>NC_043021.1:23579508-23709340 GCF_006345805.1 Octopus sinensis | reverse complement strand
TGCTATTAGCTGTAACATACCAAAATCAAGTGTGTGCTTCAAAAGTACACCCCCACCATCGATGTGGCAGTTCGCTGCAGGTTGTCAGCGACCCCAGTGGTCTTCGATCGCCTCCTTGGCAAATATCTATCTATCTAGTCTATCTATCTATCTATCTATCTATCATCTATCTATCTATCTATCTATCTATTATCTACTCTTTATCTATCTCTCTCTCTCTCGCTCTCTCTCTCTCTCTCTCTCTCTATATTATATATATATATTATATATATATTATACATACATATATACATATATATATATGTATATAACAAAGAGAAATATCCTCTATTAAGTAATTTAATTGAGAGTGAAAGATATTATCTATATTAAATCATACAGAAAAAATTGAAATATATTGTAATAAATACCATTCTAAAAATCACTAAATGAAACTGACTACGCGTGTTTTGTGACCATATATTTATAGCGATAATAATAAAATTGATAATATTAAAATTCGATTTAAAAATATAGCAACTCATTCAGGTCCAAAATAATAAAATAGCTGTATATCTTAACATATAATAATTAACAATTAAATATAGAAATATATGTTCTAACAATAAATATCAAATAAAATGTAACAATAATAATGAAAAATCAAATCATAACTTATTTCATTGAAGAATACCAGTTAACTGAAATTTAAAACGTTAAAGTTAAGAACCTAGCGTGCTAAGAATTTATCACGTGAAAAGATGACGTAAATAATAACTATAGATTAAATAAATGGAAATGTGTATTTTAGCGGTGAAAATAACAAAATAAACTAGATTTAATATACAATTACTGGGAAAAATCTAAATATTCTCAATAACTTAAAACGAAAATATATTTTAATATAAATGCACCTTAAGCCCGTTACCTGACAGAATTGTCAGCACGCCAGACATAATGCCTAGCAGTAATTTCACAGCTCTTTAACGTTCTCAGTTCAAATTCCACCGGGGTCAACTTAGCCTTTAATATTTTTGAAAGTCGATAAAATAAGTACCAGTGGGGACGCTGGGGCTGGATGTATCGACTGGCCCCCACCTATCAAAATAGCTGCTTTCGAATCAAAATTTGAAACTTGTATAAATGTCTGGCTTACGCCCTTTTTCGACACGGATACGTCTTCCATAAGGTAGAGGACCGGCAGAATTGATAAAGCATCGAGTTGAATGATTCACAAAATTCGTTTCAGTTCCCTCCACTTTCAGGTCAAATCCTGCCAAGCTCAACCATTCACTTTTTATTATAATGGGGGTCGATAAATAACATGCAAATTCAGTCATGAAGTGCATTTTTCTCTCCCTCCGCTTATTCTAGAGACGACAAAATGGCTTAAACTGATGTTTAGAACTGAAAAGGGTTTATCCTCTCCAAATTTAAATTACTTCTTCTTGGACCAACATTTTGGATAGGCTGACATGAGCTACGCAAACAATAATCCACATAGAAGTGGTTCTGTTCCTGTTTTGGTAAGTTTGTTTTTAATTACAGTGCACTTTAGAAATAAATAAGAAATATTTCGACACACGCTGTAAATATAGCCAAAGGCAATGCAAAATAAGTAATTGTAAGTTTCGTGTTTGTATTAATATATATGAATTTTTCAGTTACTATTCGTTGGTTTACGTATATATGTATACTAGCATTAAAGACCCGTCGTTGCCGGGCCGTAGTGCTAGTGCATGTTTATATGTGTATATATATGTGTACATATTACATGTTCATCTATATATATACATCTACACATAAAATGTAAAATACAAAGTTATATCTTGATATCGCTAGTGATAACAATACTCAAAATATATAACAGACTGGAATTGTTAGCCCGTCTCTTGTAATTTCGATCAATTGTATCTTGTCCTCCCTTTTGTATAGAAGTGTGGCTACAATCCAGCCTACCTCTACTTCTGAGGAGGGGGGGCATTTTATATTTTTTTCCCGGGACGTCCTACGTCCCAGATATAAAGGTAAGAATAAAAAATATTTCCACTTTGCAAGTTCGAGTCGAGTACTCCCTTGCATGCTCCGTTGACTCGAAACTTGCTTCTATTGTGGCGAATTTACCGCCTCTGTTTAGATATCTTTCATTGTCGCACCAAGACACTTTTCGAAGGTGCTTTCCTCCATGTATTCAAATTTTATTTTTTCTCTACATTGTATACTTTAAAGACAATAGTCTTTTCTTTAATTTAATTTTTTATTATCCATCTGACTATTCCATTTCTGCACGCTAATTATTTTTAATTTTTCCCATTCATGTGAAACCACTTATTCAAGTTCAAATCATTGTGGCAATTTTTATACCAATTGCTATTTTTACTTTTGGTATGTTACGATTATATTAACTTTAGTTTTTTTCCTTATTACTTACTACTACATATAATTCAATTGTTATTATATTTTTAATTTAAAGTGAAAGCATCTGAAATAAAATAGAGAAATATTTTGTTTCACTTTTAAAAACACGTAATACTGAATCTGGAGAAGATATGATAATTGCTGTGGCTCGCGCTAGGCAAAAAGTTAAACTTTTTTGCCGATGACACTCCCCGGACCCTAAGTAAGGCATGTGTGAAATTCGAATGAAATTGATTGTGTAGTTCTCAAGTTTTAGGGAACCACACAGACCAGACAGAAGACAGACACACATTCTCAGTTTTATATATATAAAGATATATAATGTATATATATATATAAAATAATATAACATATATATATATATATATAATATATATATATATATATGTATGTATATAAAGATTCCTGAAAACCATGCATGGTACAGGAAATACAGTGTAAATTTTTCTTTTTCATCCCCTATAATAAATAATAGTAGGAGTTTTAATAATAGGTATTGGATAATAATGCTATTAACAAATTAAAAATTATGCCATTAATAGAGAGGACCAGAATATAATTAATTGTACATGCAGAGATAAACAAAATTGTAAATTTATAAATAATGTAATTTCGATGATGTAATATGTAAACGTGTAGTAGAGTTTGATTGATGATATAGTAATAGGATTATTAATAATTGAAATGCAATTTAACAAGTGGGATCAACTTCTAATAAAATTATATTTTAAGGTGGCTCAACACATGCATTCATTAGAATAAAAACATGATTAATTCTATTGGCTTAGCGAATATATGGGAATTGAAATCTAAAGGAATTAGGTATATGTAAATTGGGAGATAATTTGTAACAAACTACATCTTATCGAATAGGTATAAGTTTGTTTATTATTAGCAATGAATTTATGGAGATATACTATCTCATAATAAAAATTGATAATTCCCAAGAGGGAGAAATATTAAATATAGACATAGGTTAAATCACTGAAATAATAAGTTTAGCTAATTGGTGTATATCTATAAACCCATGATTTATGTTCTATTTAATGCAGTTTATAATTCGTAATGAGTATAAATCAGCCGTAGATTATGTAGTGCATGAACATAACTAGAATAAGATTAAACCAAGGTGTTTATAAATGAATAAATAATTGATGAATATATATTAATTTATCGAAATTTAGTTTTTTTATGTATTTTACGTATCATATTTTAGTTTTATATTATTGAGTTTAGAATTTTTCCCGGTAAGGTATATTAAATCTAGTTTATGTTATTTTCACCGCTCCAAAATACACATTTCCATTTATTTAATCTATAGTTATTATTTACGTCATCTTTTCACCTGATGAATTCTTAGCAACGCTAGGTTCTAACTTTAACGTTTAAAATTTCAGTCTGGTATTCTTCAATGAAATAAGTTATGATTTATTTTCATTAATATTGTTACATTTATTCGATTATTTATTGTTACGACACATATATTTCTATATTTATTTGTTAATTATTATAGGTTAAGATACATACATTTATTTTATTATTTTAGACCTGAAGAGTTGCTATATTTTTAAATCGAATTAATTTTAATATTATCGATTTTATTATTATCGCTATAAATATATGGCCACGACTCGCGCGTAGTCAGTTTAATGTCTATTTCATTTAGTGATTTTTAGAATGATATTTATTATAATATATTTCAATTTTTTCTATATGATTTAATATAGATAATATCTTTCATTCTCAATTAAATTGCTTAATAGAGGTTATTTCTCAAAATTATATACATATATATATATATGTATGTATGTATGTATATATGTATGTATGTATGTATGTATGTATGTATGTATGTATGTATGTATGTATGTATGTATATATATGTATATATATATATATGTATGTATATATAGATATTCTGCTCATAACACTTCTCCTGCATCTGTCTTGCTGTGAAAATCATATCCATTGTCCCTCTACCAGATCGGAAGCCACATTGAGATTCAGATAGGACATCATTTACGAGACACCCATTCAGACGGCCAAGAAGAATATTTGCCAAAACCTTGCCAGCAGCTGATAGTAGAGCAATACCTCTGTAGTTACCACACATTGTTCTGGCTCCTTTTACTTTATATAGAATAAGAATAATTGCAACCTTCCAGTCCTCAGACTGCACTAAGAAGTTCATGCAGAATATGAATCTTGTCCAGATACTCATTGATTTAACTAAGGCCTTTGAGACTCTAAATAGGGCATTTCTATGGAAAATACTTGGCAAACTTGGATGTCCGGATCACATTGTATCTATAATTAAATCATTTCATGATGGGATGGAGGCTTGGGTCAATGTTGGTGGTGCCATGGCGGGACCCAGTCCTGTAGAGAATGGTGTCAAGCAGGGCGACACCCTTGCCCCAACTCTCTTTTCTTTGTACTTTGCTGCTACTTTTACTCATACTTTTGCTAAGGTTAGCTCTCTGGGAATATATGTCAGATATCGATCTTCTGGCCGCCTCTTTAATCTTCGCCGATTTGCTGCCAATTCAAAGGTTTCCCAGTCTATTATTCGTGACCTCCTTTATGCAGATGACTGTGACTTAGTCACTCATACAGTGGATGACATGCAAATACTCATGAATTGCATTTCTGCTTCTTGCAGGGCATTTGGACTCAGCATTAGCCTGGACAAGACTGTTGTAATGTTCCAGCCTGCACCAGGAAATCCATATATAGAACCAGCTATCTTGGTTTAAGGAACAATTCTGAAGGTAGTAGACAAGTTTGTCTTCCTGGGCATCACACTCAGCCGTTCTTGCTTCTGATGAGGAAATATCTTTCAGGTTGCAGAGAGCAACTAATTCCTTCCGGTCTCTTCAGTCACGTGTCTGGTCCAAACATGGCATCGCAAGGAGAACAAAACTTGCTGTGTACCGTGCTTGTGTACTGACATCGCTTCTCATGTGAGACATGGACTCTGTACAAACGTCAGGTAAGGGTCCTTGAAAGTTTTCATCAGAGATGTCTCAGACCCATTCTCAATGTTGGCTGGACCTCAAAAATTCCAGACACACAGATCCTGAGGATAGCTATCTTGAGTATTGAGGCGATGGTACACAAGCACCGATTGCGTTGGACTAGACACCTTATTAGAATGGAGGATAGAAGGATTCCTAAACAGATGCTCTATGGAGAACTTATGAAAGGAAGGAGACTCCGGCAGAAACCAAAGCTGCGATTTAAGGACTGTGTCAAGTTCTCATTAAAGGCTTGTGATATGCAGGACACTGACTGGGAGAACAATGCCTGTCATCGCCAAAGATGAAGGAAGCAGGTTAAGGAGGGGATCGACACTTTTGAGAGAGCACGTATCCAGCATGAAGAACTTAAGCGAGCTGCGCTAAAGCGCACGGCTCGTATAGTGAATGGGGAAAGCTTGGTCTGCAATGTTTGCAGTCGTGTATGCTTCGCAAGAGCAGGGCTCATTAGCCACCAACGGAGCCGCAAATGCAAAATATAAGTTAGTCCTAGAGCGCACAATGTTCCTGAAGGTCGGCAATGGTCTTCCTAGGTCACGAGTGGACGGCCATCATATATAGATATATGCATGCCAAGGAGGAGATCAAGGACGACTAGGGTCGCTGACAACCTGCAGCGAACTGCCACATCGATGGTAGGGGTGTACTTTACAAGTCCACACACTTGATTTTGTTCTGTTACAGCTAATAGCATCACAAAACACCCAATTTGCTGTCTAATATTGAAACAGACGCTGTTCTGGATTTGGTGATAAGGTGATTTGGTGATTAGTTATACTTGTCCATGTTCTAATGAAAGATTTCTTCACCAAAGAAGACACAGTTTATAAGTTTAATGATCGCTATAGTTATACTTTTATATATGTTTTATATATCACAGCATCGCGGTATCGACCAGATTATCGGATGTTATTGTACACCGCTGGTCACAATGCGCTTCACACGGCTCTAGCTTTTGAAAGATACTGTCTCACTGGTTTGACAGGCAAGCCAACATTCCCCTCGGACGGAACGCCAGTCCATATCAGGGTTATTCATTTAGAATTCAGTGGAACAACATGAAACGGAGTGTTTTACTTAAGAACACAACGTACGCTGGGAATGGAAACCACAATCTCGCAATTGTGAGTGCAATACTCTCACTACTAGAGCACAACCTTCACACTATATAGCTGCGTGGTAAGAAGCTTCTTTCCCAACCACATGGTTGTGCGTTCATTCCCCGGCGTGGTACTTTGGGCAAATGTCTTCTATAGTCTCGAATCCATCAAGAGAAATGGAAAAGACAGTGCTAAGAGTGATGAATTAGAGGTAGCAGAGAAAGGTATTATGTGAAGACACAGTGACGGGACATGAATGAATGATGGAGGTAACCCAATATTTCGTGCTATTTTTTGATAGGCTCTGCTTTGAGATGCACATTCCAAAAAAAAAAAAAAATTATGATTTTCTATAAATACACAGTACTTAAAATGTGCTATTATTAAGTTTAATGCTTTGAAAATCCAATAAGCCAAAATCTTGTGAGGGGATTTAGTAGATGAAAACTGAAGGAATTTCGATGTTGAGTTTCGGGGTGTGTGATGGTGTTTGTTGTTTGCCTCCCACTCCCACTTTTGAATCCGATGTAGTTGTGACTAAGCGCCGTAACTTAGCGGTTCGGCGAAACTTAGTGGTTCGGCAAAATGGACCGTTGGAAGAAATACGAAATAGTACTGGAATCGATTCGTTCGACTAAAGTTCTTCAGTTTTCGGGGTCGATAAATAAGTACCAGTTACGCACTACAGTCGATGTGATCGACTTAATCCGTTTGTCTGTCCTTGTTTGTCCCTTCTGTGTTTCCCCAATGTGGGTTGTAACAAAGAAGTATTTCGTCTGTCACTACGTTCTGAGTTCAAATCCCGCCGAGGTCGACTTTGCCTTTCATCTATTCCGTGTCGATAAATTAAGTACCAGTTGTGTACTGTGGTCGATGTGATCGCCTGTGACCCTCACCACCCCAGACCTTGTGCCTATGGTAGAATATTGCTGGTTGTTCGTTTTCATACTTGTAGTACTCTTTTACTCTTTTTACTCATTACTTGTTTCAGTCATTGACTGTGGCCATCCTGGAACACCACCTTTAGTCGAGCAAATCCACCCTAGGACTTATTCTTTGTAAGCCTAGTACTTATTCTATAGGTCTCTTTTACCGAACCGCTAAGTTACGGGGACGCAAACACACCACCATCGGTTGTCAGGTGATGTTTGGGGGACAAACACAATACACATAAACACACACACACATACATATACACATATATATACGGCTTCTTTCAGTTTCCGTCTACCAAATCCACTCACAAGGTTTTGGTCGGTCCGAGGCTATAGTAGAAGACACTTGCCCAAGGTGCCACGCAGTGGGACTGAACCCGGAACCATGTGGTTCGTAAGCAAGCTACGTTATTTCATAAAAATTGTCATCATAGACAGTACAAAGATTGGGTAGCTTTGCGGGCTGGACAAATTCATTAAGGAATGAAAATGAAATAAAATGAATAAATGAGAGACGAGACCCAACACCCGCCGATTGGATTTTTCCTGGAAACATATTTTCTTTTTTTAAAAATCAATATGAGATTTCAAACCTCTTACAAGGAGGCACTAAAACCTCTTACTTAACCTTTTTTTTTAATGAAAAACACACAATTGAAGTTATAAACCTCTACAAATAATACAATAAATGAGGTTTCAAACCCTCTCATGAAGCTTTTTCACCTCCTACTCATCGATATATTCATCATCATCTTCAACGCCGCTTAAGTTCTTGTATCCCGCCATTTCATGAAGGACATCTGGGTCGTGTAATGTCCACCCGGCCATATACGAAACTCCTCCCCATATCCTTTAAGCCTTTCCCACAAGGGAAACCTTATGACCTCCACAGCTATCTGCGGAGGCCATTCGGGACCCTGTGTGAAGGGCATATCTACTGTCTCTTTATGTTCTTCGACTACTTTTTCCACATCCACGTCCTTGTAGAAAAAGATAATTAATACATTATCTTTAAGGGTGACGGTCGTTTCTTCCACCGTGGGTGGCACAACTTCGGGACATGCAGACGGCACATCATCTCCCTCCTGCAATGACCCGTTCTTCTTCTTTCTTTTTTTCTTTTCTCCCTGACTTCGGGAGAATTGAGCTCTTCCGCTTTGTCCGGAGTCTCTACTCAACCTCCAGAAGCCTTAGGGTCATTTGGCGGGCAACTATTGTTGCCCGCTTTTTTGCTTTTTAATCTTTTTTGGGTTGATGAGGCTGAAGCGAACAACTTTCGGTGGCAAGATAGTCACCAAACTATATTTCTCACAATGAGAAAAATATTTTCACTTCATGTGAACACTTGAAATACAGTTTTCCAATAATGGTAAATGTTGTTGTTGTAGAAACAAAGTATTTGAAAAATACGCCCACCAGAAAATGAGAGAAAAATCTTCATTTGCTATGGAGCATATTGCTGAACCACAAGTAAACCTGCATCCTCAATTCAGTGAGGAATCCCTGTTTGTAAAATATATAAGCACAGACAACGACCCTCCCCGGGTCCAAGAGAAGGGCCTTACCTTGCAGCAGCTTCTTTTGGCAGGCTAAACACATCTTCTTCAGTGCACAACACAATGGCGCATGCGTACACTGATAACAAAGACTCATGGGAAACATTTCGAAATAAATATGGACGAATTCACAAATGAACAAATATTTGTTAAATTTGAGAAAATCTATTTAAAGACAAAACATTTCGTGATGGTTACGGTTGAAACGTCAGTTAACACTGTTTCGAGGTTGCCCTGGGGTTAAACAAGTAAACACAAACAATAATAACAGTAAAAATAGCAATGATCTAGCAGAAGTGGCATCAAACTTTATTTCTCATAATCATTAATTGGTTAATTTTTATTCTACAGATAGTTAAGATACTTTCCATATGTGCATGTTCCTCCTGGCTTGGATATACCAATATACATGCATGCATACATATATATATGTAACTGTATGTAGGTTATGTATATATATATATAATATATATATATATATATATATATATATATATAGAGAGAGAGAGAGAGAGAGAGAGAGAGAGATCGCCATGTTGATTCACTAGCTTCTGCACGCATTTTTTTTCTCTCCTTGTGTTTCTCTCCGTGTCTGTTTTCTGTGTATCTTTCTGTTGAAGAGCGTAGGCTCAAAACGTAAAAGACTTGATTTATTTATATTCCTGAGCGCCATACTAATACAATTGTTTGTTTGTATTCCACCTGCCGTCGTCTTTTGTTTATTTTCATAAAGCTTCCCGTTATATAAATATATATATATATATATATATATATATATATATATGTGTGTGTGTGTGTGTGTGTGAAGACTATACATATATTACACTCATACGTATATATATATATATATATATATATATATATATATATATATATATACATATATGTATGTATGTATGTATGTATGTATGTATGTATATTTGTACGTATGTATGTATGAATAATATAGGAGATATAACTATATGGAGGCTAGTATTGTTTGTACATACATGTACACGATTACAAGTATATACTGCACTAATGAAACAGTCCCCATTTATTACTATTATTATTATTATTATTATTATTATTGCTATTATTATTATTATTATTATTGTTATTATTATTATTATTATTATTATTATTATTATAATTATTATTATTATTATTATTATTATTATTATTATTGGTAGCTATACTAAGTAACCAAGTCCAAAGTCCGACTAGTCAGTAAATCTTGAATTCTTCCCAGTAACTAGGTACGTTAATGTAATTTCTCCCACAGGGTTGCCAAATCATCGCCAGCGTCGAAGTGGGCTTTGACCCATGGTATTAATTTCTGAGCAGATGGCGTACTGCATTTTGACGATATCTTGGCAAAATTTTTCCACATTCTGCAATATATAAAATATATTGGTGTCTTAATCAAACACACTCAGTCAATAACACTCAGACAAACACACTCAAATAGGCAGACATCAGACAAACTGATAGATAGACAGACACAAACACACACACACACACACACACACACAGACACACACACACACACACACACACACAGACACACACACACACACACACACACACACACACACCACACACCACTCAGAGTAACAGAGTTTTCTTTTATTGTCTAATGCTAACTCAGCTTGAATCTGGAGGCAAATTCAACTCTGCAAGAGGTGGGAAAATACCAATTTCAGAAGCAAGAAAAGGCGAAAGCGACTGTAGGGAACCTGCTTTCTATATTGCAACAAATCTTACACTAAGAGAATCAAGTGGATTTGACTGGTGGACTCGTTTTTTTATCAGAAGAAAGAAGCCACATTTCAGGACTGATTTGATGAGACACTTGTCAGGGGATTACACGTGGCCAAACTCCGGCAGAGCGTACAGATTAAGAAGCGAGACACTTGCGACCCTCAGATACTCGCTGAATACGAAAGGGATTCACTACATTGACATGGTTTTAGCCACCAACAGAAGAGCGAGCAATATCTCTAAGCAGCTTCTACAATTTCTGTGTGGAGCACCTTAATAATAATCACATGGAATTTCTAACCTACACTCAACACCGCACACTGTTTATTCATCACACCAGGAACAATCATTTTGTTTTATCAACCAATTTTTTAGGAGATGTTTATACTTATGACAGTTTGAATTTACCAGTTTCGCAGGAACTAATGGCACAAAATCAACGTTGTATTCACCACAAACAAACATTACTCCTACAATTCAACAAGTTCATATAATTAATCCCCAAGTTGGCGCATATGATTGTGGCCCTTTTACCCTGGCGTATGCATTTGAACTGGTCACTGGAAACGCACTGGAAAGATTTTTCCTTGAAAACAATAAATTTGTTCCTTTCCCGAAAGTAAAGGTTTTTCAAATGTCTACAAAATCTACAGAAGACACTGTCTATCACCCACCCAGAAATTGGTTACCCCTAGAAAGGTGACTAAAAATTATAACTTCTCACGTGAACATTCACAACAAATTTTATCACCCAATAGGTTCCGTGTTTTAAGTGAAGATTTCGAGCAAAGCCCAAAATGTAGTCAGGAATCTAATGAGAAAAAGACTCTGAAAACCACCTGCCCGAGAAAAAACCATCACACTAGAGAATAAGTCGGTCATAAATTTATCTAAACTAAAACTTTCGCCCGATGATGTCTCAGTGTTAGAGCTTGGACTGAGTTTTTGCCCAAGCACTAAGAATTTCGACAAGAATAAACTAGCTCAAGGGCTATTTCAGTTTGTCCGGCGTCACAAGCTAAAAGAATATTTTTTTTAAAAAGCTGGTAACGATAGTCAGAAAACCCTATGTTTACTAAAAATAAAAATGATGATTATCGAATCTGGCATAATTGGATTGAAAAGAATCTCAATTGGTATCCAGATAAGGTTCGGGATGGACGTTCACAGGCATTACTAGAATTCCGTGAA
Source organism: Octopus sinensis (assembly GCF_006345805.1). NCBI lineage: Eukaryota > Metazoa > Mollusca > Cephalopoda > Octopoda > Octopodidae > Octopus > Octopus sinensis. The sequence goes on along the minus strand of NC_043021.1, from coordinate 23,697,380 downwards.
TCTTGTCAGGCAAGCATTAGAGAAAGCCTTAAGTCAAGTGAAAAGGGTCCTGGAATAACCTCACAAATTTCCAACGTTATGCACTCCGACGTCCAGCTAATAACGATTCTATTGTTATTAACATGGCGGATAAGGGAAGCGCTATCGTAATTATGGACAAAAGTGAGTATATTTCGGCTTTTTAAGGAGTTTTAAGTGACAAAACTTCATATGAAGAAATTCAAAAGATAGTGCTCATGGGAACTGCTCATATCCTACGCAAAATACTTTCTATGTAATGTAAAGGTTTGAAACAAACATAATTTTCGTTTTTTTTTGGACATTCACTAGTACAACACCCCCCCCCCCCAAAAAAAATCAAATATATGGCACACTAGGCATAACAACAACACGAACTTCCAACCTGTTGTCTCTTGAAGTCTCTGGGTGAGACTTGGAGCCAACTTGTACAAATATAAAACAACAATCAAACATAGAATAATAATAATAATAATAATAATAATAATAACAATAATAATAATAATGATAATAATAATAATAATAACAACAACAACAATAATAATAATAATAATAACAATAATAATAACAACAACAACAACAACAACAACAACAACAACAACAATAATAATAAATAATAATAATAATAATAATAATAATAATAATAATAATAACACCGGGACGGAGAACACCGGGGACGGAGAGAACACCGGGGACGGAGAGAACACCGGGGACGGAGAGAACACCGGGGACGTTTTTCAGATGTAAGAAGGAAAATTCAGAGCTCCGAAATCTATCCACAAACATCGAAAACAAGGACATCCTATGGAGCCAAAGTTTTACTAACAAAGAATTGGACTGTATCCGAGTAAGTAATACTAATTGAAATTTATTACTATTTTCGAAACGAAATGATGTATTTTGACTCGATATCATCTCCGCCTCTAACGCAACACATGTAAACATGCGTGGAACATCACGATCATCTCCGACCCCCAACACCATGTACAAAGGAACTACGAAGAAATTAAATACCACCGATACTATTCAACCCAAGAATAACAATCGAGCGGTACGTACATTAAACTTACAACAAAAAATGTACTACACGTGCGAAATAATGTGACAACAGAAATAAACGGACCGGTACCCTACGAAAATGACGACCGTCAAAATAATGGGCCGGACGTTGTACCTCACGTCCCGCAAATAAAACCCAAAAGACGTAAATGGACACGTGAGGAATACATTTCTATCTTACACGCATACTTCACAGCAGTACTCTACCCAAAAAATGAAAATACAACGACACATACATATAAAATATGGAAGGAAAATAATAGAGATATAGACTTGGATACAGCAATGAACCCTAATAAATTAGCTAACGTACGAAGATACATTCTCAACACAAAAAATATCAGAAATAGAAATAGAACACCTAAAAGAAAACATACACCAGGAAAATGTAGATAGAAGCCACACAACAATGCCCAATAATATAAACACTGAAACTGTAAAACACGAAGACAAACGCAACATTCCCAACAAACACGATGTAAACAACGAAGGGGAGCCTAATGATTATGATAATATAAAAAATAAAATAATCAAAGAACTGAAAACCACAGAGCCCAAAATGGACCACCGACCATACCTCCCAAGAATAAAAATAAACGCAATAACAACACGAATTATAAACAACATAAACCTAGCCGTCACTGAACTGATAGCCACTGAATAAAAAAAAAGTGATATCACTGAGCTAAATAACCTAATATACGCAGCAGCCACTGCAGCCACAAAAGAAGCTGGATACTCACCCAAACCCGCCCAAACAGGAGTACCACCACCCAAACAAACCCTGTGGATAAATAACATCCAAAGCAAAATAAAAAAAATTAGAAAAGACCTGTCGATTCTTAATGAAATCAGCAAACAATCAACGCTACTGAGCAACAAAAAGAGAACAAAAATACTCCGCAAATATAACATCACAGAGAAAGATTTGCCTGAAATAAAAGAAAAGCTGAAGCAAGATATCCTTGCCAAAGCACAAAGGATCCGCCGGTACAAGAAACGTCAACGCTTCTTTGAAGAAAACAAAAAGTTCAACTCTAACCCCAAAAAGTTCTACCAAGAACTGGGAAAAAATAAAATAGAAGTCACTGCAGCACCAACGGCAGAAGAATTGGAAGAATTCTGGAGAGAAATATGGTCGGCGAACGAACAACCAAAAAAAAGGAGTATCAGAATAACAAACTCGGCATCTGAACAACTTTGGACCCCCATAACAACTGAAGAGGTCACCCAGGCACTGCAAAGACTAAGCAACTGGAAGGCACCTGGGCATGACAAGATCCCCAACTTCTGGTTGAAATATCTAACAGGAATGCACAAAAAGCTGGCTGAAAACTTTAACAAAGTACTAGCAGAGCCAGAGACAATGCCTGAATGGCTCACGAAGGGGAAAACCATCTTAATTCCCAAATCAAATGAAACAGAAAAACCAGAAAAACTACAGACCAATAACCTGCCTCCCTACTATGTTCAAGGCATTTACTGCAGTGATATCACAAAGGCTGAACAAGCACCTGGACGAAAACAAACTGTTCCCAAAGAGCAGAAAGGATGCCGCAAAGGCTCATATGGCTGTAAAGATCAACTAATGATTAATAAAGCCATAACTGAAGACAGCCACAGAAAGAAGAAAGGCCTCAGTATGGCCTGGATTGACTACAAAAAGGCGTTTGATAGCATCCCCCACACATGGATCTCGAAACACTAGCCATTAACAAAGTAGCACCAACAATCATAAAATTCATAGAGCACTCTATGAATAAATGGCAAACAGTCCTACACCTCCAAACAAAAGAGGGACTCATGAAAACCAAAGACATCCCCATTAGAAGAGGAATATTCCAGGGAGACACGCTCTCTCCACTCCTTTTCTGCTTGGCACTGTCACCTCTATCTGATATGCTAAATAGAACTGGATGCGGATATAAATGTTACGGCAAAACGATCAGCCACCTTTTATATATGGATGACCTAAATCTATACGCTGCAAATGACAAACAGCTGGAAACACTATTAAAGACAGTTCATAGATTTACCAAAGAAATAGATATGAAATTTGGATTAGAAAAATGCGCCAAAGTAACCCTGAAAAGAGGAAAACTAGTTTAGAGTAACAACATCACACTAGATAAAATCAATGAAATAAAAGAATTAGACCAAAGCCAAACTTACAAATACTTAGGAATCCATGAACTAGATAAGACACAACACACACAAATGAAAGAGAAAATAAAAAAAGAATATTATAGACGAGTTAGATCAATACTAAACACAGAGCTCAATGCTAAAAACAAGATAATAGGTATCAACACTTTAGCTGTCCCAGTTATAAGTTACAGCTACAATATCCTTAACTGGACACGAAATGAACTGACCAAAATAGATAGGAAAACAAGAAAAATAATGATAGGATCTAGGATGCATCACCCAAAATCTGACATAGAAAGACTATATATACAACGTATAGAAGGTGGTAGAGGCCTTATACAGCTGGAAAACTACTATAAAATAACCACCATAGGACTGCAAAAATATCTACTTCAGAAGGAAGGAAAACTGATCCAGATAGCGGCAAAACACGAGCAAAACAAAAAACTGTTCTCAGTATTTAAGGAAGCTGACAAATACAAACAAGAAATCATACCACCTAATAAACATGAAGAAGAAGAAGAAGATGAAGAAACAACAAAAGCTATAAACAAATGAAATCCAAACTAAAAATAGAACAGCAACGAACCATGATAAAACGATGGCAAGAAAAGCCCCTTCATGGTAAATACTGGACTAAACTAAACGCAAAAGAAATAGACAAAGAAAAATCCCAGCAATGGTTGAGAAGCTCAGGACTCAAAGCAGAGATAGAGGGATTTTTAATTGCAGCACAAGTCCAAAGCCTCCCCACCAGAAATTACCAAAAACATGTAATGAAAAGAAATATTACAAGTAACTGCAGAATATGTGGAGATGGACAAGAAACAATAAATCATATTATCTCTAGCTGCCCAGTCTTGGCTAAGAAGGAATATATTCACAGACATGACAGAGTTGGAACCTACATACATTGGAAGCTATGCCAACATTATGGAATAACAACAGAAAAAAGATGGTATAGGCACACACCAGAAAGGTCACAGAAAACGAGAAAGCAACCATACTCTGGGATATGCCGATACACACAGATAGAGAAATTAAGGCCAACAGACCAGATATAGTTGTCAGAGATCATGAAGAAAAAAATGCTTTCTAATTGATGTATCAATACCGGCTGATGACAACGTGTCTCTAAAAGAAATGGAGAAACTTTCAAAATACAAAGACCTGGAAATAGAGGTAACTAGAATGTGGAATCTGAAAACAGAAACAATTCCTATCATAGTAGGTGCATTAGGCATGATAAAAAAATATTCAGACAAATACATAACAAAAACACCAGGACTTACAAACACATATAACATACAGAAAATTGCACTACTAGGCACTGCACACATCCTACGCAGAACACTTTCCATACAATAACCATCAGAGCATCACAACAAATCACAGCACATACCCAAGGCACACAGAGCTGTGCTCGGTAGTGAAGTGAAAGCACGCTATAAAAATAAAACTACTGAATAATAATAATAATAATAATAATAATAATAATAATAATAATAATAATAATAATAATAATAAATGCCCTGATGCAGCACCAGGCAGTGGCTCTCATGGCTTCTGATCTTAACTGATTGGAAGTGTCATCATGTACATTGTTTTGTCTTGGTATAAAAGATGGGCTACAGCAAATATTCTGCTCAATACCACAGATTTGCTTGTCAGTTGTTTGACCTTAACCAGTTGAGCATGTCCCTTAGTGGTGACAATACGTGCATCTCTGATCATGAGCAGAAGTAGTTGGGGAGCATCATAGCCATGTGTTGAGAGGGATTCTTTGGAGTTTGAATAATTCACCTCTGGAAACATGGGTGTTTCGTTCAACATCCTAAAGCAACCCTTATTCAGGGACCTTTTGAGCAGGATGGGCTACTCGACCTGAAGAAAATTCTAACTGGGCCCCACCTGCAAGGTCATGTGCTGTTTATCTTGATATGAGATCACCATGTCGCGCACATATGGTTGTGATGCATGTGCCTGGTGTACCCTTATCAGACGGGTAGTCATGATGGGTTTGCTGGGCTTCGTATATTTTACCCCAGTGTCACTTTGATGGCATGCACTGCTCTCTCACTCAATAATAATAATAATAATAATAATAATAATAATAATAATAATAATAACAATAATAATAATAATAATAATAATAATATTAATAATAATAAGAAGAAGAATAAGAATGGTAACATCAAAAAACACCTTAGGAATTAGAACCCATATTCGAAATTTTACCCAGACACCTGATGAAGGCTGGAGGGTATATCAGCCGAAACGTTGTGTTAACAACAAACAAGATGATGACAAATATCCTCAAATGTAAATAATGTGTCTACCATATCTGATGAAGAATGTCACAGGTACCTTGGGGTATATGAAAACATATCTAACGATGGTTGTATAACAGGGAACGCGTAACTAAAACATTTAACAGACGGACAAGAAAATATGAATCTCAGAACCATCTGCATACGTTAAATTAATGAACCACAATGTATTTCCAATACCAATATAGTATGCATTCCAGCATTTCGGCCACTTGGTTGAATGTTTTATAAGATCGGAACCCTTGATCTGAAAGCCTGAAAGATCTTGACTAGTACAAAAAGTGCCTACATCAACAATGCCGTAGACTGCCTCTACCTAAAAGGAAAACAAGATTAATGTTGACCTAAATAAGACAGGATTGTCGTTCAAAGCAGCAGCAAAAAAACAAAACAAAAACACTTTAATAAAGCTCAATATCCATAGAAATATGGAGAAAATATTCCTTTAGCTATAGGCACTAGGACTGAAAAAGGAGCTGGGAAAATATTGCAGAGAAAAATACTTCCTCCACTACAAATATCATGCTTTAAGTGGTTACATAGTTTTATCTTGGTTGATTGGTTATTTGCTTGCTTGGTAGATATAGACTTATCATGCCGTTGTTATCGTAATATTCAAAGGTGGTGCTTTGAGAGGTTAGCAGGGAATTTTACATGTAACAGCAAAGAATATCCCTCAATGGTTCGTCACACCACGATGGAATGGGTAGTAAATGCATGTTATTCAGCTACACACAGACATCTTCAATATTTTACTTGTTTCATTCATTTAAGCTGCGGCCATATTGTGGCACCGCCTTGAAGAATTTTAGTCGAGCGTATCGATACCAGTCCTCATTGTTTAAGCCTATCTATTTTGCCGAACCGCTAATTCATGGGGACGTATACACACCAACACCGGTAGTCGTGCGTTGTGGTTGGGAAAACACAGTTAGGGGAAACACACACACACACAGATACACATACACTCGCACACACACACACATACACACACACATACAAACGACGGGCTTCGTTCAGTTTCGGCCTATCAAATCCACTCAAGGATTTGGTCGGCTCGAGGTTGTAGAAGAAGACACTTGCCCAAGGTGCCATGCAGTAGGACTGAACCCGGAACCATGTGATTTGGAAGCAAGCTTCTTCCTACACAGCCACACATATGTTATATCCTGATATCCAGAACGACACCCGTCCATCTGAATGTTCGAGCAAAATTGAACTGAGTCTCCGCCAACAATTACATGTCCCTCCACAACACCAAGATGTCCCTCACTCGATCAATGCAACCATCATCACGACTACCACCACCACCACCACCACCACCTCCTCTATTACTATCACCACCGCCAACAACAACAAAAATAACAAATACTTACATTTTATAGTAATGTGCTTTGGACGACTTTGGACGACTGAATATTCTCCACAGTTCATTGCGGTGCTTCCAGCCAACATTACAGAAATCATTAGCTGTGTAACATTGTTTTTGTGTGTCCATGACCAAATCGTCGACTTGAGTACAATCGAGTGTCGGACGTTGGTAGATGCGTGTCATCGATTCCAAGTAACATTTTATGATACTATTAATCCAGATCTTCCCCTGTGAACGTTAGACAGTGGTTAGTGAAAACAGAAATTGACACTTTTAGAGATTATTTATGTATTTATTTATTTGGGGAAAGATAATACTAATTCTATCTACAAGACCAGCAATTATGAGAGGGATGGAGGCCAAGTAGATAACAGAGATCCCAGTACGCGGTCTCTCTAATCTGGCGGAATTAGGAAGTAAGGAATAGAATATCAAGATAAGAATGGCGTAGAAAAAGAAAGAGTAAAAAGAACCCTTTGGTCATGAATGACCATGGGACTGCAGTTAGAAAGTTGCCCTCCGAAGCACAGTTCTGGGCAGGGTTGTTTATGGAAGATCAGTAGTCAGCTCTGGATACCAGCCTCCCATCTGCAAGCAACCGATGTTATGCGAAGGAAAAGCCGATACAGCTTGGCACCACAAGAACACAACACACGCCTCGGTCCGGGAGTCGAACTCACTACCTCATGCTTGTGAACCCGACCCTCTAACCACTGTGCTATGCGCCTTCACATACGATAATGTATACATGTTAAAAAATAGTGAAGGGATGAAAGGAAAAATAGAGAGAGACACTCGGTCAGTGACGGCCGTGTCCTGAATGGTTAGGGTTGCCATCTATTTGTTAAATTAAAGATTAATTGGTTGTCAACATACTTAATGTATGGAATATTAGAAAACTGAAGTAGAATTACGTATTTATTGAGTAAAACAAAAATAATAATAGTCGTTTCTATTACAGGCGCAAAGCCTGAAATATTGGGGGAGAAAACTAGTCGATTACATCGACCCCAATGATCAGCTGGAATTTATTTTATCCACTCTGAAAGGATGAAAGGCAAAGTCGACCTCGGCGGAATTTGAGCTCAGCATTTTGCCCGGCGTATTAACGATTTGGCCAGCTCATCGCCTTAACAAACTACTACTACTACTACTACTACTACTACTACTACTACTACTACTACTACTACTACTACTACTACTAATAATAATAATAATAATAATAAAAATAATAATAATAATAATAAGGGTTTATCATAGCAACTCAAGATCAATGCCTACTTACAATAAACTACCAGGCCAACATATTAAAGATCGGCTGTAGCCCAACATGTCGTGTATGTCAACAACAAAATGAAACCATTGATCATGTCTCCAAGTGCAGTCTTCTCGCGCCTACAGAGTTTCTCAACAGGTACGATAGAACTGCACAATATATTCACTGGGTAATTTGCAGAAGCCTGGACTTGCCCCATGATAAAAACTGGTGGGAACACAAACCACCTCCAGTGCTTGAAAATGACCACATCTCACTCCTCTCGAACTTCACCATTCAAACTGACAGAAATATAGACGCGAATAGACCAGACATCATATTGAAAGACTTCAGACAAAAACATACTTCCTCATTGATATGACTGTCCCAATCGATATAAACGTATCTGTCAAGACCTACCAAAAACTGAGCAAATCTTGAAAAAGAAATCAGCAAAATGTGGAACCTGAAAACTAAAACAATACCTGTTGTCATAGGTGCCCTCAGAATGATAGCAAAAGGAGCTGATTGCTACCTAACTCAGATACCAGGAAACCCCAAAATGGCAGAAATTCAATCTCAAGTTTTAAAACAAACATAATTTTCGTATGGTCTTTTAGGCATTTTGTAGTACAACACTAAGTACAAAACCAAATATATGGCACTCTAGGCATAACACCAACATGAACTTCCAACTTGTTGTCTCTTGAGGTCTCTGGGTGAGACTTGGAGCCAGCTTGTGTAAATGTAAAGCAAAAGTCAAACATAGAATAATAATAATAATCATTTCTACTATAAACACAAGGCGTTAAATTTGTGGGGAGAGGGTATGTCGATCAGATCGACCTCAAGACTTGACTGGTACTTAATTTATCGACTCCGAAGGGATGGATGGCTAAGTCAACCTCGGCGGAATTTGAACTCAGAACGTAAAGACGGGGGAAATACTGCTTATTATTTTGCCCGGGTGTGCTAACCACTTTATTATTATCAATATTATTATTATTATTATTATTATTATTATTATTATTATTATTACTATTACTATGAAGAAGAAGTAGAAGAAGAAGAAGAAGAAGGAGAAGAAGAAAAAGAAGAAGAATAAGAAGAATAAGAAGAAGAAGAAGAAGAGAAGAAGAAGAAGAAGAAGAAGAAGAAGAAGAAGAAGAAGAAGAAAGAAGAAGAAGAAGAAGAAGAAGAAGAAGAGCGTTTGCCCATATAGTAAGTCTGTGTAGTGTGCTGGCACAGAAAGAATAGAAGAAAAGACATGGCAACCTAGAGAGAGTAATAGACTGGGAGCTGTGTAGAAAGCTAGGAATTGAACATACTGATAAATGGTATGAACATGAACGAGGTAAAGTATTAGAAATTAAGAAATACGAGATGTCGCGGGACTTTAACATTCAGACTGACAGAGTAGAAGAAGCTAGAAGGCCTGATTTGGTGGTGGTGGTAGTCATAGTTGTAGAAGTAGTAGTAGTAGTAGTATCTATCTATCTATCTATCTATCTATCTATCTATCTATCTATCTATCTATCTATCTATCTATCTATCTATCCATCCATCCATCCGTCCATCCATCCATCCATTCATCCATCATCCATCCATCTATCTATCTATCTATCTATCTATCTATCTATCTATCTATCTATCTATCTATCTATCTATCTATCTATCTATCTATCCTGACCCGCCTGTTCAGGACGACTTTCGGGCCAGGACCCATGGACAACTTCCAGAGATCCCTGGCCTGGCAGTGCTACCGAGAAGCGCTACCCGTTCGGGATAAGCTCTACAGACACGGCTTGAGAAACACGGGGCCGACCTGCCCGAGATGCGGTCAGAGCGACGAAACAGTTCTGCACGCACTCGTGCAGTGTCCAAGAATTTCCGACCTGTGGGCTTGTGTCGAACAACTGCTGTCACCTGTGGGACGAGTCGGTTTATCAGCCGAGTCTATCGTTAATATTGTCACGCCTCCCTCCTTCAAACGGGAAGGAAGAGCTATTTTCATCATCCTTGTGGCTATGGCGAAAGAATGTATCTGGTGGACGCGTCTGAAAGGATTGGAGACAAACACTTTCCTCTCTGGTCAATCTCTCATCAACTTCTTCAAGTACCACTTGAAAAGGAAAGTGAGAGTAGAGAGGCAAGTTTTGTCTAGCGAATGTTTTAAAAAAAGATGGGTGAATGTAGCAAGAATGGCACGTATGAATGACGAAGCCACCTTGAGCATGATCCTATGAACCCAGAAACTGAAAACAGAGAGTTGCTTATTTGCAAAAAAAAAAAAAATGAAATATAACATGTGACTCCATTGACCGAGGTTACCGTGGTCTTTTCCGTAGGCTTTTCTTTCCACGGGTAAACCTCACCTGTCCTCCCCTTTACACTTCATATTGACATTTCTGTGATAACGATCCCTATTGATCAATTTTTTTTTTCCTCTCCCCTTTTTTTTAACCCCCTTTTTTTTGTCCTCTTTCTCTCCTTTTACGATCCCTTTTGATCGAAACTCCCCCTTCCTTTTTTTTTTTTTTTAAACCTTCAAAAGAAAAGCTCTACCTTGTAATTTGTTCTATCTGTGTGCAGCCCTGTGTGGCTAATAAAGAAACATATCTATCTATCATCTATCTATCTATCTTGGACACGCATGTAGACTACGTGGGGAGAGATAGGAATAGACGGGGATGCAAATGCCTCAGAGACCTGCTCAGATGCTTTCAACTGTCTGACAGGTTCCGACTAGACCACCCGAATGCGCCAACGTGGACATGGAGCAACCGCATCGGGTCGTCGAGATCGTATCTAGATAGGATACTGTGTAGGACAGTAGATAGAGAGAGCATAGGATGTCCACAATTCCACATAGTCAGCTACACGGATCACAAACTTGTGACATGTACACTAGACTTAGGTAAGACACTTAGGCAGGGTCCCGGATACTGGAAACTAAACGCGTCTTTCCCATCGAGACATATTTTCAGAGACCGGATTAGCACACTAGTAAAGAGGGCTTTGACGGGAGCCATCATCAACAACAAATGGTGGTTTTCCCTCAAGAGAGCAGTAAAAGCAGAAGCTATTAGGTACAGCAAAGCACTAGACATAGATAAAAATAGAGTAGAGGGTGAGCTAGTTAAGAAGCTAGAAGAGGCAATTAGAAGCGGCATCGCATCCGACGTTTTCGCGGCGAGGTTGGCCCTCGACTAACACTTCAACGCCAAACACGAAGGGTATGCTGTCAGAGCTAGGATGCGTGCTCTAAGGAACGAAGGTGTTGGAGCCACGAGAGAGGCCCGGGTGGCAACAGGGCAACAGGGCAACAAAGCCACGATTCTGTCTCTAGTACATGAACAGGGGCGCGAATTGATCGAGCCAAGTAAAATGTGTGAGGCCTTTCAACAGCATTTTGCCCGACTGTTCGGGACGAGTGGCGGGCAAGAACGTAGGGTGGACGTCAGTGCCTACCTACACAGCCTATGACGACCCTTGACGAGAGAGGCAGGGCGCTGCGAAGGTGCCATCACGGCGGCGGAAGTGCAGGACGCGATGGCAGAATGCTCGAGGGACAAATCACCGGGTTTTGATGGTCTACCCTACGAGTTTACAATTGTATGCCAGACTTGTTTGGAGATATCTTGGCAGCGGTGTACTGCAACTGGCAGTAAAACGGGAGCATTCCTGGTTTTGTGAGCCGAGGAGCCGTAACACTGCTGAAGAAAAATCTAAACAAGGGAAATGTAATAGATAACTTTAGGCCCATCACTCTGCTTAATGCAGACTTGAAAATTTTGGCCAAGGTGTTAGCCAAGAGATTGGCGCTTGTCATCGAGAAACAGGTCGACAAGGCGCAAACGTGCGCCGTTTCGGGCCGGACCATCCATGGCAACCTCCACCTGATGCGCTACATCATAGACAGGGTAGTTAACGAACCTGGCATGGGTGGGGCACTGATCAATTTGGATCAATCGAAAGCTTTCGATAGGGTGGACCATCAATACTTGGAGGCAGTCCTCAGAGCGGCTTGTTTCGGTCCCGTCTTCCGCGGCTGGATAGCCGATTTGTACAGAGGCATCCGTTCGGTAATTCGCGTAAATAGACATGTATCGAGACCTTTCGACATCGCACGTTCAGTCCGTCAGGGATGCCCCCTCTCGTCGCTTCTATACGTATTGACTCTCGAGCCATTATTGCGGAAGCTGGCAATACTGAGGGGCTTCCCGCGAGAACTGGGAGGCGGGACGAGTGTGTCTGCATACGCGGACGACATCACCGTCATAGTGTCTAGCCACGAGTACATCGAGCAGGTCGGCGAGACACTGAAAGACTACGAAGCGGTGACAGGAGCGAAAATCAACCGGGAAAGTCAGTGGGCTTGCGACTAGGCACTTGGAGAAGCAAGCCCTTGCCGTCCACCAGCGCCTCCGTTGTGGGACGCTGGACCGACGGTCCGGTCGAGTTGCTCGGGGTCTGGTTCGGTCCGGACCTCCAAATGGAGAAGAACTGGAACGAGATAACGAGTAGGGTGGTCACTCTCGCCCGGAAGTAGGCCGAGAGGAAACTGTCCCTCAAAGGTCGCGCAGAGGTGGCGAACACGTACATCGTGTCCGTCATCTACTACCGCCTGACCGTCGTGCCTTGTCTCGACTCTACCATCACCAAACTAGAACGCATTCTCTTTCGCTTCTTGTGGAAAGGATGCGTCCCGATGGTCAGGCGATCCATTTGCTGTCAACACCCGTTAAAAAAAGGATTGGGCATGCCGTGGTTGATGATGCGCAGACACGCGCTGAGACTGCGACATCTCAGGCTCTTCGTAGACGACGGTGAACAGGTGTGGTCGCCGTTTGTGAGGCACGCTTTCCCGCAGCTCGTCTCCGTGACCGAACTGCAGTCGTGGATCAAAAAGAGGCCGAGGAAGGGCGAATGGCACCGCGTGTGTCGCGTTGCTATCAAGAGACTCTACCGTCCCGGGTCGACCTTGAGTGACTCCAGGTCCCATGGACATCTTCCAGTGCTACCGAGAAGCGCTACCCGTTCGGGACAAGCTCTACAGACACGGCTTGAGAAACACGGGGCCGACCTGCCCGAGATGCGGTCAGAGCGACGAAACCGTTCTGCACGCACCCGTGCAGTGTCCAACAATTTCCGACATGTGGGCTTATGTCGAACAACTGCTGTCACCTGTGGGACGAGTCGGTTTAACAGTTGAGTCTATCGTCAATATTGTCACGCCTCCTTCCTTCAAACGGGAAGGAAGAGCTATTTTCATCATCCTTGTGGCTATGGTGAAAGAATGTATCTGGTGGACGCGTCTGAAAGGATTGGAGACAAACACTTTCCTCTCTGGTCAATCTCTCATCAACTTCTTCAAGTACTACTTGAAAAGGAAAGTGAGAGTAGAGAGGCAAGTTTTGTCTAGCGAATGTTTTAAAAAAAGATGGGTGAATGTAGCAAGGATGGCACGTATGAATGACGAAGCCACCTTGAGCATAATCCTATGAACCCAGAAAGTGAAAACAGAGGGTTACGCACTTGCAAACAAATGTGGTAACATATAACAACATTGACCGAGGTTACCGTGGTCTTTTTCGTAGGCTTTTCTTCTCACGGATAAACCTTATCTGCTTCCCGCTTTACACCGTACATCATGACACTGTGATACACGATCCCTATTGATCGTTTTTTTACCTCTTCCCCTTCTTTCCTTCTTTTTTTTGTTTCTTTTCCTTTTTTCTTTTCTTTTCTTTTTTCCTTTTTACGATCCATTTTGATCGAAAACCAGACCCCCTTTTTTATCCTCAAAAAGAAAAGCTCTACTTTGTAATTTGTCCCATCTGTGTGCAGCCCTGTGTGGCTAATAAAGAAACTTATCTATCTATCTATCTATCTATCTATCTATCTATCTATCTATCTATCTATCTATCTATCTATCTATCTATCTATCTATCTATCTATCTATCTATCTACCTATCTATCTATCTATCAATCAGTCTATCGAACTATCTATCTTTCAATCAATCAATCAATCAATCAATCAATCAATCAATCAATCAATCAATCTATCTATCTATCTATCTATCTATCTATCTATCTATCTATCTATCTATCTATCTATCTATCTATCTATCTATTTATCTACGGACGTGCTGTCATTTCGGCTCCGAAGGTAATCGTTTATTTCGACTATTTATAGCCCATATTTTGTGTACATTTTTGTAAATAAGGTGTGTAAGGCACCCAACTTTCGTTTAAGTGCTTTCCCAAGGGAGGAATTCGCTCCTAGGGGCAGTTTCAACCCTATTTAATTTGTGTAATTTTCTTCTCGACATTGAAAAATGTCGAGAAATTTTATTGTAGAACGCTGGTCGCGTTCCTTTATGGACCAGCATTTTCGTAGTCTGGAAACGCTAGGAGAAAAAAAGAACTTATGCACCCCAAGTCCAAACCTGAATGACGTGGTAGTGAACGCTGCAACCACTCGCGGTAATAGCCCTGTCACCACCACCACCACCACTAACAACAACAACAACGAGACTACTACTGCTACCACCACCATGAACTCCACCACCACCACCACCACCACGACCAACATAAATGATAAAAATGAAACTCACGCGAATACTATTAACAAAAACAACAACAAGAAAAACAACAATAAAAATGAACTATCTAATAGTGAAGACGTTAATATAAAAGAATCAACAACACCAGTAAATTTCGCTGACACTCTGCGTCAGAAAAAAGAAATAGTAAAATTTACGAATGTAGAGTTAATAGAAACGAGAGCAAGATTTAGTGCTGCATACACCTCAACACATAAAGGAACAAATAGAAAATAAGACAATTATATATAAAATTATAAGAAAAAACAAAAAACAAAATGAACAGATTACAAAAACGGATATAGAAAAGTGTTTAAAAAACATAATGAAAAAAAAAGAATATATAAACTTGGCTCCCCAATTTAACACAGTAGTGGTCCGCTTCCCTAACCAGGTAGTGGCAAAAGCTCACTCTACCGAGTCTTTGGAAAATGATGAAATCATCATGGTACCATACTACAAAGGCTAGAGAGTGAGTAGAATTACTATTGAAAATGTACCCCCGAGATTCCTAACAAATGGATAACAGGGGCAATCTGTTACCATTTGAAAACTATAAATATCTTAGAGACTGCCGTATACCTAAACGACATTTGGGGTGGAAAAACAATAGCAGTGACCATCCAGATTGAGGGCGCCTCTATCGAGAACCTACCTGATAGGATCCACTTAGAAAATGGGCAAAGCCTATATGTTGTAGCAGAAGGCAAAATGCCCAGATGCTACAGCTGTGGCAGCCCAGAACATTTAATTGCCAAGTGTGCTCTTGCACAGAAATGACAAGAAAGAACAAATCAGAAAACAAATAAAAAAACCCTTGTTGCCAACACCAATACCAACATCAACACACTCAATTATGGAACAATGTCAAGAAAAACAACAAACCAGCAAACAAAACCCCAACAACATCACCAAGAAAAGAAACAGTACCAACACAATCACTGTTGACGTCGCAACCAATTCAACATACTGAACCAACTAAAGATAGACCAACACCAACACCGAGGACAACAATTAAAAAGACACAAAACAGTGACGAGAAGACAAATTCTACCCCTAACACCACAACAACACAAACACCGCACAAAACATCAACAATTTCTACAAGCATACATATTAACGCAAATGATTTGCCTTTACCCCCTTCTGATTCGTCGGACGACGAAAGTTCGACGGAATGGCAAATAGCCACAGGGGGTAAAAGGAAAAGATAAAAAAGCCCAACAAACAAGGAAGTAAAGCAGGGAGATATTTAACTCCGGACAGCATCCCCCTAGACAATCAAAAAATCAATGAACCCGCAAAACCACACACACAACTAACTGCAATAGACACAGACAATAACAAATTAATGGATTATATTGCATCCAACACGGACATCTGTGAAGATGACTTTAAGACAAACAATCATCCGCGCACCACACCACCGAAACACATAAGAATTGTACACATAACACAAACACAACACCATACACTGAAAACAATATTTCCAAATGCGGTAGGCGGGTTTCAACGATACCTCTCCAAAAAACTATACAAACACCTCATCAAAGACACTACAAAAGAAGAAGAAAAAACTGAAACTTTCGAAATGAGTAAGTGACCTTCCCTCTTGCCTCTTGTATCTTCCAATGTAGTGTGTGAAACACAATTTTCGTAAATGTCAATTATGCTTAAATTAGGTTGTATGAATGCGAGTGTCTAGGCGTCGGCTTGGAAGCAAGGTTACCTTCTAAACGACATCAAGTCACTGAACGTGGATATAGTAGCTATCAGTGAAACCAGACTCAGCAAGCTGCGGGCCCTCGCGTCCATGTTTGGCGATCAATTTGATATTTATTTTTCTCCTTGTCTGCCGAACATGGGTGGTGGAGATACC
The DNA here is from genome assembly GCF_006345805.1 of Octopus sinensis. Lineage (NCBI taxonomy): Eukaryota > Metazoa > Mollusca > Cephalopoda > Octopoda > Octopodidae > Octopus > Octopus sinensis. The sequence goes on along the minus strand of NC_043021.1, from coordinate 23,680,711 downwards.
GTGGTGCTTTTTCGAAAGAGTCTAAATGTAAAAGTAAGAACAATATTCCTAGACCCAGAGGGTAGGCTGGTTGTCTTGGACGTGGATGGCAGAAATGGGTATGCATTCCGTCTGATGGCAGTTTATGCACCGTCCTTAACGGGTCGGGCGGATTTCTTCAGACGTCTAGAGGTTTTCCTGGGTACGTCTAGACCTTTACTGTTAGTAGGGGATTGGAACGCTACCTTGGACACGCATCTAGATTATGTGGGAATGGATAGGAATAGAAGGGGATGTAAGTGCCTCAAAGACCTACTCAGACGTTTTCATTTGTCTGACAGGTTCCGACTCGACCATCCGAACGTGCCAACGTGGACTTGGACAAACCGCGTCGGATCGTCGAGATCTTATCTAGATAGAATTCTATGCAGGACAGCGGATAGGGATAGTGTAGGATGTCCACAATTTAAAATAGTCAGCTACACAAATCACAAATTTGTGACGTGTACGCTCGACTTAGATAAGACACATAGACAGAGTCACGGTTACTGGAAACTGAACACGTCGCTCTTAGCGCAACAGGTTTACAGGAACCGGATTAGCGAGTTAATTAAGAGGGCGCTGACGGGAGCCGTCGTTAACAACCGCTGGTGGTACGCCCTGAAAATGGCAATAAAATCGGAATCAATTAGGTTTAGCAAGGAATTAGCGATAGATCGAAATAGAGTAGAGGGAGACCTGGTTAAGAAACTAGAAGAGACACTTACCACTGGCAGCGCAACCAACGTGCTGGCTGCGAGGATGGCCCTCGACCAACACTTCAACGCCAATCACGAAGGTTGCGTCGTCAGAGCTAAAATGCGTGCCTTAAGGAACGAAGGGATCGAAGCTGCGCGAGAGGTAGTGGAGGCGCAGCGTGACAACATAGCCACCATTCGGTCTCTAATAGATCAACAGAGATGCAGTTTACTCGAACCCGAAAGGATGTGTGAGGCCTTTCAACAGCACTTTGCTCGACTGTTTGGTGCGAGTGGTGGGTCGGAACGCGGGATCGATTTCAGTGCCTACCTGACCGACCTGCCGCGGCTCTCGGCAAGAGAAGCAGAGTGTTGTGAAAGTCCCATCACAGCCGCTGACGTGCGGGATGCGATGGCGGGCTGCGCGAGGGATAAGTCGCCTGGATTGGATGGTTTACCCTACGAGCTGTATTGTCAAATGCCAGACTTGTTTGGCGACCTCTTGGCATCAGTCTACTGCAACTGGCAACAAAACGGGAGAATCCCCGGTTTCGTGAGCCAAAGTGCAGTGACGTTGCTGAACAAAGACCCAAACAAGGGGAATTTTATAGATAATTTCAAGCCCATCACTCTGCTCAACGCAGATTTGAAAATTTTGGCCAAAGTAATAGCCGAGAGGTTGGCGCTTGTCATTGGTAAACTGGTCGACAGGGCGCAAACATGCGCCGTGCCGGGCAGAACCATACATGACAACCTCCATCTGATGTGCTACATTGTGGACAGGGTGGTTAAGGATCCTGGGATGGGTGGGGCGCTGATCAATTTGGATCAGTCTAAAGCCTTCGATAGGGTCCACCATCGGTACTTGGCGGCCGTCCTCAGGGCGGCTGGCTTCGGTCCCGTCTTCCGCGGTTGGATCGCTGCCTTGTATAGCGGAATCCGATCGGTGATTCGGGTGAACGGTCACCTACCGAAACCGTTTGACATCACGCGTTCGGTCCGTCAGGGGTGTCCCCTGTTGGCGCTTCTGTATGTATTGACTCTCGAGCCACTACTGCGGAAGCTGGCGACACTGAGGGGCATCCCACGGGAACTGGGTTGCGGGACGAGCGTGTCAGCATATGCGGACGATGTCACCGTCATAGTATCGAGCGACAAACACATCCAGATGATAGGTGAGACAATAAGAAAATACGAAACGGTGACGGGAGCGAAGATTAACCCGGAAAAGTCAGTGGGTTTGCTACTCGGCACCTGGAGAAGCAAGCCCATACCGTCCGACTGCAGCTCAATAGTGGGATGCTGGACGGACGGACCGGTTAAATTGCTCGGGGTCTGGTTCAGTCCGGATCTCCAAATGGATAAGAACTGGGACGAGATCACGAGTAGAGTGGTCGCTCTCAGCCAAACATGGGCCGAGAGAAAGCTGTTTCTAAAAGGCCGGGCAGAGGTGGCCAACGCGTGCATCGCATCCGTCATTGATTACCGCCTGACCGTCGTACCTTGTCCCGACTCCACCATCACCAAACTTGAACGCACACTCTTCCGCTTCCTGTGGAAGGGTGGCGTTCCGATGGTGAGGAAGTCCATTTGCCGTGGTTGATGATGCGCAGGCATGCGCTGAGATTGCGACATCTCTGGAACTTCATCGACGACGGTGAACAGGTGTGGGCGCCGTTTGTGAGGCGCGCCTTCCCGCAGCTAGTCTCACTGACCGAACTGCAAACGTGGATCAAGAAGAGACCGAAACTGGGCGATTGGCACCGAGAGTGTCGTCAAGCTCTACTGCAGCTCTGCCGACCGAGGTCAAACTTGTGCAACTTACAAACAACTAAAGCGTTTTATAGAGGACTAGTGGAGGGGAGGTCCGACGACACACTCGGGGCAAACCTGGACATCGACGAGAAATTCCTAACCCGCCTGTTCAGGACGACGTTCGGGCCGGGGCCTATGGATAACTTCCAGAAATCCCTGGCTTGGCAATGCTATCGAGACGCACTACCTGTTCGAGAAAAGAGCTACTGGCACAGTTCGAAAACCATCACCGGACTGACCTGCCCGAGATGCGGTCAGAGCGACGAAACCGTTCTGCACGCATTCGTGCAGTGTCCAGATATTTCAGAGCCGTGGACCTTCGTCGAACAGCTGTTGTCACGTGTAGGTCGGGCCCGCCTATCGGCCGAGTCTATCCTGAATATTGTTCCACCACCTTCCTTTAAACGGGAAGGGAAAACGGATTTTGTTACGCTGATGGCTATGGCGAAAAAATGTGTGTGGTGGACGCGTTTGAAAGGACTGCAAACAAACACTTTCCTCTCTGGTCAGTCTTTCGTCAACGTTTTCAAGTACCACTTGAAAAGGAGGATGAGAATAGATAGGAAGGCTTTGTCGAACGAATGTTTTAATAAAAAGTGGGTAAAAGTGGCAAAAATGGTCAGTATGAAAGACGACACTATTTTAAGCATAAATCTGTAACCAAAAGAGACAACGAGAAGTAAGGCGACTTACTCATGTGTTCTTTTTCGAACTGTCTGAGGTGACTTTGGTCTTTTTTGTAGGTTTTTCTTTCCAAGGCTAGACCTAAACTGTGAACCTTATATATATATATATATATATATTGCTTTTTTATACACCACACAACCCACAGATCCCTATTGATCAAACGTTTTTTTTTGTGCCCCGCCCATCCCACCTCGAAAAGAAAAAATTCTACATTGTATTTCGTCCATTTTTATTCTGTGTTTAGCCCTGTGTGGCTACAATAAAAAGTTATCTATCTATCTATCTATCTATCTATCTATCTATCTATCTATCTATCTATCTATCTATCTATCTATCTATCTATCTATCTACCACTTCCCTAGAAAATAGATAGCAGCCACTTTTGTTAGTAATGTTTTGAACTGAAATTATTGCATTGTGATTGAATAAATGCAGAACTTACATATTTTTCCTATACATCTGATGCAACAGTTTATCTAATGACACCAAATGATGGAAAGCAACTCAATGAATACACAGGTTCGTAAATATCCCTGCTTGACTCCTGAATACAGTTGATGGATGGGTCTCCCACTCTCTCCTTTCAAAGTGTTCCTCTGAGGAACATGAGTTACGCTTATCATCTATATATTACATCAATTAATATAATATAGACTGACAGCTTGGCCGAGAAGTACCGCCTTTGAGCGAATAACTGCGTAAACATGCACGTATCTGTCTGTCTGTCTGTCTGTCTGTCTGTCTGTCTGTCTGTCTGTCTATCTATCTATCTATCTATCTATCTATCTACCTATCTATCTATGATACACACATATATGCATATTCATACATATCCACATATCCATAGGCAAATATATATATACATATATGTATGTACATATATATATATATATATATATATATATATATATATGCGTATATGTATTTACATAAATGCATATACATGTATATATATTTATGTCTATATATCTATATATCTACACACACACACGCTTATATATATATATATATATATATATATATATATATATATATATATATATATATATATATATATATATGTATATATATATGTATATATATATATATATATATATATATATATATATATATATATATATATATATATATATATACATATATACAAATATACATATCTGGACAAACTTACACATATCTATATATGACTATATGAAAGCAGGAGAGAGCTAAACGAAACCACTGACAGCTGACATCATCGATAGACTTGGAGAAAGGAACTTGAAGGGAGAAGACCACGTTGATAGCAACAGAAGACCTTATATATAAGCCAAGAGAAAGAAATACGAAGTATGTTGAAGCTTTTCTCAATTATTTTACTGCAATGGGCATTAACCTCTCAAGGATTTTATTTTCGGACTGAACTCGATGGGGAAGGAACCATAAAACCCCAAACAGGTTAGTATATTGAAGTAAGTCCGTATATATATATATATATATATATATATATATATATATATATAGACGCCATGATAGATCGTTAGCCACTACACACATTTTTTCCTCCCCTGGTTTCTCTCCTTTTTTTCCGTGTCCCTCTCTGTAGAAGAGCGTAGGCTCGAAATGTAAAAAACTTTTCTATTTCTGAGCGTTATACTAATATATCTGTTTGTTCTGTACACCACCTGTTTTCATCTTTTGTATTTCCGTAAATTCTCCCAATATATATATTTTTTTCGTCATCTTTTCCCCTTTTGCCTACGTGGTTTGTTTTCAAGTGGTTTGTTTTTTTGGGAACTCCCTTTAATGTAGAAGGAATAGCTAAGATTTTGACTGCTATTTCTAAACTTCGGTGTGTGGATAAGCTAATCGTTGCTGAATCCTAATTATATAGTATATATATATATATATATATATATATATATATATATATATATATATATATATACAAATTGAGATAGGGGTTGTAAATGCAACCCTCCATGGGATAACATATATCCAATATACTGCTAGTGAAGTACCCAACAAAATTAATACATAAATGCTAATGATTGTGATGCAATCAATTCATTTACTGTATTATATGGGCAAAGGTAAAATGATTTACCAGAAATTACTAATACAAGATAAGAAAATGGAGAAATACATCTAAATCAAATGTCAATTACCAGATAATACTCAATCACATACTTTATTAAACCACCACATAAGAGACTGTAGGGTTAAATATAAAAAGCAGAACAAATCAGTGTACATAAAAGAATGTACATAAAAAAGTGTACATTTTTGTTGTTGTTTTGTATATTTGGCACTTACTAATTAATTTAATTTATAATTAATAAACTTATTCTAAATTAATAGTAACCTCTGTAGGTGTGTGAAAATGTGTATGTGTACGTATGTATGTTTTTGTACATATAGGTATGATTGTGGGTGGATGTACGGATGTATGTTTTTATTACACATATGAGTCGCAGGTGCGTACTTGGATATGTATATATGTATATGCGAATATTCATTCATGGGTGGATATAAATATAGGTTTTATTTGTACGTATGAGTGCGCAGATATATATTTAAATATATATATGTGTGTGCGAAAGTTCCCTGACACAGTATAGGAAAGTGTATCAATATTTATGCGTATATGCGGATGTGCGTGTGAGTGTGTGTGTTAGTGTTAGACACTGCTGCCTGTACTGATATGTTTATAAGCCATGCGATGACAGACACGCACTCTGCAATATATTGAATGTGTAGAGATGTGTCGGGATGTATTCATGTGTGTGTACATGTGTGTGTGAGTTTCTGTGTGGATGTGTGGGTTTAGGGTTAGATGTGGATGTGTATGTTTTGCTTGTGCGGTGTGGTGGATGTCGGGCGGCTCTCAATTGACCAACCGTGAGGAAGATAATGATAATTTTAAATTCAAATCCAATAGTGTATTTATGTCATAAGGAAAATTATTAACTGGAACCCAGACATACATATATACCGCTCTGGATCCTAACGTAAGCGTTATTAACAATATTATGAATGATAATAATGATAACATTAATGGTATTGACAACAATGATGATGCTAACTTTAATGACACTTTAGAAATTATTATGAAGTAATATAATGTATATTTGCATCTAGGTACTAATTTGTGTATGTTTATTATCACAATATTAAGTCGAAAAACTGAGACATTGAATGTGGAACACATATATATGTTTACTAATTTATATTATTTATTTATATCATTATGTAAATGTATATTTTTATATGTATAAGAGTGTGAGTATATGCACTCATATGTATATGTATATGTTGTATTGTGGGTATGCACCCACACCCATGTGGGTATATATGTAGACTGAGTTATATTACATAATCTCCTAAGAGGCCTTATGATATTTTTGTAAATGTCTCATTTATATCTATATATTGACCAACCATAAAGGGCTAATATTGGTAAAATGAGACATACTTATCTACATGGCCGAAACAGCTGTAAGATGTAATCTATACTTATATTTATATTTACTTATATTTATATTCTCTTTTATATATATTCTGCTTATTATACAACATTACTCTTTTATGTACACCTTTTTATGTACATTCTTTTATGTACACTGATTTGTTCTGCTTTTTATATTTAACCCTACAGTCTCTTATGTGGTGGTTTAATAAAGTATGTGATTGAGTATTATCTGGTAATTGATATTTGATTTAGATGTATTTCTCCATTTTCTTATCTTGTATATATATATATATATATGTATGTATGTATGTATGTATGTATATATGTATGTATGTATGTATGTATGTATGTATGTATGTATGTATGCAAGACAAAATGTTATAACATGTGAGTAGTTTTCAGAATATTTATAAGGAAAAAGATATATAGTCTTACAGCTGTTTCTGGGATATTATGGATACCCCTTCATCAGAGGTGAATATTTCAGTTTGAAATAAGGAATTATTATGGAAGAGGAGGAGATAAGGAATTTAGAGGGAAATAAGAGAATGAAAGTAGGAATAAAACATAAGATATACAAAGATATTGTAGTTGCAGTTCCATTAGTCGTGGAAAGTGGTAAAAATGGTTCCTGTACATGGTATGTAAGATCCAATAGTAGTTCATGTTTAGTCATTTCAAACTATTGAGCCGTGGATACTGCATTGCTCATGGGAAAGGGTCCACACTCACACACACGTACGCATACACACACACACGCACGCACACACACAAACACAAATGTATGTATGTATGTATTTATGCATGTATGATAGAGATAGATGCATCATTACGCAGTTATACACTCAAAGGCCAAGCTGTTTGTTAGACTATAATGTTTTAATTTACGTAATACACACACACACATATATGTATGTATATATATATACACACATATGTATATATATCTATATATATATATACATGTACATGAACATGTATATATATATATATACGTATATATATGTATATATATATACATATATACTTATATGCATATTTACATACATATGTGTATTATATATATATATATATATATGTATACATGTATGTATATACATATATATATATTCATGCACATATGCATGTATATATACATATAAGTATATATGTATGTAAGTATGCGTATATATATGCATATATACATATATACATATATATATACTCTTTATCTTTTATTAAACTTTTAATACTTTTGATATATATTTGAAATAATATAAATTAATTAATTTTATGTATTGGCTTATGTTTTTCATTTTTTGATTTGCCTAATAGTGGTTTTATCTCTAATTTAATATAATATAATATAATATATTTATACTATAAAATTAGATTTAATCCTAAATCTGATTTTTCCCTGTAAGTTTGGATTTATTCCCTAATATTTTATTATTATTATTATTATATATATATATATACACACAGACACATATATATAAATATATACTCATGTACATGTATATATATGCATATATATTTATGTATATAAGTGTGATTGTGTGTATATGTGTATATATATATATATATATGTATATGCACATGTAATTATAATGATATTCGAGAGGCAGCTGATGATGGAGGTATGTTGGACTGTTGGTATGGCTGATTTTGTATATGTAGAATAGTATTACAACACATCCTTTTGATATATATATATATCTTATTATAAAAGGCAGATTTTATCTGCCTCCCTTTGTAACTTATAGAAATCTACAATATAGGATTTCTTCAATTACAATTTACCTAGCATTTTTAAGAGTAGAATGCATCGGGTCATGCCAGGTCCAGTTTTTAAAATTTAAACTCCAATTAAGCAAAATTTACAGAAAACTCACATTCTGGTGTGTATGTCAAATGCTTTTCTTAATGTGGTTTACACCACACGCACACGCACACACACACAGTGTGCAACGAATAAAATGAAAGTAAATAGCGACAGAGTGATTTGAGGAAGACTAAACTGAAAGTATTTAAACCACTACTCAAAAAATAAAAAAACACAGCAAACAGAAACAAATAAATACATAACGATTTACTCCTCACACAATTTCTTCAATTAGAGTTTACCTAAGATTTTTCAAAGTACTCCATTCGCTCATGCCATAATATATTTCTTTCAATTTCACCCCCAATTAAGACAAAATTCGAGAAAACTCAATATTTTAACATTTCACTCCGAAAGCATTGATGTACATGTGTGCGTGCGTGAGTGTGTGTGTGTGTGTGTGTTTGATGGGTTGTGCGACACAGAAAGTGTGGTGTGTAAGTGAAGTGCTTTTGTTAGTGTGTGTAAAGAGACAGACAGAGTGAAAGACAGAAATAACTCAACTTTTTTAATTCACTTTTTGTAGTGAGTGACTGAGAGAGAAAAGAGAGAGAGAGGTTATGTATGTATATATGTATGTATGGCTTCAGTGACACACACACACAAAAACACATACCTACGTACACCTAAAGCACGCACACACACACACACACAAGCGGAGCGCGAACTTCAAAATTTTGGTAGTATTAATTTGCGAGCGTACTTCTAAGCGCGCGTAATTGAAAGTTTTCACTATGATATCATCACGTGCGAAAAAATTCGAAGGGTTTTGAACAATTGAGATACACATGTCACGCCTGTATTGAAACCATTGCTAAGCTGCCGTAATTGCTTAATTAAGACTTTGTTTAAATTGAAAGGGGCAAATATGTGACGAGGTTGAAAAAAAATACCCCAGAAAAAAAAATGTACTGCTGGTATTTATATAATTCACTACTATTTTGCTACAATGTCATGAAAAAGAAAAAATTTAGGTATGTAAATCGAATTCGCCACCCCCTTTTCCCCGTTCGCGTTTGTGTAAAAAAAATTATTATTTAAGTTTTAAAAATTATTTACTTTGTTCAAAAAATATTAATATTAATTAATTTTCAAGAATTATTTAATTTTATTCTGTAAAATAGTAATTAATTCATTTATCTGTAAATCCGCGAGGTTGTTACTCAGGCACCTAGAATGGTAACCTTCAACTAACACTATCTCCTCTGAGACCCTGCGGCGCAAGTTGACCAAAATTGAGAGTATGGTAGAAGAAGGGTTGCTCTTCCTTCCGTAGAACATAAAATTCAAATCGGACCATGTTAACACCAAAAATTATTTACATCAAAAAGATGCTTTTTTCTATGAAAATCCCTACTTTTTACGATTTTTTCACTGCTGTGTCGCCACTTTTCGGTGTATTTCGACCAGAAAAATGTTCACAAAATTTTTACTTTTCAAAATTACAATTCCAGCGGGTCGAAACAAACCCGAGCAACGCCGGGCGATACTGCTAGTATATATATATATATATATATATATATAAACAATTCATAAATAAGGGCAAACGAAAAAATTTCTAATGCCAAATATGCTGAAAAATTGGACATATTGTCCATTAACCATATAATTTTTTCACAATACGCACGCTACTCGAAAAAAGGTCGACAGAAATTTCTAAAAAATTCCATTATTACCATATCGGACCGATTTCAGGGTTAGCTCATAACAGCCCTCCCTTCGTCAGTGATACTTATGGCAAAAGAAATAAAATTGATAAAATTTTTTTGAAAAGAAATGTTTTTCGAAAAAAATTTTATCCTACATTAGAAATAAATTTAAGCGTTCACTTCCGGACTCTCTCACTCTGTGAGGGCCTCAGTTCAAATCGCACGTGTCTCGAATGGGCTGGAGTATTTCTATTTTGGATGTATTTGGGGTACTTAATTGTGCTCATGACTTAGTGTTTGCTGCTTCCATAGGTTTTTGTGTTTATATATTGGCCGGTATGTATGAATTGGCATGTGCCACATCGGCTATCATTGCATTTAGATACAGTGAATGTTTGGTCTTTTTTGCTAAGGTCAAATTTTGCCTTTGTTAGTAATTTTTTCAAGTTTTACTAAGAACCATAGCTCGATCCGTGGTTATATATTTTAATTCATTACTTTGAGCAATGATTGGTAGGTTTGCTTTGGCAATGTTGAAGATATTCTGGTGACATGGGTTGTGTGTCATTATGAATGGTATGACTTGTTCTTGTTTTCCTCTTCCTTGGGTTGTCCTAAGTTGTTGTATGGGTATTTTTATAGCCCGCTGTATGCCATTTTCTATAAGTAGAGATGGGTATTTTTGTTTGAGCAAAAATTCTCTTAGTTCTGTTAGGCGTTTGTTCCTGATATTTGCATCTTCTACAATGGTACAAATTCTTCTGGCTAGGCAGTATGGGATGTTGCGTTTTGTATGGGGTGGATGGCACGACTTAAAATTCAGGTATTGATGTGTGTCTGTGTGTTTATAGTATATATCTGTGGTGATGGTGGTGTCCTTTTTAATTACCATTATATCTAGGAATGGTAATTTGGTACTACTCATCTCCTTTGTAAATTGGAGAGATGGGTGTAGGTTGTTCAGGAGGATATTGAACTCTTCCAGAGTATTTAGAGATTCTGTCCAGATTATGAAGCAGTCGTCAAGGTATCTCTTCCATGCCTTTTCAATATACTTTCTAAATCCAGTGCCATAGTTTACCTCCACCTCTTGGTAGAGTTGTTGTTCTAAGTATCCCATTACAGAGTTGGCGTAAACGGGAGCAAACCTCGTTCCCATCGCCGTGCCTCTAATTTGGATGTAATTCTTTCCATTGAAGAAGAATGTGTTGTTTTCTAGAATAAGTTTGACTGTGTCTAATATAAATGGCACTGTGAATCTGCTGGGAATCACTTCTCTATGTTTTTCTAACCAGTATTTAATCGCCTTTATTCCTAAATCGTGTGGAATATTGGTGTAGAGGCTTACCACATCAAAACTTAGTAAAACTGAATTTGTTTCTGTTGTTTTGGGAAGATGGGACAGGAAGTTGATGTCATCCCTGATGAAACTGGGTATGTAAGTACATAGTGGTTTCAAAACAATGTCAATAAAATTGCTTAGACTGTGGGTAGGGCATGCTGGACCAGCTATAATAGGTCTAAGTTTTAGGTCTTTTGGATGTAGTAATTTTATGTACTCACTTCCTTGTTCTTTTACTGCATGTTGAATATATTTTGATTTATGTATTTTCGGTAAGCCGTAGAAGTTGCTGGGTTTTGGTTCGAAATTGGTGATGCAGTCTCTTTCATTATCGGTAAGTGAGTTGTAGTGTTTTGAAATCAGGTTGGTGATCTTTTTCATGATGTGGCGGTCTATATTTGAGGGTATTTCACAATAGAAGGTTGTGTCCTTCAGTTGGTCCTCAACCAAATCCTTATAGTATTCGGTATCCATAATAACAATTGCACCACCTTTATCTGCTTGTTTAATTATTATTGTTTGATTTGTTAATGTTTGGCCTAACATTGGTATTGCGTCTATGGGGAAATTTAGACAGGATATCAATGTATTGGTCAAGGTAGTTATTTCTTCCTTTTGGTGGGGTGAAATTTGATTTATTCCTTACTAGGGGTTCATCAATATCATTACTTTTGTTAGCAAAGAATTCTACAAGTCGTAATTTTCGACAGAATTTTTGGATATCCTCCTTTAATTCTTGGTGGCTGGCTGTTGGTGTAGGTGTGAATTTCAGTCCTTTTGACAGAAGTTGGATTTCATCATTGTCAAGATCTCTTTTTGATAAATTAATTATTTTAGGATCTATACGTTCAGTTGTTTTGGGTATGTTTCCTCTTGGATTTTTTCTTTCTCCGGTGTTTGTTGTCCTGACGTAAAAAAATGGATTTTTTTCTGGTTATGATTTATATTCCTGTTGATGTTTGCTTGATGAATTTTGCGTTTTGGTTGTGGTATTTTACTTGGTTTCGTTATGTTTTCTGTCTTGTTTTTGGTATTATGTATATTATTTTTCAATTTCTTGTTAGTATTGTTTTTAACCTCCTGGGGAAATGATCTGGGTTTACTTCCAGATCTAGATCGTTTTTTTGTCCAGTTTCTTGTGGGTAATCTCTGTTGAGGTCTTGAAAATGATCTCCTGTTATTTCTACTGCTAATGGTCTGATCAGAGGAGTATCTATTTTGTTTGTGCTTTTTGTTCATGTTGTGTGCATTAGGGTGTTTGCATACAAAAAGGGAAGAGTTCTTACCGTAGTTCGTCTTCGATTCGTGGTGAAACGGGTGTTCATGTTGCCACGTGTTCTGGCGTATGTTGCGTTGGTGAGGTTGTCCACTTTTAATGCTATTTCTCAGAGTTCTGGTGTCTTTACCGTAATTTGTAGCATATTTGTCGAGAAATAATTGTTTCCGCTGCCAAGACATTCTTGATCTGCTTTCTTCTTTTGAGATATCTCTGGTCCATAGTTCTCGCATTTTTTCTGCTATATTGCCGGTCGTTAGTTTGGATATTTCGTCTCTGATTTGATCATCGATAGCTTCGTATTTGGCTTTGTAGCGGGATTGTTTAGACAGGGTAATGGAGATGTCGGTCCTGAATTTTATCAAACTAAGATCCCATCGAAGTTATGTTTCTTCTTCTGGTTCTCCTGCAATTTCATTAATTAGGTACTTCCGAGGAAGTATGGGTGCCGCTAAAGATATCCATTTCGAATGTATTTCAGCATATTTTTTGCATTTATATGCCTTCCAGAAGTTTTGTTTTCTTATGTTAAGTTTTTTCCATGTCTTCCGTATTGTGAAGAAATATATGTAGGTCAGACGAGAAATACACTATCAGAACGCTCACGGGTACACCGACAACAGATTAGAGAACCAGAGGTCTGTCAGATACCGTTGAGTAACCACCTAGCAACATGTGGTCGGAAAATATATATATTATTTCCATTCTACAAATTACACAGCCCAAGTGAAATCGAGAGGAAAATCAGAGAAAAGAATTTTATTGATAAATTCGAACCCAAGCTAAATAAGCAATAATAATAATACTTAGAGGTACTACTTCTACTGCTACGACCATGACCACTAACAACAACAACAATACTAAAGGTGATCAAGATGAAGATAGCAGGAAAATTATCTTATTTAGGGTTAAAAGTTCTATTGCCACCACCAACACCACTAGCAACAATAATTAAGGTGCTGACAATGATGATGATGACATTTGAAATATAAAAATCCCTGACAAAGGCTATTTACAACATTTCTAAAAATAGCCCAACAATTGCTGCCTCGGCCAGGGTTAAGATACAGGACTCTTGACATGTTCAACAAAGCGTGACGCCTAAACCAACCAATCAGCTTAAGTAATTGAGTGATGTTACACACTGATTGGTCAGAATACAGTTTGCAAAACCTAGCAATCTGGAGCCCACACAGGTGTATTTAAGGCACAGATTTAACCATCTCGCTACAGTCAAAAATTGTGAAGCATGACTGTCACCACTACTACATGAATCCAAAGACTGCATAATTTAATGCATGAAAGTACTAGTTCAATCAGAAGGAACATTTAACATTCTACTATTTTATTTTATTCTATTATATTATATTATCTTATATTATATCATTATAAGATTGTAAATAAAACGTGAAAATCAGACAAGGTTGGAATTCCTTTTATTAACACACACACACACACACACACACACACACACACACACACACACACACACACACACACACACACACACACACACATATATATATATATATATTATTAGTGAATTGAAGAAATGGAGTTGAACGAAGATTGAACAGAATTCCTTTTATAAAAGGAATAAAGGAATTCTGTTCAATCTTCGTTCAACTCCATTTCTTCAATTCACTAATAATATTAAAATTCAATTATCCGCACCAACGCACGGTTGCAAAACCAAATGGTTTTATCTCCAACCGTGCTTTCTTCTGCTGTGATTTTTGCTACCAAGGTATCGGTTAAACTTTTGATTAATCTGCAACAAGATTATTCATCTTTCTATTTTACCAAACATATATATATATATATATATATATATATATATATATATATATATATATATATATATATATATAAGAAAATAGTAAAGTGTGAAAAAACGACAGAAGGCTTAAATGTTAAAAAATATATATATTTGTGTAAAAATGTCTGGAGAATATTGGAAAAATTTTTTTTCCTTTCCTTAAAATGACATAATTTAAAAATTTTTTAAAGAAATTACCGGTTTCGCGTGTAGCTTTTCAAATTTCTTGTGACGTTATGTTTATATTGCATGGAATTATCGTTGTTTTTATTTCCAGGAGATTTCTAAATAAGGGGAGGTAGTGAGTGATGTTTTCCGGTGTAGGGGAGATAATCGCTTAAAAATTTTTTTCCCTTTTCCTTGTTAATTTCTCTGTGTCAGTATGTTCGGATGGTTGAGTCTGGGTTTGTACTTTTCAATGAAGAATGTTTCCTTGTTCAGTCTCATTTGTGTTGATGATCCGAAAGCACATTGGTAAAATGGGAAGATTAAAAATTGTGGCAGTAGTTGCTTTGCGCATTTCTCAATGTGCTCACTAAAAGGTATCATTCTATATTCTGGGAATGCAATCTGTTGTCGATGCAGTGTGCATCTGGGCCTGAGTGATAGTCCCGTGGAACCCACGTAGTCTTGGTGGCAGCCCGAGCATTTAATAACATAAATTATGTTTTCAGAGGCACAAGTAAAGTTAGATTTGATCTTAAATTTCTGTCCCTCTTTAAAGAAGAATTCTGATCCTTCCAATAGGTTAGGACATGT
The DNA here is from genome assembly GCF_006345805.1 of Octopus sinensis. Taxonomy (NCBI): domain Eukaryota; kingdom Metazoa; phylum Mollusca; class Cephalopoda; order Octopoda; family Octopodidae; genus Octopus; species Octopus sinensis. Next base: position 23,665,333 of record NC_043021.1, on the reverse strand, counting down.
TGCACAGTTCGATCTACCACATTTTTTTACTTTTGCATCCGTAATTTTAGAAGACAATTTTGCCTTTGTGAGAATCTTTTTAAGTGATTTAGGCTGTTTGTAGCTTTTAATGATTTGGTGTGTGTTTAGAATTTCCTTTAATTTTGGGTTTTTATGAAGTATTGGTAAATTCTGGGTGATGATGGTGAAGGCTTCTTTGTTTCTGGGGTTGTATGTAGATATGTAAGGTAGTATTTTCGGGGAAGGTGTGTTGTTGTGTTGAACTTTTCTTAAAGTTTCTATGTTGATTTCTGTTGCACGTCTGATCCCATCCTCTATGAGTTGAGCTGGGTAATGTCTGTCAATTAGGGTGTTTTTGAGTTCTTGCAGTCTAAAGTTCCTGGTATTTTGTTCTGACACTATTGTGCATATCCTTCTTGCAAGGTTGAAGGGGATGTTTGTTTTAGTGTGTCTTGGGTGGCATGAATTAAAAAGAAGGTATTGTTTGGCGTCTGTGGCTTTGTAAAAATGTCTGTTTCTATTTTAAGGTTAATTTTTTTAATTAGTATATCCAAGAACGGGAGCTCCTTTTGGTTGTATTCCATTGTGAACTGTATATTTGGGTTTATGCTGTTCAATAGGTTTTTAAATTTTAGGAGTTTATCTATGTTTTCATTCCAGAGAATGAAACAATCGTCTAGGAATCGTTTCCAATTCTCTTTTATGTATTGAGAGAGGGAGTTTCCAAAGATTGATAGAGATTCCTGGTAAATGATTATTTCCATGTATCCCATTGTTAAGTTCGCAATGACTGGTGCTGCCCTTGTACCCATAGCAATTCCGGATTTTTGACGGTAAAATGTATTGTCAAACATGAAGTGGTTATTGTGTAGGATGAATTCAATTGATTTAGTAATGAATTCCTTACTGATCCTTTTTGGTATTTCTTCCGGAAATTGGTCTAACCAGAATTGTATTGCCTCCAGTCCATAATTATGAGGAATACTGGTATACAAGTTGACTACATCAAATGAAACCAGGATTGTTTCTTCCTTGGTTTTTTTTGGGAGGTGGTTTAACATATCTAAGTCATCTCTGATATGGCTATCGATATGTTTAAGGAAGGGTTTCAAGAGGATGTCCATAAGTAGACTTAGTCTGTGTGTTTCACAGGTTGGGCCAGCTACAATGGGTCGTAGTTTTAGGTCCCCGGATTAGGTGTGTGTATGTATGTCTTTGGTGATTTTTTAATGGTTTCATTTATAATTTGATTTTATGAATTTTTGGCAGACCATAGAAAAGGCTAGGTTTGCATTTAAAGTTTGTTAGGAAATCAATCTCTTTGGTTGTCAGTTCCTTTTCATGGGTTTTAATTAGTGAAGATAGAGTTTTCATTATTTTTTGTGGGGTGTAGTTGGTAATTTTTTCATAATGTAGGTCTTCATCAAGCAAGGAAATTACAAGATTTCTGTAGTATGATGTATCCATTATTACAACTGCATTTCCCTTGTCCGCTTCCTTAATGGTTATATCTTCATCATTTTGGAGTTCTATCAGTTCTTTCCATTGTGTAGTGTTAAAATTTGGGTTAGCTTTCTGTTTATGTATAGTATGGTAGGGGAAGTTCTCAATGTGGTTACAGAATTCGTCAAGATCTTTATTTCTTCCTCTGTGTGGGATGTGTTCACTTTTGTTCTTGACTAGTGATTCATCTTCAGTATTGAAACTGTTTGATGCTTCTGCTAGTCTTAATTTTCTGCAAAATTCTGTTATATTATCCTTGAGTTCATTTAGGTTTGCTCTGCGTGGAGTTGGTGTAAATTTGAGCCCTTTTGCGAGGATGTCAATTTTTATGTTAGAAAGAGGTTTGGTTGAAAGATTGATTATCTTCGGTTTTTCCTTATTACTAGGTTCCAGCCTGTGTCCTGGTGTCCCTGGTCCCTGGCTAAAAAATGTTGGGTGTAATTTTGTTTGTATGAGTTGTCTGTGAGGTTGTGTGGTATTTGGTCGGGGGAGTGGTGGTATTGTTGCCTCCGATCGTTGTGTGTGTGGGGGAATCTATGGTTGTTAATGCTTGTGGTGTGTGTAAAATTTCTGTATGGGGAATATTTTTGTTTCGAACTTCTTGTATGTGGGATGTTGCTTGACATAGTGTTTCTTTGCGTTTGTCTTGTGTTTAGTGGGGACCAGTAGTTTTGGTTCATGGGGTAGTAGTGATTTGTGTGTGGTGTATTTCTTATCCTAGTGTCGTATTGTGCTGTATGGTGGTTGGGTCTGGTATTAGGATGTTGTTGGTTTGTTCTGTTTTTGGTGTAATTTCTTTCATAGACGCGTCCTCTTTCAGCTAGTTCCCTGTTAGGTCTAGCGTGGTTTGTAAAGGTTGGTTGTGGGTGATTTCTGTTTTTAGTGTATGGAGGATAGTTGGGGGTTGTTCGTGGGTTGTTAGGTTTTTCTTTTTTATTTATTGTAATTTTCTTAAGGAAGGGATTATTTGTACCCAATTCATTTTTGAAGGTTTCACTATATTTTTGGAAGAAGTCCATGTTTTTCTCCCAGCGTAGGAGAGAATTTCTCTCTTCTCTCTCACAGGAATCCTTCCAGTGATCCAATGTATTATCGAGGGGTTGTCCCTCGGTATATTTTAGTATTAGATTGTGCATCTCCTCGTCTATGCTTTTAAGTTTTTCTTCATTTGTGGAGGCCCTGAGTCTTAGAAGCTCTATTTCTGATTTAAAATTGAACAGAGCTGACTTTTCTCTAATAGATCTCTGTCCGTCAGGCTCGTTAGGAATTAATTTTATCTGGAATTTGCGTGGGAGGATAATTGGTGTTGAGTTTATCCATCCCTCGTAGATATCTGCTTTGTTGGAATTTTTTATCATGTTCCAGTAGGTGAGTTTTCTGTTGTGCAGGTTTGTATTCCAAACGTTTCCTATTTTTCTTTTTGTTGGGTTGGTTTGGGTGCGTATGGTGTCCTGCTGTGTTTCATTAGGTGCCTGTGTATTATTTTCGGATTTGTTGATGAAAATTGAGTTCAGTGTTGTATATAACAGTTGTAGATCCTTACTCACCTGGTCAGTGTAACGGGTTGCATCTTCATTGCTTTTACTTTCCCGGGCGAGTAAGTTTGATTCCTCGATTTTGTCGTTCAGGTTAAGAAGCTGTGAATTAATATTTTTCAGTTCTTTGAGTATGTCCTCATTTAAGGTTTTGTCCGAGGTGTTTGACTTCTGTGGCATTTTCGTTCTCGCGTGTTTAATATATAGATAAGAAAGTTTGTTTGGTAAAGCACGTGGGTGAATATATAAGAAAATAGTAAAGTGTGAAAAAACGACAGAAGGCTTAAATGTTAAAAAATATATATATTTGTGTAAAAATGTCTGGAGAATATTGGAAAAATTTTTTTTCCTTTCCTTAAAATGACATAATTTAAAAAATTTTTAAAGAAATTACCGGTTTCGCGTGTAGCTTTTCAAATTTCTTGTGACGTTATGTTTATATTGCATGGAATTATCGTTGTTTTTATTTCCAGGAGATTTCTAAATAAGGGGAGGTAGTGAGTGATTTTTTCCGGTGTAGGGAAGATAATCGCTTAAAAATTTTTTTTCCCTTTTCCTTGTTAATTTCTCTGTGTCAGTATGTTCGGATGGTTGAGTCTGGGTTTGTACTTTTCAATGAAGAATGTTTCCTTGTTCAGTCTCATTTGTGTTGATGATCCGAAAGCACATTGGTAAAATGGGAAGATTAAAAATTGTGGCAGTAGTTGCTTTGCGCATTTCTCAATGTGCTCACTAAAAGGTATATATATATATATATATATATATATATATATATATATGTATATATATATATATATATATATATATATATATATATATATATATATATATATATATATATATATAGATACAGATATATGTATATATGTATGTATGTATATGTATATGTATATATATATATATATATATATATATACATATGTTTATGTATGTGTATGTGTATGTGTGTGTGTGCGTGCGTGTGTTTGTGTGTGTTTGTCGCACACCACCCAACACCATTCAGAAGTTTGGGTCTTCGCTTCTATATGCTACATAGTTTTGTTGCCTTAGCTATGAAATAATGGTTTATTCAAAGTAGTCGCCCTCACTTTCCACCACGGCCTCAAGACGACTCCAAAGCCTAGCGCATGCGTCAACTCACTGAGTCTGTGGGAAGATCTTCAAGCACTTTCTTGAACTTGGTCACTAGCTCGGCCATGGTGCTACAGGCGGTGCAGATGGTATCTTTCTCAACCGCTCCCCACACATAATAATCCATGGTATTAAAATTGAGGGAATTAGAAGTCCAGAAATTGGGTCTGGTGAAGTCGTAAAGTTGTAAAGATTCTCCGATTTCAGACTTTCCGGAGGTGTGGCAAGGAATCGAATTCTGTGGGCCACACATATGGCATTTCAGTAGAACCCTCCCCAGACTGATTTTCAACCACAGTTTCCAGCAGCTTCATATAACCGTCTGAATTGAGCCTAAGGCCCTGTTCTGGCGTGCTGGCGCAGTTAGAACGCTTGTTGTGTCGTCCACGTCTTTGTATCTCCGTTGCAGTTGTCCGTCACTTCTTTCAGCCTTTATAATGTTCACAGAGCATTGAGCAGAAGTCATGATGTCAGTATTCTGACACCCGGCACGAGTCGTCAATATACAGGGAACTCTTCTCTAATGTTCAAATGGCTTCCAGTCCTCCATATCAGTAAACTTTTTCTCAACATGCTCACCAACGTCGTTGACTGTTCACTACTACATTAAGTTGTTCATCGAAAACAGAAGACATAAAAATTGTCAAATTTACCCCGAACACCCTATATGTTTGATCAGCGCCGCTTTAGAAGTAACCTCTAATACAACAATAACAACAAGAACAACATCCTACTTTTTTTCTTTTCTCCATTTTTCAGCTGTCACTAAGGAATGCCTGCAATACAGTAAGGATTTGGACTGCAGGTTCTATGATTGTTTACACAAAAGATTTCCCTGTGGTGGACCCAAGAAGAAGAATAGGCCCCGTACTCACTGTGTGACAGCCAAGGAAAGAGCAAATAAATTGACTGATGTGGTAGGTCAAGCGTCTGATTAGAAACGCGCCTGAGAAATAGTAAGAAACAAAAGAGTGAGAGAGAGAGAGAGAGAGAGAAAGAGAGAGAGAGAGAGAGGGAGAGAAAGAGAGAGAGAGAGAGCATGAAGAGAAAGTTAAGAGGAAGGAGGATGTCATGTTTTATTATCATTATTATATCTTAAGGTAGCGAGCTGGCAGAATCGTTTGCACGCCGGACGAAATGCTTAGCCGTATTTCGTCTGCCGCTACATTCTGTAGTGCAATTTTCTGTATGTTATATGTTTTTGTATGTCCTGGTGGTTTTGTTATGTATTTGTCTGAATATGTTTTTATCATGCCTAATGCACCTACTATGATAGAAATTGTTTCTGTATTTAGATTCCACATTCTGGTTATCTCTATTTCCAGGTCTTTGTATTTTGAGAGTTTCTCCATTTCTTTTAGAGACACGTTGTCATCTGCCGGTATTGATACATCAATTAGAAAGCATTTTTTTCTTCATGATCTTTGAAAACTATATCTGGTCTGTTGGCCTTAATTTCTCTATCTGTGTGTATCGGCATATCTCAGAGTATGGTTGCTTTCTCGTTTTCTGTGACCTTTTCTGGTGTGTGCCTATACCATCATTTTTCTGTTGTTATTCCATAATGTTGGCATAGATTCCAGTGTATGTAGGTTCCAACTCTGTCATGTATGTGAATATATTCCTTCTTAGCCAGGACTGGGCAGCCAGAGATAATATGATTTATTGTTTCTTGTCCATCTCCACATATTCTGCAGTTACTTGTAATATTTCTTTTCATTACATGTTTTTGGTAATTTCTGGTGGGGAGGCTTTGGTCTTGTGCTGCAATTAAAAATCCCTCTATCTCTGCTTTGAGTCCTGAGCTTCTCAACCATTGCTGGGATTTTTCTTTGTCTATTTCGTTTGTGTTTAGTTTAGTCCAGTATTTACCATGAACGGGCTTTTCTTGCGATCGTCTTATCATGGTTCGTTGTTGTTCTATTTTTAGTATAGATTTCATTTGTTTTATAGCTTTCGTTGTTTCTATTTCTTCTTCTTTTTCTTCTTCTTCTTCTTCTTCTTCTTCTTCTCCTTCTCCTTCTTCTTCTTCTTCTTCTTCTTCTCTTCTTCTTCTTCTTCTTCTTCTTCTTCATATTTATTAGGTGGTATGATTTCTTGTTTGTATTTGTCAGCTTCCTTAAATACTGAGAACAGTTTTTCGTTTTGCTCGTGTTTTGCCGCTATTTGTATCAGTTTTCCTTCCTTCTGAAGTAGATATTTTTGCAGTCCTATGGTGGTTATTTTATAGTAGTTTTCCAGCTGCATAAAGCCTCTACCACCTTCTATACGTTGTATATATAGTCTTTCTATGTCAGATTTTGGGTGATGCATCCTAGATCCTATCATTATTTTTCTTGTTTTCCAATCTATTTTGGTCAGTTCATTTAGTGTCCAGTTAAGGTTATTGTAGCTGTAACTTATAACTGGGACAGCTAAAGTTTTAATACCTATTATCTTGTTTTTAATATTGAGCTCTGTTTTTAGTATTGATCTAACTCGTCTATAATATTCTTTTTTTATTTTCTCTTTCATTTGTGTGTGTTGTGTCTTATCTATTTCATGGATTCCTAAGTATTTGTAAGTTTGGCTTTGGTCTAACTTTTGTATTTCATTGGTTTTATCTAGTGCGATGTTGCTACTCTGAACTAGTTTTCCTCTTTTCATGTTTACTTTGGCGCATTTTTCTAATCCAAATTTCATATCTATTTTTTTGGTAAATCCATGAACCGTCTTTAATAGTGTTTCCAGTTGTTTGTCATTTGCAGCGTATAGTTTTAGGTCATCCATATATAAAAGGTGACTGATCGTTTTGCCGTAATATTTATATCCGCATCCAGTTCTATTTAGCATATCCGATAGAGGTGACAGTGCCAAGCAGAAAAGGAGTGGAGAGAGCGTGTCTCCCTGGAATATTCCTCTTCTAATGGGGATGGCTTTGGTTTTCATGAGTCCCTCTTTTGTTTGGAGCTGTAGCACTGTTTGCCATTTATTCATAGAGTGCCCTATGAATTTTATAATTGTTGGAGCTACTTTGTTAATGGCTAGTGTTTCGAGGATCCATGTGTGGGGGATGCTATCAAACGCCTTTTTGTAGTCGATCGAGGCCATACTGAGGCCTTTCTTCTTTCTGTGGCTGTCTTCAATTATGGCTTTATTAATCATTAGTTGATCTTTACAGCCATATGAGCCTTTGCGGCATCCTTTCTGCTCTTCTGGAAACAGGTTGTTTTCGTCCAGGTGCTTGTTCAACCTTTGCGATATCACTGCAGTAAATGCCTTGTACATTGTAGGGAGACAGGTTATTGGTCTGTAGTTTTCTGGTTTTGCTGTCTCATTTGATTTGGGAATTAAGATGGTTTTCCCCTTCGTGAGCCATTCAGGCATTGTCTCTGGCTCTGCTAGTATGTTGTTAAAGTTTTCAGCCAGCTTTTTGTGCATTCCTGTTAGATATTTCAACCAGAAGTTGGGGATCTTGTCATGCCCAGGTGCCTTCCAGTTGCTTAGTCTTTGCAGTGCCTGGGTGACCTCTTCAGTTGTTATGGGGGTCCAAAGTTGCTCAGATGCTGAGTTTGTTGTTTTAATACTCCTTTTTTTTGGTTGTTCGTTCGCCGACCATATTTCTCTCCAGAATTCTTCCACTTCTTCTGCCGTTGGTGCTGCAGTGATTTCTATTTTATTTTTGCCAAGTTCTTGGTAGAACTTTTTGTTTTGTTCAAAGAAGCGCTGGCGTTTCTCGTACCGGCGGATCCTTTGTGCTTTGGCAAGGATATCTTGCTTCAGCTATTCTTTTATCTCGAGTAAATCTTTTTCTGTGATGTTATATTTGCGGAGTATTTTTGTTTTCTTTTTGTTGCTCAGTAGCGTTGATTGTTTGCTGATTTCATTAAGAATCGACAGACCTTTTCTCATTTTTTGTATTTTGTTTTGGATGTTATTTATCCACATGGTTTGTTTGGGTGGTGGTACTCCTGTTTGGATGGGTTTGAGTGAGTATCCAGCTTCTTTTGTGGCTGCAGTGGCTGCTGCATATACTAAGTCATTTAGCTCAGTGATATCGCTTTTTGTTTCAGTGGCTATTAGTTTCGTGACGGCTAGGTTTATGCTGTTTATAATTGGTGTTGTTTCGTCTATTTTGATTTTTGGGAGGTATGGTCGGTGGTCCATTTTGAGCTCTGTGGTTTTCAGTTCTTTGATTATTTTACTTTTTATATTATCATAATCATTAGGCTCCCTTTCGTTGCGTCCAGGTTTTAGATTTGTGTCGCTTTCTTTCTTATTTATATGTTTGTTTGTCGTGTTTTGGCTTGCTGTTTCTCGTGTATTATTATGCATCCATACGGTCTGGGTTTGTTGTTTTTTGTTTACATCGTGTTTGTTGGGAATGTTACGTTTGTCTTCGTGTTTTACTGTTTCAGTGTTTATATTATTGGGCATTGTTGTGTGGCTTCTATCTACATTTTCCTGGTGTATTTTGTTCTATTAGATGTTCTATTTCTATTTCTGATATTTTTTTGCGTTGAGAATGTATCTTCGTACGTTAGCTAGTTTATTAGGGTTCATTGCCGTATCCAAGTCTATATTTATGTTATTTTCTAATATTTACGTTATTTTCTAATATTTATGTTATTTTCTAATATTCCATACATTAAGTATGTTGACAACCAATTAATCTTTAATTTAACAAATAGATGGCAACCCTAACCATTCAGGACACGGCCGTCACTGACCGAGTGTCTCTCTCTATTTTTCCTTTCATCCCTTCACTATTTTTTAACATCTATACATTATCGTATGTGAAGGCGCATAGCACAGTGGTTAGAGGGTCGGGTTCACAAGCACGAGGTAGTGAGTTCGACTCCCGGACCGAGGCGTGTGTTGTGTTCTTGTGGTGCCAAGCTGTATCGGCTTTTCCTTCGCATAACATCGGTTGCTTGCAGATGGGAGGCTGGTATCCAGAGCTGACTACTGATCTTCCATAAACAACCCTGCCCAGAACTGTGCTTCGGAGGGCAACTTTCTAACTGCAGTCCCATGGTCATTCATGACCAAAGGGGTTCTTTTTACTCTTTCTTTTTCTACGCCACATTCTTATCTTGATATTCTATTCCTTACTTCCTAATTCCGCCAGATTAGAGAGACCGCGTACTGGGATCTCTGTTATCTACTTGGCCTCCATCCCTCTCAAAATTGCTGGTCTTGTAGATAGAATTAGTATTCTCTTTCCCCAAATAAATAAATACATAAATAATCTCTAAAAGTGTCAATTTCTGTTTTCACTAACCACTGTCTAACGTTCACAGGGGAAGATCTGGATTAATAGTATCATAAAATGTTACTTGGAATCGATGACGCGCATCTACCAACGTCCGACACTCGATTGTACTCAAGTCGACGATTTGGTCATGGACACACAAAAACAATGTTACACAGCTAATGATTTCTGTAATGTTGGCTGGAAGCACCGCAATGAACTGTGGAGAATATTCAGGGAACCCATAAAGTCGTCCAAAGCACATTACTATAAAATGTAAGTATTTGTTATTTTTGTTGTTGTTGGCGGTGGTGATAGTAATAGAGGAGGTGGTGGTGGTGGTGGTGGTGGTAGTCGTGATGATGGTTGCATTGATCGAGTGAGGGACATCTTGGTGTTGTGGAGGGACATGTAATTGTTGGCGGAGACTCAGTTCAATTTTGCTCGAACATTCAGATGGACGGGTGTCGTTCTGGATATCAGGATATAACATATGTGTGGCTGTGTAGGAAGAAGCTTGCTTCCAAATCACATATTTCCGGGTTCAGTCCTACTGCATGGCACCTTGGGCAAGTGTCTTCTTCTACAACCTCGAGCCGACCAAATCCTTGAGTGGATTTGATAGGCCGAAACTGAATGAAGCCCGTCGGTTGTATGTGTGTGTGTATGTGTGTGTGTATGTGTGTGTGTGTGTGCGAGTGTATGTGTATCTGTGTGTGTGTGTGTTTCCCCTAACTGTGTTTTCCCAACCACAACGCACGACTACCGGTGTTGGTGTGTATACGTCCCCATGAATTAGTGGTTCGGCAAAATAGATAGGCTTAAGCAATGAGGACTGGTATCGATACGCTCGACTAAAATTCTTCAAGGCGGTGCCACAATATGGCCGCAGCTTAAATGAATGAAACAAGTAAAATATTGAAAATGTCTGTGTCTGGCTGAATAACATGCATTTACTACCCATTCCATCGTGGTGTGACGAACCATTGAGGGATATTCTTTGCTGTTACATGTAAAATTCCCTGCTAACCTCTCAAAGCACCACCTTTGAATATTACGATAACAACGGCATGATAAGTCTATATCTACCAAGCAAGCAAATAACCAATCAACCAAGATAAAACTATGTAACCACTTAAAGCATGATATTTGTAGTGGAGGAAGTATTTTTTCTCTGCAATATTTTCCCAGCTCCTTTTTCAGTCCTAGTGCCTATAGCTAAAGGAATATTTTCTCCAAATTTCTATGGAAATTGAGCTTTATTAAAGTGTTTTTTAAAATCTTGGGCATATGGCACAGTAGTTAAGGGCGCGGGTACTAACACCAAGATCCCGAGTTCGATCCCAAGCAGTGACCTGAATAATAATAATGATAATAATAATAATAATAATAATAATAATAATAATAATAATAAAAGAAGGGCTACAGCAAATATAAGAAGGGCTACAGCAAATATAAGAAGGGCTACAGCAAATATAAGAAGGGCTACAGCAAATAAAAGAAGGGCTACAGCAAATATAAGAAGGGCTACAGCAAATATAAGAAGGGCTACAGCAAATATAAGAAGGGCTACAGCAAATATAAGAAGGGCTACAGCAAATATAAGAAGGGCTACAGCAAATATAAGAAGGGCTACAGCAAATATAAGAAGGGCTACAGCAAATATAAGAAGGGCTACAGCAAATATTCTGCTCAATACCACAGATTTGCTTGTTAGTTGATTAACCGTAACCAGTTGAGCATGTCCCTTAGTGGCTGACGATACGTGCATCTCTGATCATGAGCAGGAATAGTGGGGGAGCATCATAGCCATGTGTTGAGAGGGATTCTTTGGGGTTTGAATAATTCACCTCTGGAAACATGGGTGGTTCTTTCAACATCCTTAAACAACCCTTCTTCAGGGACCTTTTGAGCGGGATGGGCTACTCAATCTGAAGAAAATTCTAACTGGGCCCCACCTGCAAGGTCATGTGCTGTTTATCTTGATATGAGATCACCATGTCGCGCACATATGGTTGTGATGCATGTGCCTGGTGTACCCTTATCAGACGGGTAGTCATGATGGGTATATTGGGCTTCGTATATTTTACCCCAGTGTCACTTTGTTGGCATGAACTGCTCTCTCACTCAATAATAATAATAATCTAATAAATCGGATATTATCATAAAAGATCAGACAAAAAGGATGTGTTTATTAATTGACGTGAGTATTCCTTGCGATCACAATATAGCGGCAAAAGTATTTGACCAGATTAATAAATATAAAGACCTGCTAATAGAAATTGAAAAAAATGTGGCATCTCAAGGCAACTACAATACCGGTGATTGTAGGATCTCTAGGAATGATAAAAAAAGTTTCTGAAACCTATTTGAAAATGATACCAGGCTTACCATACCTACAGGAAGTGTAAAACATCGTGTTTACTGGAACGGCTCATGTACTGAGAAGAGCACTATCGCTGTTAAAACAACATCCACCAATGAATTTATTTATTTATTAATTTTTAAATACATATTTTACCTGTGAATTTGAGTGTGTAATCTGGGAATGCATACAATGACCTTCTCTGCCCTAGGTGTACGGAAAACACTCGGCGAGAAACGGAAGAAAATTTGAAGAAAGAAGGAGAAATAATAATAGTAATAATAATAATAATAATAATAATAATAATAATAATAATAACAATAATCATAATAATAATAATAATATTTGTGTCATTAGTTCCTGCGAAACTGGTAAATTCAAACTGTCACAAATATAAACATCTCCGAAAAAACTGGTTGATAAAACAAAATTATTGTCCCTGGTGTGATGAATAAACAGTGTGCGGTATGGATTGTATGTTAGAAATTCCGTGTGATTATTATTCAGGTCACTGACTGCATGGAAACGAACGCTGCATCTTGGGATTAATAGCACGTGGGCATATGGCATAGTGGTTAAGAGCGCGTGCTACTAACTCCATGTTCCAGAGTTCGATTCCAATAATAATAATAATAATAATAATAATAATAATAATAATAATAATAATAATAATAATAATAATAATATTAAAGAGCGGCAGTAGCCCAACATGTGTATGTCAACAACAAAATGAAAGTGCAGTCTTCTTGCGCTTATAGAGTATCTCAACAGGCATGATGGAGCTGCACAATATATTCACTGGCAAAATTGCAAAAGCCTGAACTTGCCCCATGAAAAAAAAAAAACTGCTGGGAAGATAAACCACCCCCAGTGCTTGGAAATGATCACATCTCACTCCTCTCGAACTTCACCATTCAAACTGACAGAAAGATAGATGCGAATAGGCCAGACATCATATTGAAAGACTTCAGACAAAAAACATGCCTCCTCATTGATATGACTGTCCCAATCGATATAAACGTATCTGTCAAGACCTACCAAAAACTGAGCAAATATAAAGATCTTGAAATAGAAATCAGCAAACTGTGGAACCTGAAGACTAAAAAAATACCTGTTGTCATAGGTGCCCTGGGAATGATAGCAAAAGGGGCTGATTGCTACCTAACTCAGATACCAGGAAACCCCAAAATGGCAGAAATTAAAAAGATAGTGCTCATGGGAACTGCTCATATCCTACGCAAAATACTTTCTATGTAATTTCAAGTGTGATATGCTAATATTCCCATTGAAACTTGTGGGTACAGATTGAGAAAGTAGGCTTTTCCATGAAGGAGGTTTTGAATTGCAGTCGCAAGAGCATCGCCATTGACGCTGCATGTCTCCAGATTTTCACCAGAAGGAATCTATATTTTATAGTGAAGAAGCTTCTATGGCATCTACTGCTTTTCTTCTCATATCTCTGTATACAACTGCCTGGTTTTGGTTAAATTTTTCCTTGATTATTTTCTCACTTTCCCTTCATTGATGTTGGAGTTTCTCACTGATAGCTTTTTAGCTTCTTTTGAAGGTTGATCAGTTCAATAAAGTCAAACATTACTTCCATCTTCTTCACTTTGTGTTGGCGAGACGTATAGTGATTTGATGTACGTATGTGTGTATGTATGTATGTATGTATGTATGTATGTATGTATGTATGTATGTATGTATGTATGTATGTATGTATGTATGTATGTATGTGTTTACGGGTTGAGTTATAGATAAAATAAACACCAGCGAGGTTATGATCCACACAGAACTTGTAGGAGCTGTTTAGAGGTATTCAACGCTCTTCTGTTGGTGGCTAAAACCATGTCAATGTAGGGAATCCCTTTCGTATTCAGCGAGTATCTGAGGGTCGCAAGTGTCTCGCTTCTTAATCTATTTTCCCACCGCTTGCAGAGTTGAATTTGCCTCCTGATTCAAAGTGAAACAAAATGTGTTACTATGTGTGCGTGTGTGTGTGTGTGTGTGTGTGTGTGTGTGTGTGTGTGTGTGTGTGTGTGTGTGTGTATCTATCAGTCTGTCTGATGTCCGCCTATCTGAATGTGTTTGTCTAAGTGTTATTGACAGAGTGAGTTTGTCTGAGTATGTGTAGTTGATTAAGCCACCAATATATTTTTTATACTGCAGGTTGTGGATAAATCTTGGCATGATGTCTGAAAAATGCAAAACGCCATCTGCTGACCAGTTAGGACCATGGATCAAAGCCCACTACAACGGTGACAAAAGGAATTTACCTTAATGTACCTAGTTACTGAGAAGAATTGAAGATTTACTGGCTTGTCGGACTCTGGACTTGGTTACTTGGCTACCAATGATGATGAGGATGAAAATAATAATAATAATAATAATAATAATAATAATAATAATAATAATAATAATAATAATAATAATAAAAATAATAATAATAATAAATGGGGACTGTTTCATTAGTGCCGTATGTACTTGTAATCATGTACATGTATACACAAACAATACTAGCTTCCATATAGTTATACCTCCTATATTATTTATACATACATACAGGCATATATGCATATATATACATACATACATATATATATAAATATATATAAATATATATATATATACAAATATGTATGTATGTATTATATACATATGAGTATGTATGTATTATATACATATATATATATATAAATGTACATACATGTATATATTCATACATACATACGCTTGTAATATATATATATATATATACAAAAAGCAATAAAGATTCAAGTTAATTTAAATGAATTTACTTGAATATGGTACCTAACTTAGATGCACCAAAAAAAACTATACTGTTTTAACAATACAGTAATGTGGGGTGATTATAAGCGAGAAAGAAGCAACAAGAATGGATAGGTTTTTAGTACAATCGTTTCATACAAGGACAGGCTTTATTAAAAGTTGCAAAAATTACAGCATATAAACGTGTCCCGTACTCATCAGCTAAAATACATGTGAGTTCTCTAGACATCCTAGTGGTTGAGGCTATACTCATGAAGTAATGTAGATAATTAAGTAACATAAACAGATTTCCAAAGTTCATTAAAGTTCTTTAAAGATGATGTACAGTCTTATCACAGAATTTTAAAAAAGTTTTAATAGCATCACAGAGAAGGTGACCTGATCCATAGTGCACATATGAATTTCCAGAGATATGAGGAGGGATTACATACTCACAGACGACAAATTTATCCATTGTTAATCACAACGAGGTGGGTCTCAATTCCTGCTTATTAGCATTACAGAGAGGGTGAATTAATCCTTTGTATAGATGCACAATTTCCAATGGTGTAGATGTAAATTTCCAGAGAAATGAAGAGGAATTTCATATTCACAGGCGATAAATTTATCAATGGTTGAACACAATGAGGTAGGTATCAATTCTTGTTATATGATTAGGTATTTGCCACATTAATCACATTACTGCTATTTACAAGAGGCTGTAGCTATTTAACTTTTAAAGGCTGAAGGGCTTTCTAGAGAGGCAAAGAACAGAAAAGGGAAGGGAAGAGAAGAAAAGAGAGAAAATAAAGGAGGAGGGAGCAAAAGGGGGGGGACTAAAAGAGAAGAGAAAAGGAAAAAGAGAATAAGAAGAAGAAAAAGAAAAAAGAGAAAAGAGAAAGAAATAGGGAAAGAAGGGAAAAAAGAAAAAGAAAAAAAGAGGGTTCTAGTTATACAGAAGAATTAGTAGACGGCAAGTCTGGTTTTAATTTACAGGCATCTAGGAACTAGAGGAGAATATTATTCTTTGACCAGTAAAACAGCTAATTTATTGCTGTTGAAAGCAGCTATGAATTTAAAGAGAATCTAAAGACCGTGTTATCTCTGTTTTTTTCTTTTTCTTCTTCTTATTCTCTTTTTCCTTTTCTCTTCTCTTTTAGTCCCCCCCCTTTTGCTCCCTCCTCCTTTATTTTCTCTCTTTTCTTCTCTTCCCTTCCCTTTTCTGTTCTTTGCATCTCTAGAAAGCCCTTCAGCCTTTAAAAGTTAAATAGCTACAGCCTCTTGTAAATAGCAGTAATGTGATTAATGTGGCAAATACCTAATCATATAACAAGAATTGATACCTACCTCATTGTGTTCAACCATTGATAAATTTATCGCCTGTGAATATGAAATTCCTCTTCATTTCTCTGGAAATTTACATCTACACCATTGGAAATTGTGCATCTATACAAAGGATTAATTCACCCTCTCTGTAATGCTAATAAGCAGGAATTGAGACCCACCTCGTTGTGATTAACAATGGATAAATTTGTCGTCTGTGAGTATGTAATCCCTCCTCATATCTCTGGAAATTCATATGTGCACTATGGATTAGGTCACCTTCTCTGTGATGCTATTAAAACTTTTTTAAAATTCTGTGATAAGACTGTACATCATCTTTAAAGAACTTTAATGAACTTTGTAAATCTGTTTATGTTACTTAATTATCTACATTACTTCATGAGTATAGCCTCAACCACTAGTATGTCTAGAGAACTCACATGTATTTTAGCTGATGAGTACGGGACACGTTTATATGCTGCAATCTTTGCAACTTTTAATAAAGCCTGTCCTTGTATGAAACGATTGTACTAAAAACCTATCCATTCTTGTTGCTTCTTTCTCGCTTATATATATATATATATATATATATATATATATATATATATATATATGCATGTATGTATGCATGTATATTGGTATATCCAAGCAAGGAGGAACATGCACATATGGAAAGTATCTTAACTATCTGTAGAATAAAAAATAACCAATTAATGATTATGAGAAATAAAGTTTGATGCCACTTCTGCTAGATCATTGCTATTTTTACTGTTATTATTCTTTGTGTTTCCTTGTTTAACCCCAGGGCCTCGAAACAGTGTTAACTGACGTTTCAACCATAACCATCACGAAATGTTTTGTCTTTAAATAGATTTTCTCAAATTTAACAAATATTAGTTGATTTGTGAATTCGTCCATATTTATTTCGAAATGTTTGTTTGAATAACACAAAGAGAGGACAATCATTTGAATCAACAAAAATACTATGAACATAATGGTTAAAGCAACAATAAAATAACAACAAAAACAACTATTAGATTTTGCTGAACCGCTAAGTGACGGGCGCAGGAGTGGCTGTGTGGTAAGTAGCTTGCTTCCCATGAGTCTTTGAGACTTCCCATGAGTCTTTGTTGTCAGTGTGCGCATGCGCCATTGTGTTGTGCACTGACGCAGATGTGTTTAGCCTGCCAAAAGAAGCTGCTGCAAGGTAAGGCCCTTCTCTTGGACCCGGGGAGGTTCGTTGTCTGTGCTTATATATTTTACAAACAGGGATTCCTCACTGAATTGAGGATGCAGGTCTACTTGTGGTTCAGCAATATGCTCCATAGCAAATGAAGATTTTTCTCTCATTTTCTGGTGGGCGTATTATTCAAATACTTTGTTTCTACAACAACAACATTTACTATTATTGGAAAACTGTATTTCAAGTGTTCACATGAAGTGAAAATATTTTTCTCATTGTGAGAAATATAGTTTGGTGACTATCCTGCCACCGAAAGTTGTTCGCCGTTTTTAAATAGTGTGTATTTTACGACTACGTTGGAAAGTGTCACTCGTGCCTGCAGCCAGGTCACAATAAAAAGAACTGCTCCCAGGACCATCGTAAGGTCCTGGAACAGTCACTGGATGCCATCTCCCCTACCTGGTCAAAGGGAGAGGTGGGTGTGGCCTCCTCAACCCCCAAAAGATTAAAAAGCAAAAAGGTGGGCCACTATTGTTACCCGCCAAAGGACCCTAAGGCTTCTGGAGGTGGTGTAGAGACTCCGGACAAAGCGGAAGAGCTCCATTCTCCCGAAGTCAGGAAGAAAAGAGAAAAAGAAAGAAAAAGAACGGGTCATTGCAGGAGGGAGATGATGTGCCGTCTGCATGTCCCGAAGTTGTGCCACCCACGGTGGAAGAAACGACCGTCACCCTTAAAGATAATGTATTAATTATCTTTTTCTACAAGGGTGGGGAGGTGGAAAAAGTAGTCGAAGAACATAAGGAGACAGTAGATATGCCCTTCACACGGGACCCCGAATGGCCTCCGCAGATAGCTGTGGAGGTCATAAGGTTTCCCTTGTGGGAAAGGCTTAAAGGATATGAGGATGAGTTTCGTATATGGTGGGTTGGACATTACACGACCCAGATGTCTTTCATGAAATGGCGGGATACAGGAACTCAAGCGTCATTGATAATGATGATGAATATATCGATGAGTAGGAGGTGAAAAAGCCACGTGAGAGGGTTTGAAACCTCATCTTATTGTATTATCTGTAGTGGTTTATAACTTCAATTGTGTGCTTTTCATAAAAAAAAAAAACAGGTTAAGTAAGAGGTTTTAGTGCCTCCTTGTAAGAGGTTTGAAATCTCATATTGATTTTTAAAAAAAGAAAATATGTTTCCGAGAAAAATCCAATCGGCGGGTGTTGGGTCTCGTCTCTCATTTATTCATTTTATTTCATTTTCATTCCTTAATGAGTTTGTCCAGCCCGCAAAGCTACCCAATCTTTGTACTGTCTATATGACAAATTTTATGAAATAAAGTAGCTTGCTTACGAACCACATGGTTCCGGGTTCAGTCCCACTGCGTGGCACCTTGGGCAAGTGTCTTCTACTATAGCCTCGGGCCGACCAAAGCCTTGTGAGGTAGACGGAAACTGAAAGAAGCCCGTCGTATATATATGTGTATATGTATGTGTGTGTGTGTTTATGTGTTTTGTGTTTGTCCCCCAAACATCGCCTGACAACCGATGGTGGTGTGTTTGCATCCCCGTAACTTAGCGGTCGGTAAAAGAGACCGGTAGAATAAGTACTAGGCTTACAAAGAATAAGTCCTGGGGTGGATTTGCTCGACTAAAGGTGGTGCTCCAGCATGGCCACAGTCAAATGACTGAAACAAGTAAATGAGTAAAAAGAGTAAAAGAGTACTACAAGTATGAAAACGACAACAGCAATACTCCTTTCTACCATAGGCACAAGGTCTGGATTTTGTGGGGAGGGTCACAGGCGATCACATTAGTAACATAAATCAGGGTTTATAGATATACACAAATTAGCTAAACTTATTATATAAGTAATTAACCTATGTCTATATTTAATATTTCTCCCATCTTGGGAATTATCAATTTTTTATTATGAGATAGTAATATCTCCATAAATTCAATTGCTCATAATAAACAAACCTTATTATCTATTCGATAAGATTTAGTTTTACAAATTATCTCCCAATTTAAATTATACCTAATTCCTTTAGATTTTAATTCCCATATATATTTGCTAAGGCCAATAGAATTAATCAATGTTTT
The DNA here is from genome assembly GCF_006345805.1 of Octopus sinensis. Classification (NCBI taxonomy): domain Eukaryota; kingdom Metazoa; phylum Mollusca; class Cephalopoda; order Octopoda; family Octopodidae; genus Octopus; species Octopus sinensis. The sequence continues at coordinate 23,646,187 of NC_043021.1, read as the reverse complement.
ATTCTTAAATGAATGCATATGTTGAGTCAACCTTAAATTTAATTTTATTAGAAGTTGATCCCACGTAAATCGCATTTCAATTATAATTAATCCTATTAATATTATCATCAATCAAACTCACTAAACTTTTACATATTACATCATCCAAATAACATTTATTTATAAATTTACATTTTGTCTTATCTCTGCATGTACAATTAATAATATTTTGGTCTCTATTATTAATGGAATAATTCTTTAATTTGTTAATAGGCATTATTATCATAATACCTATTATTAAAACCCCTACTATTATTAATATATAGGGAATGAAAAAGAAAAACATTTACACTGTATTTCCTGTACCATGCATGGTTTCAGGCAATCTTTATATACATGTATATATATATCTTTATATATATAAATCTGAGAATGTGTGTCTGTCTGTGTGTTTCCCTATAACTTAAGAACTACACAACCAATTTCATTCAAATTTTACACATGCTCACTTAGGTTCCAGTAATTTCATGGGCAAAAAAATGTTAACTTCTTGCCTAGAGCGAGCCCATAGCAATATCATATCTTCTCAACTATTTCAGTATTACGTGTTAAAAGTGAAACAAAAATATTTCTCTATTTTATTTCAGATGCTTTCACTTTAACAATAAAAATAATAATAACAATTGAATTATATGTAGTAAGTAATAATGAAAATCAAACTAAAGTTTAATATAATCGTAACATAACAAAAGTAAAAATAGCAATTGGTATAAAATTGCATCAATGATTTGAACTAGAATAATTGGTTTCACATGAATGGGAATAAATTAAAAAATAAAATTAGCGTGCAGAAATGGAATAGTTCAGATGGATAATAAAAAATTAAATTAAAGAAAAGACTATTGTCTATAAAGTATACAATGTAGAGAAAAAAGAAGATTTGAACACATGGAGGAAAGCACCTTCGAAAAGTGTCTTGGGGCGACTATGAAAGATATCTAATCAGAGGCGGTAAATTTTCTAAAATAGAAGCAAGTTTCGAGTCAACGGAGCGTGCAAGGGAGTACTCGACTCGAACTTGCAAAGTGGAAATATATTTTATTTTTACCTTTATATCTGGGACGTAGGACATCCCAGAAACATTTTTAAATGCCTCCCCCCAGAAGTAGAGGTAGGCTGGATTGTAACCACACTTCTATACAAAAGGGAGGACAAGATACAATTGATCGAAATTACAAGAGACGGGCTAACAATTCAGTATTGTTATCACTAGCGATATCAAGATATAACTTTGTATTTTGCATTTTATGTGTAGATGTATATATATAGATGTACATGTAATATGTACACATATATAGACACATATAAACATGCACTAGCACTACGGCCCGGCAACGACGGGTCTTTAATGCTAGTATATATATATACGTAAACCAACGTATAGTAACTGAAAAATTCATATATATTAATACAAACACGAAACTTACAATTATTTATTTTGCATTGCCTTTGGCTATATTTACAGCGTGTGTCGAAATATTTCTTATTTATTTCTAAAGTGCACTGTAATTAAAAACAAACTTACGCAAACCAGGAACCACTTCTCTGTGTGATTATTGTTGCGTAGCTCATGTCAGCCTATCCAAAATGTGGGTCCAAGAAGTTTTAAATTTGGCAGAGGATAACCCTTTTCAGTTCTAAACATCAGTTTAAGCCATTTTCGTCTCTAGAATAAGCAGAGGGAAGAGAGAAAAATGCACTCCATGACTGAATTTGCATGTTATTTATCGACCCCCATTATAATAAAAAGGGAATGGTTGAGCTTGGCAGGATTTGACCTGAAAGTGGAGGGAACTGAAAAGAATTTTGTGAATCATTCAACTCGATGCTTTATCAATTCTGCCGGTCCTCTACCTTATGGAAGACGTATCCGCTGTCGAAAATAAGGGCGCAAGCCAGACATTTGTATAAGTCTCAAATTTTGATTCGAAAGCAGCTATTTTGGCGGGTGGGGGCCAGTCGATTACATCCAGCCCCAGTATCCAACTGGTACTCATTTTATCGACTTCGAAAAGATGAAAGGCTAAGTTGACCCCGGTGGGATTTGAACTGAGAGCGTAAAGAGATATGAAATACTGCTAGGCATTATGTCTGGCGGTGCTGACAATTCTGTCAGGTAACGGATTAAGGTACATTTATACTAAAATATGATTTAAGCTTTAAATAAATATATAATTTGAGCACTGATTGAAGAATAATGATTTTATTTTACTCAAATTTAGTCATTAGAACCATCTCTGCTAGGGACATACATAGAATCACAGTGTCTAAACAAGCACTGGTGTCGGAAATAGCCAGTAGGCTTTTAAGATCATTATTAGCGACAGAAGCAGTATGAATAGCAAAGAAGGAATATTGATCCTTATTTAAAAGTGGATGTTGTTTTAAAACAAAAATTACTGCGATAGTTACCATGAGAGAACTCTGATATTGGCTTTTAGTGTATAAAAGCACTCTTCTTTATATTGCGAGCGGGGAGATAACTCACTTGCCATCGCCACCACCGAAACTTCCAGATAACGGGATTTCGGTCTTCACTGACTTTGTTAATTATAGAAGCTCCACTGCTGGAGTCAGCAGCGATATCTCTGCTAGTGATACTCATAGAATCATAGTGCGTAAACAGGCACTATACTTACACATATACACATATATACACTCACACACATACACACGCATACACACACACATACAAACACACATTCATTCCCAAACATACTCATATTTAATTCACAATATACGCATGTATATAATTCGGTGGTAATCACAAAAAAATCCCCTTTAGTGGACCGGACCACAAACTACATAGGAAACCAATACGTAGGAGTGTAATGTAGAGTCTTATGCAGTTGTAATGCAGTCAACCTAATGAAGGAGGATTATTTCATGAAGAGTATGTAGACTCTAAAGAAAGTCAGGAGGTACGAGATGAATATATTTATCGCACCACTTGATATCCATAGGATAACATTCATCTCGCAGTCAACATCATGTAGAAATGATTTATTTTAGTGTATAATATATTACTTTACATGCCTGCAATCGTTTGGATGCTATAAAAGAACTATTGTACATTTTATAAACAAACCAATGCAGATATAGAAGTCTAGCTCATCAGATCAACAAATTATAAGATGGGAGAAATACTAAATGTAGACATATGTTAAATTACTGAAATAATAAATTTAGCTAATTTGTGTATATCTATAAACCCTGATTTATGTTACTAATTTATGCAGTTATAATTCGTAATGAGTATAAATCAGCCGTAGATTATGTAGTGCATGAACCTAACTAGAATAAGATTAAACCAAGGTGTTTATAAAACGAATAAATAAATTGATGAATATATATTAATTTATCGAAATTTAGTTTATTTTATGTATTTTACGTAAAATGTTTTAGTTTTATATTATTGAGAATTTAGAATTTTTCCCAGTAATTGGTATATTAAATCTAGTTTATTTGTTATTTTCACCGCTAAAATACACATTTCCATTTATTTAATCTATAGTTATTATTTACGTCATCTTTTCACCTGATGAATTTCTTAGCAACGCTAGGTTCTAACTTTAACGTTTAAAATTTCAGTTAACTGGTATTCTTCAATGAAATAAGTTATGATTTTATTTTTCATTAATATTGTTACATTTTATTTGATTATTTATTGTTACGATACATATATTTCTATATTTATTTGTTAATTATTATAGGTTAAGATACATACATTTATTTTATTAATTTAGACCTGAAGAGTTGCTGTATTTTTAAATCGAATTTTGATATCATCGATTTTATTATTATCGTTATAAATATATGTATTTCTTTACTACCCACAAGAGGCTAAACACAGAGTGGACAAACAAGGACAGACAAACGGATTAAGTCGACTACATCGACCCCAGTGCGTAACTGGTACTTAATTTATCGACCCACAAAGGATGAAAGGCAAAGACCTCGGCGGAATTTGAACTCGGAACGTAACGACAGACGAAATACGGCTACGAATTTCGCCCGGCGTGCTAACGTTTCTACCAGCTCGCCGCCTTATAAATATAGTTATAAATATCGTTATAAATATATGGTCACGAAACGCGCGTAGTCAGTTTAATGTCTATTTCATTTAGTGATTTTTAGAATGGTATTTATTATAATATATTTCACTTTTTTCTATATGATTTAATATAGATAATATCTTTCACTCTCAATTAAATTACTTAATAGAGGATATTTCTCATTAGCTATATACATATATATATGTATGTATGTATGTATGTATGTATGTATGTATATCGATACAATAATTGTTTCTTGTCAGGAACAAAAAAAGGTTTAATAGGACTGCAATAGAAGTGCTCTATTGGAAGAGACAAAAATATCAAACTAAAATCATTGAACAAGCAAATACAAAGTCAACCGCATGTCATTTCATAATTCGAACATTTAATTATAGAATAAACATATAACCCGCAAGATGGAACAAAATTCATATGTACAGCACGTAATAATAATAATATGGTATGGTGCGAGAAAAATTCTCATCATTAAAACTTAGAATTAATATTCTAGAGATTCAAAGAGAATACATTTATAAAAGGACGTAGAAAGTAAAATATAATATAAGTAATATATAAAAATATATAGGTATATAAAAATATAGGCATATAAAAATATATAAAACATATATAAATATATATACATTTAGGAGCATGTAAAAATATATATATATATATATATATATATATCGTGTAAATAAAGTAAAATAATGTTCATCGTATAGAAATCTTAATCAGGTAAAATAAGCCTTATATATAAGAAGGAAATCATGTTTACTTATCCCTATGGCCATTTCAGGGGTGTATTATGTTTAAAGCACTAGGGTGCATTCAGATAATACCTCCTTCGTCAGGGGAAAAAAATATATATATATAAACGCAAAGATAGCCATCACGCACCAGGCCCGTACGGTGTTGTTTGCTTTCCCACTTTGGTATTCATGCACGGATATGTTTTATTATTACCCACAAGGGGCGAACATAGAGGGGACAATACAACCTGATGTGGGGTCAGATTCTCGGATGGAGTTACAAAAAAGATGAGATTAAAAATTCACAAAAATACAAAAATATAAAATCGAATGAAGAACAGACCGGAAGACATTACGGATGGAGTGGGGGCGGGTTTAGCTCGGACCCCACGAGCCCCGCCTCACCACTGATACTTTGGTTTCGTCTTGTTTTACATTTATGTGGTGTCATCCATTCGCAACTTTCGTGCTACATCCTTCCATCGTTCTTCATACACTCTCTTAGTCAGGCATTTTCTCTCCAGCGCTATCTTCCTTTTCAGGTGAAAGATGAAGTAATTCATCAAACCAGGGCCGGTTATGAACTTGCCTGACCGTAAACCTTTCATTCTCGTCTTCCATATCACCTCTTTCGCAATTGCTACCACAACGAGAAAACAATTCTTACCTTCTTTCGCGAGGAAATCTGGTGGGTCAATTTTTGTAATAGACTCAGTCGACAGCTGTACTCTTCGTGTGCTTGACAACAGCTGTTCGGCATAAACCCACACCTCAGACACGACCGAACAATGAACAATAGCGTGCGGGACGGTTTCCCTATCCCGCCCGCATCTTGGACATATCGGACTGTCTTGGCCACCGTGCCTTGCGAGTTTATCCCGAACAGGTAGAGCTCCTCTGTAGCATTGCCATGCCAGAGACTTCTGGAAGTTGTCCAGTGTCTTCGGCTCGAACGTACGTCGGAACAGACTGGCCAGCTGATTATCGTCGAGACCCAGGGTTTCCCCCAAGGTATCTTCACATTCCGCCTCTACCAACCCTCTATAGAAGAATGTGGTGGAACCCCCACCGCAGGCATTGCCCGAGCGACGGAATAGCAGGAGAGCCTTGCGACACTCCGTGTACCATGTGCCTAGTTTCGATCTACGATTCAGCCAGGTTTCCCATCCACCGAAACTAGTGAACTTGGGAAACATCAGTTTTGCTAGCGGAGACCACACCCGTTCACCATCCAGGTAGAGCCACAGATGTCTTAACCTCAGCGCATGTCTGCGCATCATCAGCCAAGGCATCCCTAGCCCACCCTTTAAAGGTTGTTGACAGCAAGTAGAGCGTTTCACAAGTGGTTTCCCGCCCTTCCACAAGAAGTAGAAGAGCTGTCTTTCCAACTTGATCAACCACGAATCAGGGCAAGGAACGACGGAAAGGCGGTAGGTGATAACCGATGCGATAAACACATTGGCTACCTCCGCCTTCCCTTTCAGGGATAGCCACCGCCAAGACCAGGTCTTGGTTACTGCAGCCACCCTGCTCGATACCTCGCCCCAATTCTTCTCTATTTGGAGGTCTGGACCGAACCAAACCCCTAGCAACTTAATCGGACCCTCCGCCCAACGTCCCACGACGCTGTCAGGAGGCATCGACTTGCCTCTCCAGGTGCCGAGTTGCAAGCCGACTGACTTTTCGCGATTAACTTTTGCTCCTGTCACCGTCTCGTAAACCTCTATGGCCTTGCCTACTTTACGTAGGTGATCCATTTCGGTTACGATGATGGTGATGTCATCCGCGTACGCTGACACCGATTTTCCACTACCTGGCTGTCTCGGGATGCCGCTCAGTTTTCGCAGTAATGGCTCAAGAGCCATCACGTACAAAAGCGGGGAGAGCGGACACCCTTGACGAACCGAGCGCTTGATGCTGAACGGCTTCGACAAGAAGCCGTTCACCCGAACTACCAATGTCGATGTTGTCGTAAATTTGGATAATCCACCTGAGGAAGCCAAGGCCCAGCCCGAACTGTGCCAGGGCAGATACCAGGTAGCGATGGTCGACCCTATCGAACGCTTTAGATTGGTCTAAATGGACCAGTGCCCCACCCTTGCCAGAATCACTATTAAACCCCTCTATAGTGTACCGCATAAGATGGAGATTATCCTGAATGGTTCTGCTGGGAACGGCACATGTCTGTGCCTCCCCGATCAGACCATCCGCGACACGCGCCAATCTTTTCGATAACACTTTGGCCAAAATCTTCAACTCTGTGTTTAGCAGAGTGATGGGCCTAAAATTATCAATGCACTCTCCCTTGCTCGGGTCCTTTCTGACGAGTGTCACTACTCCCCGGCGCACAGATCTGGGTATGAACCCGTTCTGCTGCCAGTTCGCATAGACCTCCACCAGTAGGTGCCCGAACAAGTCTGGCATACTCTTATATAACTCGTAGGGTAGACCATCTAAACCCGGCGCTTTGCCCGCGCCGCAGTCCGCCATCGCCTCAACCACCTCCCCAGGCGTGATTGGCCCTTCACAGCCCTCCGCATCTCGCCCCGATAAGCGCGGAAGACCGTCGAGGAGGTCCGTAAAGGTCCTCCTCCTGTCCAGTCCGCCGCATTCACCGAAAAGCTGAGCGAAGTGCTCCTGAAAGGCCTCACACATCTCCTCGGGCTCGTTTATCAACTCACCTTGTTGGTTCGTCATAGATCGAATCGTGGCGTCGTTACCACGCTGAGCTTCCACCACTCGGGCCCATCTCACGGCGTTGATTCCTTCACAACCCATTGCGCGGATCCTAGCCCTGACTATGCAGCCCATGTGTTTGGCCTCGAGGTGCTGGTTTAACGCCAGTCTCTTGGCCGCCACCTGAACCGCAGAGCCAGTTTTCAAGGCTTCCTCTAATTCCTTAACTAGAGTAGATTCCCTCCTAGCCTCTCTAGCCACTAATCCTATGCTATATCTAATTGACTCGAATTTGATGGCTCGCTTGAGGGCATACCACCATTTGTTATTAATGATGGCACCAGACAGCGCCCTCTGAATTATAGTCCTAATCCGGTCTCTGTACTCCTTAATCGCCAAAAGGGACGTATTAAGTTTCCAGTAACCGGAGCCTCTATTTTTAACCTTATCTATGTCAAGCTTACAGATGACCATTTTATGATCACTGTAGCTGACCATGTAAAACTGTGGACACTTAGCTATTTTTCTGTCTACTTTTCTAATTAGTATCCTATCTATGTATGACCTGGAAGATCCGTCGCTGTTTGACCATGTCCACAATGGAGCGTTCGGAAATTCCAACCTATAAGGATCTGCTAGCTCAAAGCGGCTTAGCAGATCCATGAAGCCACTGTTACCTTTTCTATCTGAACGCGAGCCAACACAATCTACATCCGCTTTGCAAATTGTGTTAAAGTCTCCCAGCACAACTAATGAATGTGAAGTACCAAGAAAGTTTTCTAGTTCACGAAAATAATCACTTTGCCCTGTATGGTTGGGTGCGTAAATTGCAACCAGTCTGATAACTTTACCGTTACTGAACGTCAAATCCATGACGACCATCCTACCTTCTGGGTCTGAAAAAATTAACTTTTTCTCAAAAACCCGCTTTCTTTTTAATAGGACCAACACCCCACCCCCGCCTGTAGGACTGGCCGGAGAGAAAAAACTCTCGTAGCCGTCAAACAGCGGGAGTAGACCACTTGGCCCCTTTAACCGGGTTTCTGTAGCAACAATAACATCCAAATTACGCGACCTGATATCATTAAGGAAGCGACCTTGCTTCCCGCTTGATCCCAGGCCGCGCACATTTAAACAACTAACATAAATGCAATCCATAGCTTACCTTATATCAGTGGTTCGACTTGTTTTTCGTCGTCTTCTTCGCTTTTATTTTTTTCCTTGGCTCGTGGGGGAGTCCGACGCAGACCCTCGTATAAATATGGAGATATGTCCAATCTCAGAGGGCCCACGTCGTGAAAGAATTCGGATTTTATCCGTCCGTAATCCTTCCGGCCTATCTTATAAACAATACAGTCTTTTGTTTTTTTCATTTTTTCCACTTTGGCCATGGCTGCCAAAACATTAACTAGCCTGTTGTTGGTAGCCTTAATGGCCATAAATGTATTAGTCGCTTCTTTCCTCTTTTTTTGGTTCTCCTTCTGAGGGGTGGTTTCTGTTTTCCGTTTTTTTTTGGTAATTTTTGACCACCCCTCCTCTTTTTCCTTTTCTTCGCCACTTGTTGCTTCTGCTGCCTCTTTGGTTTCTGTAGTTTCTGGTGTTTTCTCTTCTGTTTTCTCTTCTGTTTTTTCTTTTTCCGGCGGTGCTGCTTCCTGCGGTTTAGGTTGGCACTCCGCTCTTACGTGCCCCTTTTTACCACAGCCGAAGCACCTCGGCTTTCTGCCCTCCATAAACACTAGCACCCTCTCCTCCTCGCTGAGCCTCAATATCTCCGTTATTTCTTCTAATGTTTGGACCTCCGCCTGAATTGCCAAAACCCCTCCTCCTCTACTGTAGCCTGGAGGATAGTGATCTTGTCCTCTAGGCCCAACATCACTGCCGCCACCAGGCACGTGGCGTCCGCCTCTGGCGGAATATTTTTCATTAATATTTTTGAGGTCCTTCTGCCTCTGTACAGGGGAAGAAGGACTATATTCTCCGCTTTTTGAGGTTCGGTCGATAGCTTCTTGGCTATCTCCTCAGTCCTAAACCTCACGTCAACTGTTCCAAACTTTCTGCCACGGTTTATATACGTAATGTCTTTCCTTATTGTCTTCAGACAATCCTCTATTTTTTTTTTCCTCCACTCTTTGAATGCTTTTCATCGTTGTATTGTATGTCTTGTAGATAATCCTTTTTTTTCTACTTCTTCTTTCTTTCTGACGTCTGATTCCACTGCTATTTCATTTCCTTCCTTTTTCAAAAGTGCTTCATACTTTTCTAAGTTGCTCTTATCTGTGTTGATTTTCTTTTGTTTTTTTCCTGCAACTTCTGCGAACTTCTTCGCTGGGGCCTCTTCTTTTTCTGGCGTCACCGCCGGTGAACTTTCTTCACCTGATACAGGTGAGTATGAGATAGGAGTCTCCATCTCTAGATGTGGCTTTACAAGCCTTTTCAATTGGCTTTGACAAGCCTTCAAAAATTTTGGCTTCACAGGCCTTTTGTGTATGTTTTAAACTGTTTCACAACAATTGTTTCAAAACAATTCCCCCGCAGGGGGGAATTAAATACGTAGCCTTCGCGCGAAGGCTACTGACAGTTTTTACCCAAAATACACAATATGTAAAACAAAGCAACAATAGTTAAATTCACAAACCGGTAATAAACAGCAAAATGACAAACACAGACTGGGTATTCATGCACAGATAGCCCAAAAGACAAAGCAGTGAAGAATTTTTTTCTTTTAAAGCAGTAGAGGAAGCGGTAAAAAAAAAAAAAATTTCAAATCAAATTAATTCCAATTAATTAGAATTGAACTAAATTGACTTAAAATGAGCCTCCGTGGTTTCAAATCCTGCAAAACTTAAATACTTTTATTTTTCAATTTATTTACTTTCTATATACTCAAAAAGAATGGGTTTACTTAACTAAATTAAACTGAATTAATTGGGTTAAAATTAAATTAAATTAAATTGAGCCTTCGAGGTTTCAAATCCTGCAATATCTAAACCAGTTATTTTTATTTTTTTACAACTTATCTTTTCGTAAATCCATTACTTACTACAATTTATTTTATTCCTGTAGATTTTCAGGAATGTAGAAGAAAATTTATGTACGCAAAAGGGGATCGCGTCCGTAAATTTATTCAGAATGTGCGGTCCATAACACCTAAGGATGGTAAGTGATTCCCTTATGCAAAGCCTACACTTGCTGATATTTCTCTTGAAGTTTGGGATTTTAGAAATGATGGACCATTCTAGGAAATAATTCTTATTGTTCTTTCTCAGGTTGTGTATATGCGATGCAAGTGTAGTTGAGTTAAAGTATTTTTCGTTAGTAAAAGAGCTCATGTGTGACCTATATCGCGCCTTAAAATCCATCGTATTACCTATATAAAATTTGTTTAGATTATCTACATCCTTAACTACACATTTATATATTACGTTGGTAACCAGACATGAACCACCCAAAGGACATAATTTGGGTTTCCTACAGTTACATGTCTTTTCGGGGCTTTTCCTAATTTTTTTCCTATTATTATCTTTACTTATTTTATCTCCTGTTCCAGACGGGTTTCGCTCATTCCTTCCCTCTAAACTACCCTTATTACATGGGTTCGATGAGTCCGGTAAAGGTAGACCATTTATAGCTTTGGTACTCAGCTTTACAGGATTATCAACCACATTTCCTTGGTCATCCTCAAAGGTACTTTTTCTGTCGTTCCACCTAGTAAGCTTGCTTCTATTGATTGAAGCAATGATGGAAGCAAAGTTAGGCATTACAGAATAGGAGAATTTTATTGTCGACTTATTGCAGATGCTATAATATTTGTGGTCCTTTGGGAAGTTCTCCTTCAGAATCTTAAAAAATAGTTTTGGTAAATTCCTTACTCTAAGGGAGAAAGGGGGAGCGAACCAAATAACTTCCCTTATTCTAGGCCGTGAGCTTCCTGTTTTGTTTAACTTCTTATCAGGATTTTTAATTTCCTTATACCTACCCTTACTGCTGTTATCCCTAAACATATTATTATTCCTAAACATATTATTATTATTATTTAAAGGCCTCTTATTATTCCTAGACGTATTATTATTATTATAATAATTATTATTCAAAAACCTATTATTATTACAGTATTTATTATTGTATTTATCTGTAGTAATTGCAACTTGCTCAATTGGCAAACCAGCCATTCTGTTTTTTAGTCTAGTATTAAGGATATAGAATATTTTAGACTTGAAACCACTTAAACTTAGGGCATTATTATACACTGGTGCATGTTGCTCAAAAATCTCTTCGTTCGCAGATAAATTGGATATTCTAGTTGAAATCGCAGTTATGATACTATCTATTGTGGATTTCGGATGATTGGATGACACATTGATATATACTATCGATTTATTAGCCTTACGAAAGGGATAGTATAGACCGGTATTAAGACACAAGGTAACGTCCAAGAAGTTTACTACCCTAGAGTTACTGTCGTAGATGATATCAAGATTTAAAAAATCTTTCGAGAAGCTTCTCAACGACTTCTTTAATCTGTTTAATTCGGTCTTAGAGAGGCCCCGCACGGCAAAGAGGGCATCATCCCTATATAATCCACCAGTAAGGTTAGGGAAGCTTTTCCAAACTTCCGAGAGTAGATACAGGCCAACCAAGTCAGTCACCTGCGCAGAATCTGATGACCCCATGGTAATATCAAAGAAATTTTCTGAGTCGGCTCTTTGCCATTCATTCTCATTATAGGAGACAAGTGTTTTCTCTTTGAATCGCTAGAATATTAATTCTAAGTTTTAATGATAAGAATTTTTCTCGCACCATACCATATTATTATTATTACGTGCTGTACATATGAATTTTGTTCCATCTTGCGGGTTATATGTTTATTCTATAATTAAATGTTCGAATTATGAAATGACATGCGGTTGACTTTGTATTTGCTTGTTCAATGATTTTTGTATGTATGTATATATATATATATATATATATATATATATATATATGTATGTATGCATGGATATATATATATATATGTATATATATATATATACACACATATATATATGTATATATATATATATATATATATATGCCAAGGAGGAGATCAAGGACGACTGGGGTCGCTGACAATCAGCAGCGAACTGCCACATCGATGGTAGGGGTGTACTTTTGAAGTCCACACACTTGATTTTGTTCTGTTACAGCTAATAGCATCACAAAACACCTAATTTGCTGTCTAATATTGAAACAGACGCTGTTCTGGATTTGGTGATAAGGTGATTTGGTGATTAGTTATACTTGTCCATGTTCTAATGAAAGGTTTCTTCATTAAAGAAGACACAGTTTATAAGTTTAATGATCGCTATAGTTATACTTTTATATATGTTTTATATATCACAGCATCGCGGTATCGACCAGATTATCAGATGTTATTGTACACCGCTGGTCACAATGCGCATCGCATGGCTCTAGCTTTTGAAATATACTGTCTCACTGGTTTGAGAGGCAGGCCAACATTCCCCTCGAACGGAACGCCTGTCCATCGCAGGATTATTCATTTAGATTTCAGTACGCTGGGAATCGAAACCACAATCTCGCAATTGTGAGTGCAATACTCTCACTACTAGACCACAAACCTTCACACTATTTAGCTGCGTGGTAAGAAGTCTCTTTCCCAACCACATGGTTGTGCGTTCATTCCCAGGGCGTGGTACTTTGGGCAAATGTCTTCTTCTATAGTCTCGAATCCATCAAAGAAAGATGGAAAAGGCAGTGCTAAGAGTGATGAATTAGAGGTAGCAGAGAAAGGGTATTATGTGAGAGACAGTGACGGGACAGTGAATGAATGATGGAAGTAACCCAATATTTCGTTGCTATTTTTGATAGGGTCTCTGCTTTGAGATGCAGCATTCCAAAAAACAAAAAAATTATGATTTTCTATAAACATACACAGTACTTAAATATGTGCTATTATTAGTTTTATGCTTTGAAAATCCAATAAGGCAAAATCTTGTGAGGGGATTTAGTAGATGAAAACAGAAGGAATTTCGATGTGTGGGTTTGTGGGTGTGTGATGTACCTGTTTGCCTCCCACTACCACTTGAAATCCGATGTAGTTGTGACTAAACGCCCGTAACTTAGCGGTTTGGCGAAACTTAGTGGTTCGGCAAAATGGACCGTTGGAAGAAATACGAAGCTTTAAAAATAAGTACTGGAATCGATTCGTTCGACTAAATTTCTTCAGTTTTCGGGGTCGATAAATTAAGTACCAGTTACGCACTACAGTCGATGTGATCGACTTAATCCGTTTGTCTGTCCTTGTTTGTCCCTTCTGTGTTTAGCCCCATGTGGGTTGTAAACAAAGAGGTATTTCGTCTGTCACTACGTTCTGAGTTCAAATCATGCCGAGGTCGACTTTGCCTTTCATCTATCCCGTGTCGATAAATTAAGTACCAGTTGTGTATTGTGGTCGATGTGATCGCGTGTGACCCTCCCCACAAGATCCAGACCTTGTGCCTATGGTAGAAAGGAGTATTGCTGTTGTCGTTTTCATACTTGTAGTACTCTTTTACTCTTTTTACTCATTTACTTGTTTCAGTCATTTGACTGTGGCCATGCTGGAGCACCACCTTTAGTCGAGCAAATCCACCCCAGGACTTATTCTTTGTAAGCCTAGTACTTATTCTATAGGTCTCTTTTACAGAACCGCGAAGTTATGGGGACGCAAACACACCACCATCGGTTGTCAGGCGATGTTTGGGGGACAAACACAATACACATAAACACACACACATACATATACACATATATATACGGCTTCTTTCAGTTTCCGTCTACCAAATCCACTCACAAGGCTTTGGTCGGCCCGAGGCTATAGTAGAAGACACTTGCCCAAGTGGTTCGTAAGCAAGCTACTTTATTTAATAAAAGTACAAAGATTGGGTAGCTTTCTGGGCTGGACAAACACATTAAGGAATGAAAATGAAATAAAATGAATAAATGAGAGACGAGGCCCAACACCCGCCGATTGGATTTTTCTCGGAAACATATTTTCTTTTTTTTTAAAATCAATATGAGATTTCAAACCTCTTACAAGGAGGCACTAAAACCTCTTACTTAACCTGATTTTTTATGAAAAACACACAATTGAAGTTATAAACCACTACAAATAATACAATAAAATGAGGTTTCAAACCCTCTCACGAGGCTTTTCCACCTCATACTCATCGATATATTCATCACCATCTTCAATGCTGCTTGAGTTCCTGTATCCCGCCATTTCATGAAGGACATCTGGGTCGTGTAATATCCAACCCACCATATACGAAACTCCTCCTAATATCCTTTAAGCCTTTCCCATAAGGGAAACCTTATGACCTCCACAGCTATCTGCGGAGGCCATTCGGAATCCTGTGTGAAGGGCATATCTACTGTCTCTTTATGTTCTTCGACTACTTTTTCCACCTCCCCGCCCTTGTAGAAAAAGATAATTAGTACATTATCTTTAAGGGTGACGGTCGTTTCTTCCACCGTGGGTGGCAAAACGTCGGGACATGCAGACGGCACATCATCTCCCTCCTGCAATGACCCGTTCTTCTTTCTTTTTTTTTTCTTCCTGACTTCGGGAGAATGGAGCTCTTCCGCTTTGTCCGGAGTCTCTACACCACCTCCAGAAGCCTTAGGGTCATTTGGCGGGCAACTATTGTTGCCCGCCTTTTTGCTTTTTAATCTTTTTTGGGTTGATGAGGCTGAAGCGAACAACTTTCGGTGGCAGGATAGTCACCAAACTATATTTCTCACAATGAGAAAAATATTTTCACTTCATGTGAACACTTGAAATACAGTTCTCCAATAATGGTAAATGTTGTTGTTGTAGAAACAAAGTATTTGAAGAATACGCCCACCAGAAAATGTCTATTTAAAGACAAAACATTTTATGATGGTTACGGTTGAAACGTCAGTTAACACTGTTTCGAGGCTGCCCTGGGGTTAAACAAGGAAACACAAACAATGATAACAGTAAAAATAGCAATGATCTAGCAGAAGTGGCATCAAACTTTATTTCTCATAATCATTAATTGGTTATTTTTTATTCTACAGATAGTTAAGATACTTTCCATATGTGCATGTTCCTCCTTGCTTGGATATACCAATATACATGCATGCATACATACATGCATATATATATATATATATATATATATATATATATATATATATATATATATAGGGAGAGAGAGAGAGAGAGAGAGAGAGATCGCCATGTTGATTCACTAGCTTCTGCACGCATTTTTTTCTCTCCTTGTTTCTCTCCGTGTTTGTTTTCTGTGTATCTTTCTGTTGAAGAGCGTAGGCTCGAAACGTAAAAGACGTGTTTTATTTATATTCCTGAGCGCCATACTAATACAATTGTTTGTTTGTATTCCACCTGCCGTCGTCTTTAGTTTATTTTCATAAAGCTTCCCGTTATATATATATATATATATATATATATATATATATATATATATATATACATATATATATATATATATATACGAGAAAGAAGCAACAAGAATGGATTGGTTTTTAGTACAATTGTTTCATACAAAGACAGGCTTTATTACAAGTTGCAAAAATTGTTGCAGATAAATTCAAGTAAATTCATTGGAAGTTACTTGAATCTTAATTGCTTTTATATATATATATATATATATATGTGTGTATGTGTGTGTGAAGACATATACATATATATATACAAATACATACACATATATATATACACTCATACGTATATATATATATATATATATATATATATATATATATATATATTTATATATGTATACATATATGTATGTATGTATGTATATTTGTACGTATGTATGTATGAATAATATAGGAGATATAACTATATGGAAGCTAGTATTGTTTGTGCATACATGTACACAATTACAAGTATATACTGCACTAATGAAACAGTTCCCATTTATTACTATTATTATTATTATTATTATTATTATTATTATTGTTATTATTATTATTATTATTATTATTATTATTATTATTATTATTATTATTATTGGTAGCTATACTAAATAACCAAGTCCAAAGTCCGACAAGTCAGTAAATCTTGAATTCTTCCCAGTAACTAGGTACGTTAATGTAATTTCTTCCACAGGGTTGCCAAATCATCGCTAGCGTCGAAGTGGGCTTTGATCCATGGTATTAATTTCTGAGCAGATGGCGTACTGCATTTTGACGATATCTTGGCAAAATTTTTCCACATTCTGCAATATAAAAAATATATTGGTGTCTTAATCAAACACACTCAGTCAATAACACTCAGACAAACACACTCAAATAGGCAGACATCAGACAAACTGATAGATAGACAGACACAAACACACACACACACACACACACACACACACACACACACACACACACACACACAGACACACACACACACACACACACACACACACACACACACACACACACACTCAGAGTAACAGAGTTTTCTTTTATTGTCTAATGCTAACTCAGTTTGAATCTGGAGGCAAATTCAACTCTGCAAAGAGGTGGGAAAATACCAATTTCAGAAGCAAGAAAAGGCGAAAGCGACTGTAGGGAACCTGCTTTCTATATTGCAACAAATCTTACACTAAGAGAATCAAGTAGATTTGACTGGTGGACTCGTTTTTTTATCAGAAGAAAGAAGCCACATTTCAGGACTGATTTGATGAGACACTTGTCAGGGGATTACACGTGGCCTCGTGCCCTTTTGTTGTTGCCCAACTCCGGCAGAGCGTACAGATTAAGAAGCGAGACACTTGCGACCCTCAGATACTCGCTGAATACGAAAGCGATTCCCTACATTGACATGGTTTTAGCCACCAACAGAAGAGCGAGCAATATCTCTAAGCAGCTCCTACAATTTCTGTGTGGAGCACCTGAATAATAATCACACGGAATTTCTAACATACAATCAACACCGCACACTGTTTATTCATCACACCAGGAACAATCATTTTGTTTTATCAACCAATTTTTTAGGAGATTTTTATATTTATGACAGTTTGAATTTGCCAGTTTCGCAGGAACTAATGGCACAAAATCAACGTTGTATTCACCACAAACAAACATTACTCCTACAATTCAACAAGTTCATATAATTAATCCCCAAGTTGGCGCATATGATTGTGGCCCTTTTACCCTGGCGTATGCATTTGAACTGGTCATTGGAAACGCTCCAGGGAAGTTTCTATTTGATCAGTCAAAAATGCGAGCACATTTAAGATTTTGCCTCGAAAACAATAAATTTGTTCCTTTCCCGAAAGTAAAGGTTTTTCAAATGTCTACAAAATCCACAGAAGACACTGTCTATCACCCACCCAGAAATGGGTTACCCCTAGAAAGGCGACTAAAAATTATAACTTCTCACGTGAACATTCACAACAAATTTTATCACCCAATAGGTTCCGTGTTTTAAGTGAAGATTTCGAGCAAAGCCCAAAATGTAGTCAGGAATCTAATGAGAAAAAGGCTCTGAAAACCACTTGCCCGAGAAAAAACCATCACACTAGAGAATAAGTCGGTCATAAATTTATCTAAACTAAAACTTTCGCCCGATGATGTCTCAGTGTTAGAGCTTGGACTGAGTTTTTGCCCAAGCACTAAGAATTTCGACAAGAATAAACTAGCTCAAGGGCTATTTCAGTTTGTCCGGCGTCACAAGCTAAAAGAATATTTTTTTAAAAAGCTGGTAACGAGGAGTCAGAAAACCCTATGTTTACTAAAAATAAAAATGATGATTATTGAACCTGGCATAATTGGATTGAAAAGAATCTCAATTGGTATCCAGATAATGTTCGGGATGGACGTTCACTGACATTACTAGAATTCCGTGAATCTTGTCAGGCAAGCATTAGAGAAAGTCAAGTGAAAAGGGTCCTGGAATAACCTCACAAATTTCCAACGTTATGCACTCCGACGTCCAGCTAATAACGATTCTATTGTTATTAACATGGCGGATAAGGGAAGTGCTATCGTAATTATGGACACAAGTGAGTATATTTCGGATTTTGAAGGAGTTTTAAGTGACAAAACTTCATATGAGGCATTACCCGTCGATCCAAACCCCAATTACAGAGAGGAACTTGACAAAATAATTCTGGAAATGGAGGAAAACAATTTCGTTAATAAGGCTGAATCTAAGATTTTAAGGTCAGAAAGAAGAACACCTGTATATTATGGTCTCCCTAAAATACACAAAAATGTTCGAAAGATTTCATCCAATGCGCTCAATTTGCAGCGGATATGAATGTTGCACGGCCAAAATTTCGGATTGGCTGGATGGCTTTCTACTCCCCGTCGCAAAACGATCAAGTTCATATATATACGGGATACCTTTGATTTTGTATCTGAAATCAACTTATTTTGAAGCACCGAGACCATATTGAGAACTCTTTTTTGGTAACCATGGATGTTTCATCCTTATATCCTAATATTGACTACAATGAAAAGGTAGACGCATGCATGGATGCCTTCGAAGAGCGGTCAAACAAAAGTGTTCCATCAAATTTTCTCTGTAGATTATTGAGGTTTGTGTTAGAAAGTAACACAATGAAGTTTAGTCAAAGATTTTACTACCAGACGAAGGGTTGCGCCATGGTCACCCCCACGGCAGTTAATTTCGCTAATGTCTTCATGACGAAATTCGAGACACAGTTACTGAAGATATTGAAATTCCTTCATGGTCATGAACCAATACTCTGGTTTCGGTTCATTGACGACGTATTTTTTGTCTGGGAATGATCACAGGATAGTTTAATAGACTTCTTGCGTTTCTGTGACTGTTAAGCCCAACATAAAATTTACGTCTAGTTTTTCAAAGAGTAGCGTTGAATTTTTTGAACCCAAAAGTTAAGTTTTCTGGAGGCAGAATAGTGACAGTTATTTTGCAAAGCCACGTCGTCCCACATTTATCTCCATCGCCGCTCCGATCATCCACATCATCTTATTCGGTCAAATCCGAAATCCCAATTTGTGAGGAAAAAATGGATTTGTACTGGCATAGGGGACTACTGGAAACATGCAAATGCTTTTGTATGCCATTATGTCAAACGCGGTTACAGTGAATCACGATTAAAGGAAATAGCAAATGAAATAGCTAAGATTAGCAAAGATAGTAAATCTACAAGCATAATTTTAGCAAACACAATACAATGGATGACAGAATTCATTTAGCGATTAGCTGGAACCGACATTTCGCTGACATTTCAAAAGTGTTGCATGAAAGTTACCAGCATGTGGCAAAAAAATATCCTCGTTTCAAACAGGTATTTCCTCAGCTGCCTATTGTAGCCTTTAGACGGAATAAGAATGTTAGAGAGTTATTGACCTCTATATCTGACTACAAGAAAACGAACATTGGAGTATCTGCACGCTGTACTTTAAAGAACAGTCGCAAGAGAGGTAAGCCCTGTTCATTGTGCAACAACATGATTGAAGTGAATTTCATCAGAAATCATAACAGAAATGATATGATTTATACAGAGGGTGGAATATGTAAAGATTCCCATTTGCTGTACGCTGCAGAATGCACGAAACACAATTTATGTTTAATGGGCACAGATTCGACGCCAGGCGCAATAACTGTAGTTGGACAGAACTTGCTGACATTTCGTTTCAAGCGGCTACAATTTTGAAGAAGACTTTAAAGTGCATATTCTCAGAAAATAGTCTCAATCTGTTTCACTTTCACTTCTCAGAATGTATGAGGAGAAATATGTTTGTGGGTTATTAATATCACGCCCTGGAGGGTTGAATAAGATGACAGGAGAATATCATCAAATTTATACAAAACTGTTTGATTAAATATTCTTCTTTCTCTCTTTTTCTTTCCTTTTTTTCTTTCGTCTTCTTTTTTCTGGTTTTTTCTGTCTTTTTCTTTTCGCCTGTTATAAAATTGTAACTTAAAATCTGATGATGTCATTCAATCAACGCGTGTAAGCTGGTTGCTCGCGTTCATACTTTACGCTTAAATTTCTGTAATTTTGAATTTTGATCACTTCTTATTTTGAACTTGACAAAGGCAGATATACTGTTGAAATATCGTTCGACTAATAAAATACCTTACAATCGAATCGCGCTCTTCGTCTTGACTGTTTACCTTTGGGAAGAGTTACGTCAATCCTTTTAAAAATATAATAATAATAATAATAATAATAATAATAATAATAATAATAATAATAATAATAATAATAATAATAATAATGATAATAATAATAATAATATTAATAATAATAATAATAATAATAATAATAATAATAATAATAATAATAATATAGTAATAATAATAATAATAATAATAATAATAATAATAGTAATAATAATAATAATAATAATAATAATAATAGGATATAAACGTATCTGTCAAGACCTACCAAAAATTGAGCAAATATAACGATCTTGAAATAGAAATCAGCAAAATGTGGAACCTGAAGACTAAAACAATACCTGTTGTCATAAGTGCCCTGGGAATGATTGCTACCTAACTCAGATACCAGGAAATCCAAAATTGGCAGAAATTCAAAAGATAGTGCTCATGGGAACTGCTCATATCCTACGCAAAATACTTTCTATGTAATCGCAAGGTTTAAAACAAACATAATTTTCGTTTTTTTTTTGGACATTCACTAGTACAACACCCCCACAAAAAAATCAAATATATGGCACACTAGGCATAACAACAACATGAACCTCCAACCTGTTGTCTCTTGAGGTCTCTGGGTGAGACTTGGAGCCAACTTGTACAAATATAAAGCAAAAGTCAAATATAGAATAATAATAATAATAATAATAATAATAATAATAATAATAATATTAATAATAATAATAACAACAACAACAACAACAACAACAACAATAATAATAATAATAACAATAAGAAGAAGAAGAAGAAGAAAAAGAAGAAGAAGAAGAAGAATGGTAACATCAAAAAACACCTTAGGAATGAGAACCCATGTTCGAAATTTTCCTCAGACACCTGATGAAGGCTGGAGGGCATATCAGTCGAAACGTTGTGTTAACAACAAACAAATATCCATCAATTGTAAATAACGTAAATAATGTCACTGCTCTATCTGATGAAGAATGTCACAGGTACCTTGGGGTATATGAAAACATATCTAACGATGGTTGTATAACAGGGAACGCGTAACTAAAACATTTAACAGACGGACAAGAAAATATGAATCTCAGAACAATCTGAATACGTTAAATTAATGAACCACAATGTATTTGCAATACCAATATAGTATGCATTCCAGCATTTCGGCCACTTGGTTGAATGTTTTATAAGATCGGAACCCTTGATCTGAAAGCCTGAAAGATATTGACTAGTACAAAAAGTGCCTACATCAACAATGCCGTAGACTGCCTCTACCTAAAAGGAAAACAAGATTAATGTCGACCTAAATAAGACAGGATTGTCGTTCAAAGCAGCAGCAAAAAAAACAAAACAAAAACACTTTAATAAAGCTCAATATCCATAGAAATATGGAGAAAATATTCCTTTAGCTATAGGCACTATGACTGAAAAAGGAGCTGGGAAAATATTGCAGAGAAAAAATACTTCCTCCACTACAAATATCATGCTTTAAGTGGTTACATAGTTTTATCTTGGTTGATTGTTTATTTGCTTGCTTGGTAGATATAGACTTATCATGCCGTTGTTATCGTAATATTCAAAGGTGGTGCTTTGAGAGGTTAGCAGGGAATTTTACATGTAACAGCAAAGAATATCCCTCAATGATTCGTCACACCACGATGGAATGGGTAGTAAATGCATGTTATTCAGCCAGACACAGACATCTTCAATATTTTACTTGTTTCATTCATTTAAGCTGCGGCCATATTGTGGCACCGCCTTGAAGAATTTTAGTCGAGAGTATCGATACCAGTCCTCATTGTTTAAGCCTATCTATTTTGCCGAACCGCTAATTCATGCGGACGTATACACACCAACACCGGTAGTCGTGCGTTGTGGTTGGGAAAACACAGATACGGGAAACAAACACACACAGATACACATACACTCGCACATACACACACATATACACACACATACAAACGACGGGCTTCGTTCAGGTTCTGCCGATCAAATCCACTCAAGGATTTGGTCGGCTCGAGGTTGTAGAAGAAGACACTTGCCCAAGGTGCCATGCAGTAGGACTGAACCCGGAACGATGTGATTTGGAAGCAAGCTTCTTCCTACACAGCCACACATATGTTATATCCTGATATCCAGAACGACACCCGTCCATCTGAATGTTCGAGCAAAATTGAACTGAGTCTCCGCCAACAATTACATGTCCCTCCACAACACCAAGATGTCCCTCACTCGATCAATGCAACCATCATCACGAATACCACCACTACGACCACCACCACGACCACCACCACCACCACGACCACCTCCTCTATTACTATCACCACCGCCAACAACAATAACAAAAATAACAAATACTTACATTTTATAGTATTGTGTTTTGGCCGTGGTTATGGGTTTACTGAATATTCTCCACAGATCATTGCGGTGCTTCCAGCCAACATTACAGAAATCATTGTCTGTATAACATTTTTGTTGTATGTCCAGGACAATTTTGTTAGCTTCTTTACAATCGATTGACGGACGTTGGTAGATTTTTGTTGCCTCTTTCACAAAACATTTTGTGATACTATTTATCCAGATCTTACCCTGTGAATATTAGACAGTGATTAGTGAATGCAAAAATTGACTTTTGGGGGATTGTTTATTTATTTATTTATTTGGGGGGAGTGAATAGTAATTCTATCTACTTTTAACAAAAGAGCAGTAATTTTGAGAGGAATGGAGGCCAAGTAGATAACAAAGACCCCAATTCTTTGTCTCTCTAATCTGGCGGAGTAAAGAATAGATAAGTTAATGATGGCGCGTAGAAGGAAGGGTAAAAAAAAACCTTCGGTCATGAATGACCATGGGTCTGCACTTAGAAAGTTGCCCCCCCCCCAAAGCACAAGAATGGGCAGGGTTGTTTATGGAAGATAAGCAGTCAGCTATGCATACCTGCCTCCTTTTTCCATGCCAAAGGAAAAGCCGATACAGCTTGGCACCACTGAGGTCGCAACTCATTTCTACAGCTGAGTGAACTGTAGGAACGTGAAATAAAGGGTCTTGCACAAGAACACAACACACGCCTCGGTCTGGGAGTCGAACTCACTACCTCATGCTTGTGGGCCCGACTCTCTAACCACTGTGCTATGCACCTTCTCATACGATAATGTATTGATTATAAAAAATAGTGAAGGGATGAATGGAAAAACAGAGACACTCGGTCAGTGCATAATGCCTGACTTATAAAAACGTTATAAATCTAAGTAACGAGAAATGATGGGTTTATGGTAGCAGTGAAATGTACCATAACAAAGAAGGTGATGCGGGTATTTTGAAAGTACCTCTCAGAGTGACGGCCGTGTCCTGAATGGTTAGGGTTGCCACCTACTTGTTAAATAAAAGATAATTTGATTGTCAACATACTTAATGTATGGAATATTAGAAAACTGAAGTAGAATTACGTATTTATTGAGTAAAACAAAAATAATAATAGTCGTTCTATTACAGGCGCAAAGCTTGAAATATTGGGGGAGAAAACTAGTCGATTACATCGACCCCAATGATCAGCTGGAATTTATTTATCCACTCTGAAAGGATGAAAGGCAAAGTCGACCTCGGCGGAATTTTAGCTCAGCATTTTGCCCGGCGTATTAACGATTTGGCCAGCTCATCGCCTTAACAAACTAATATACTACTACTACTTCTACTACTACTACTACTACTACTACTACTAATAATAATAATATTAATAATGATAATAATAATAATGATGATAATAATAATAATAATAATAATAATAATAATAATAATAATAATAATAATAACAATAATAATAAAAATAATAGTAATAATAATAATAAAAATAATAATAATGATAATAATATTAATAATAATAATAATCCTTTCTACTATAAACACAAACCCTGAAATTATGGGACTTGACTGGTACTTAATTTATCGACCCCGAAACGATGAATGGCAAAATCAACCTCGGTGGAATTTGAACTCAGGACGTGAAGATGGGCGAAATACCGCTTAAAATTTTGCACGGGATGCTAACGATTCGCCACTTTATTATTATTATTATTATTATTATTATTATTATTATTATTATTATTATTATTATTATTATAATTGAGTGAGAGAGCTGTGCATGCCATCAAAGTGACACCGGGGTAAAATATACGAAGCCCAATATACCCATCATGGCTACCCGTCTGATAAGGGTACACAAGGCACATGCATCACAACCATATGTGCGCGACATGGTGATCTCATATCAAGATAAACAGCACATGACCTTGCAGGTGGGGCCCAGTTAGAATTTTCTTCAGGTTGAGTAGCCCATCCCGCTCAAACGGTCCCTGAATAAGGGTTGTTTAAGGATGTTGAAAGAACCACCCATGTTTCCAGAGGTGAATTATTCAGACCCCAAAGAATCCCTCTCAACACATGGCTATGATGCTCTCCCACTACTTCTGCTCGTGATCAGAGATGCACATATCGTCAGCCACTAAGGGACATGCTCAACTGGTTAAGGTCAAACAACTGACAAGCAAGTCTGTGGTATTGAGCAGAATATTTGCTATAGCCCATATTTTATACCAAGACAAAATAATGTATATGATAACACTTCCAATCAGTTAAGATCAGAAGCCACGAGAGCTACTGCCTGGTTCTACATCAGGTCTATTATTATAATTATAATTATAATTATTATTAATATTATTATTATTATCAATATCATTATCATTATTATTATTATTATTATTATTATTATTATTATCATTATTATTATTATTGTTGTTGTTGTTGTTGTTGTTGTTGTTGTTATTATTATTATTATTTTTAGTGGTAGTAGTAGTAGTAATACTTCGTTTTTGGATTTGGTTTGCAAGATTCTTTATGTGAGTTCGTGTGTTGAAGCATATTATGTTGTGTATGGAGAGGTTCATTCTCTTTTAGTGCCTTATAATTTAACACACTCACCGGGAGACGTTCCACTTATTTCCTTTTTATTTTTCTAAAATTTTTGTTACGTGTTGCAACCTTTTCAGTAGTTGTTGACTCTGTCCGTTATTCACACTGTGTTCTTTTTGTTCGTTCGTGCGCATGTGTGTGGGTCAGAGTTTGAATTCCTTGGAGCCTTCGGCTGTAATTCCACATATCTTTATATATAAAAGAGAAGTTGTGTGTCTGTCTCCTACGATTTAGATTCCTAACTACTCCCACATTTTGCAGTGCAGTTTAACCAAAACCGGGTATCTTATAGTCGTGATTTATATCGGGCCCTTCTGGGTATTAGCGCGCGTCTACGATGAGTCTACGATTTAAAAAAATAAATTACCATCATTTTTTTCCATTTTAATGCATTTTTTCGCTATTATATAAGGGAAGTAACTCTCTAAAAATGTCTACGATGAGTCAACGATTTAAAAAAATTTACCATAATTTTTTTCCCATTTTAATGCATTTTTTGGGTTTTCTTGGCTATAACTCTCTAAAAATGCTTATATTGTTATTTCCCTTAGAAACCCGAGCAACGCCGGGCGATACTGCTAGTTCTTACTCTTAAAGTAGTTAACCCTGTTATGCTGATAAGGAATTCCACCGATGTTATGCAACGGTTCAGACACTGTTATCACAAAATTATTTCCCAATGTCATTGAAGCAACGATTATGACTTTCTGTGGTAAAGGTCAAAACGTCTTCATACCGCGAATTCCGCTTGAACCTTCGGCTGCTGACTTACCGTTCACATTCCGCAGAGTGCAGTTTCCGATTAGACTCAGTTACGTCATATCCATTAATAAGTCCCAGGTCAGTCGCAGTCTGTCGTTGAACTTTACTTAGACGAACCAGGCTTTTCACACGGCTAACTGTACGCTGGCTGCTCAAGAGTGGGTAGTAGGAACAGTTTACATACCTTCATCCCCCAGAGAAAAACTAAAAATGCAGTTTATACGGAAGTTTTGTAGACTTGCCGTACTGGCGCCATATTCCAGTATTATTATTATTATAGTGCAGCAATTCCTCCTTTCGTCACCCCCTCCGCCATCCTCGATGTATCTCTCTTGGCTGCTTTTTTAATTATTTTTTCTTTTGGTCTCGGTTTAATCCAGGTGGAATTCTTTGTGTTCTCACCTTTGATGTTCTCATTCCCATGTAAATTAGGATTAACTTTGTGTCTTCCGACTCTAAAGATTTTACAGAGTGTTGTTGTGCCGTTTCTGCGTTCTTGAACCTCACCACGATATTTCCAAACTTCTTCCCTCTGGCTAGATATGTAATGTCCTGCCAGATGGGTTTTAAACATTTTAAAATTTTTTTTACTCACATATCTTGTAAATTCTACGAGCTTTTATGCAGAATATCTTAAAAAATAATAATTTTCTATTTTTTCCTCCGTTAATTCTTCTCCTGGTATTTCCACTTTTATCACTCCATCTCATTCTGTTATCATTTCCTTGTATTTTGATAATTCTTTTTTGTCAGTTGACAGCTGTCGCGTTCCACTACCAGCTGCTGACGTAAAACTTTTTCTTTCTTCATTTTCAATGGTCTTTGCTTCTATATTTCTTTTGGTATCCGTAACTTTTGTTAGTGCAGGGAATTCATTTTCCGAAACATCAGAAATGTTATCACAAATTAAACTTTCTATCTTCCTTGCTCCCCGCTCGGTCGATGAATCTTCACCCGAGGAAGACACACTTTAGGCATCTTGCCGGCAATTTATGTATTCCTCTACAGGGAAAAACCACAGATAGCTTTCGAAAGAAAATTATAATACAATTTTTAAACAATAAGTCCAACAATAGGCACAACAAGAGAGACAACAATTAACAGAAACTTACGAACACATTCCACCAATAAATTTTCGATAAAAGACAGACGAAATACCGCAAAGCATTTCGTTCGGCGTGCTAAAGTATCTGCCAGCTTGCCGCCTCACGATATAATAATGATAATAAAACATGACATCCTCCTTCCTCTTAACTCTCTCTTCATGCTCTCACCCTATCTCTCCCCCTCACACTTTCACTTTCCCTATTCCTGTCTCTCTCTCTCTCTCTCACTCTCTCTCACTCTCTCTCTTACTATTTCTCACGCACGATTCAAATCAGAAGTTTGACCTACCACTTCAGTCAATTTATTTGCTCTTTCGTTGATTTTCACACAATGAGCACGCGATTGACCCTTTTGCACGCCGTGTCCACAGGGAAATCTTTCTTCTAAGCATTCATAGAACCTGCAGTCCAAATCCTTACTGTATTGCAAGCATTCCTTAGTGACATCTGAAAAATGGAGAAAAGAAAAAGTAGGATGTTGTTCTTGTTGTTATTGTTGTATTAGAGGTTACTTCTAAAGCGGCGCTGATCAAACATATAGGGTGTTCGGGGTAAATTTGACAATTTTTATGTCTTCTGTTTTCCATGAACAACTTAATGTAGCAGTGAACAGTCAACGGCGTTGGTGAGCATGTTGAGAAAAAGTTTACTGATATGGAGGACTGGAAGCCATTTGAACATTAGAGAAGAGTTCCCTGTATATTGACGACTCGTGCCGGGTGTCAGAATACTGACATCATGACTTCTGCTCAATGCTCTGTGAACATTATAAAGGCTGAAAGAAGTGACGGACAACTGCAACGGAGATACAAAGACGTGGACGACACAACAAGCGTTCTAACTGCGCCAGCACGCCAGAACAGGGCCTTAGGCTCAATTCAGACGCTTATATGAAGCTGCTGGAAACTGTGGTTGAAAATCTGTCTTGGGAGGGTTCTACTGAAATGCCATATGTGTGGCCCACAGAATGCGATTCCTTGCCACACCTCCGGAAAGTCTGAAATCGGAGAACCTTTACAACTTTACGACTTCACCAGACCCAATTTCTGGACTTCTAATTCCCTCAATTTTAATACCATGGATTATTATGTGTGGGGAGCGGTTGAGAAAGATACCATCTGCACCGCCTGTAGCACCATGGCCGAGCTAGTGACCAAGTTCAAGAAAGTGCTTGAAGATCTTCCCACAGACTCAGTGAGTTGACGCATGCGCTAGGCTTTGGAGTCGTCTTGAGGCCGTGGTGGAAAATGAGGGCGACTACTTTGAATAAACCATTATTTCATATCTAAGGCAACAAAAACTATGTAGTATATAGAAGCGAAGACCCAAACTTCTGAATGGTGTTGGGTGGTGTGCGACAACAGACACAAACACACGCACGCACACACACACATACACATACACATACATAAACATATGTATATATATATATATATGTATATATATATATACATATACATATACATACATATATACATATATCTGTATCTATATATATATATATATATATATATATATATATATATATATGTATATATATATATATATATATAACGGGTAGCTTTATGAAAATAAACAAAAGACGAAGGCAGGTTTACGGAAATAAACAAAAGACGAAGGCAGGTGGAATACAAAGAAACAATTGTATTAGTATGGCGCTCAGGAGTATAAATAAAACAAGTCTTTAACGTTTCGAGCCTACGCTCTTCAGCAGAAAGATACACAGAGAAGAAACACAGAAAGAAGGAGAGAGAAAAAAAAAAAAATATATATATTTATAAATAAGGATAATATCGATATTTGAATATCGATATTATCAATTGAAAAAATACCGTACAAAGGTAATAATTTTTTTACAAATAAAAATAAGGGTGTCTGAGAGACACCACCATGCCGAAATAGCAGTCAAAACCCTGACTTTAAAAACGTGCATATATATGTGTGTATGGACGTTCGTATATGTAAGTATAACGTTTGTTCTGCATATATATATCTGTATTTATGAACTTCTGATATATTCATCCGATGACGGTAAAGCTTATTTAAAGCAAAACCAGAAATCCTGGATCTTGAATTATTCAATAATATCTTTTTGCTAGTCTATTTTGTCCCTCTGTCTTATCTCATGGTACGATATGAACATTTAACGTGGTTTTTAAAGTCAGGGTTTTGACTGCTATTTCGGCATGGTCGTGTCTCTCAGGCACCCTTATTTTTAGTTGTATATGTATCCTGAGGTTCTATCCTGTTGCTAATGAAGTTTTGAGCTTTAGCTCTTTCAGCGACATGATGGAGGAAGTAGTTCCTACATGCTGCACCAAAGTGCAGCATATGTGCAGCGGCATGGCTGTGTGGCCTGAAACTTGCTTTCCAATCACGTGGTTCATGGTTTAGTCTCACTGTATGGCACGTTTGGCAAGTGTTTTCTACTTAGCTTCGGCCCGATCAAAGCTGTGGTAGACGGAAACTTAAAGAAGCCCGTCGTATATATATATATATATATATATATATATATATATATATATTATATATATAGATATATATATATATATATATATAATATATAATTAAAGGTTAAACAACAAGTTGCTTCACCGCATTACGAAAATTTAGAAATAGCCGCCAGAAGACTGCTCATTTCTTTTTACTACTTACATGACTCCACAGATAAACAATATTTGTAACTCACATAGGCAAAAAGAAGAAAAATAACGAAATCAAACAGTCTTCGATTGATTATGAACGCACGTGCCATACAGTGAGACCAAACCATGAACCACGTGATTGGAAAGCAAGTTTCAGGCCACACAGCCATGCCGCTGCACATATGCTGCATTTTGGTGCAGCATGTAGGAACTACTTCCTCCATCATGTCGCTGAAAGAGCTAAAGCTCAAAACTTCATTAGCAACAGGATAGAACCAGTGCGATCCAATTCCTTGACGTTTCAAAGTTGTGATTGATGTCAAACATCAATTAACTCCGAATTCAATAACAAACCTCCATTTAGTAAGGTATTTGCATTTTGTTTAATCGCTGTATGTATACGCAAGTATGTATACATGCATGCATGTATGTATGTATGTATGTATGTATGTTTATATGTACATACATACGTGTATGTATATATGTGTGTGTATGTATGTGTATGTATGTGTACATGTATGTATGTGTGTATATATATATATATATATATATTTCTTTACTGCCCACAAGGGGCTAGACATAGAGGGGACAAACAAGGACAGACAAAGGGATTAAGTCGATTACATCGACCCCAGTGCGTAACTGGTACTTTATTTATCGACCACGAAAGGATGAAAGTCAAAATCGACCTCGGCGGAATTTGAACTCAGAACGTAACGGCAGACGAAATACGGCTACGCATTTCGCCCGGCGTGCTAACGTTTCTGCCAGCTCACCGCATTTATATATATATATATATATATATATATATATATATATTATATATTTATATATACATATATACTATATATATATATATATATATACGTATATATATGTATATGTAAATACATACATATATATATATATATATATATATATATATATATATATATATATATATATATATATATATATACATATATATATATATACACATACATATAGCCACACATATATATAAATGTATAACAGATGAATTAAGAAATGGAGTCAATCGCAGGTGTTATTCAAACCATTTTTACTTCTAACATATGTTTCGAAGAAGCATTGAGATTATGCCAGAGGGAATAAAAATGATGTATAACAATGCAGTCATCTCGTCAGCGAAAAGAAGAGAAAAAAACCCGTTAATAGATTTAACGTCAAAGGTAATTTAGAGAAGGAGAAGAAAGAAAGATATTAACAGAAAATTAACAGTGGAGAAACATGGTACGGTATATGAATGAGAATAAATCTTAAAAGTGTGGAAATAGTTATATGTAGTGGAAAATAAATGTAAGAAGACAGTGAAAGGTTGAATGTTATAAATTGGTAGAAATTACTCATAGGAACTAAAGGTATGTTTTTACCAATGTTTACAACGATAAACGTGTTCTTTAAACGTGTTTAAAAGAGTTTTCTCCGAGAAAAGGATGAGAAATTGTTCTTCGTTACAGTGAGGACAAAAAGATTTGCCTTTGTCATATGGGAAGGATCTAGATAGAATTTTTCATTCCAAATGGAATTCTCTATTATATTCTTTTAGAGAGTAAATTAATTGACTAAGCCCAGTATTGTTGCATTTTTTGATATATCTAAATGTAGAGTAATGCTTAGATATTCTTTTCGACGACCGAGATGAAGAACTACATGTGTAAAAGTAGACAGCAGAACCGGAAGTGATTTTACATTGATAAGCAGTGTTTCCAGTCTTAGAATTTCTGAGAAGGAAACGAATACGATTCGAATTTATATCAGAAATACTAATATTGTTGTTATTATTGTTCAAAGAATGGTTAGTGTTAATAATATCAATGCTATTATCTTTATTACTTAACAACTTATTGTTATGCGAAGAGATGATTTGTGAATGGGTTTTGATATAACAAAGGTAAAATTTTGTATATTCGAGATCTACATGATATATCACATATTCGTAGAAAAGTTCATTAAAAAATATCCAGTTTTCTGAAAGTAATGATCATACAATGTCTGATGGGGTTAGAAATCTGTAGTTATGCCAAATTATCTACAATATCAAGGTCAGCGAAAAGAATGTCTCTGCCGAGGAAAAAAAGAGATAGCGGCAGAAACTGAAGCGTGCCAAGAAATGAACAGACTGTGCACTACAAAAGTCAGCGCATCTCAAAGTAATTAACAGTGGTATGCACGACTAACAACGAATAGGATCTCCTCGGCAGAACGAAGAGGAGTTGCAACAGCTCCGAGGAGCAACATCTATGAAGCAGCTTTCAATTATGATCCAGCCGTTCATTATGCATATCACACTAGAGTCTCCATTGGTGCAATGACAACTGAATGCATACATTGTAAAGCAAAGAAGTAGTCTGGAGAGACACCTGCACTGGGCTGCAGTGGTGGAAAGGTTAAACTCCCTGCAATCCCCCAACCTCCAAAGCTATTGAAGAAATTGTTGTCATCAACTGACCAAGATCTCAAGCACTTCCAAAACGAAAGTAGACAGTGCAGTGCTGCACTACAGATGACATCATTTAGATCCACAAGCGATATAACTGAGCCAGGATTCTTGCAAACTTTTAAGGTCCACGGTCAGATGTATCATCGGATTGGTTCTCTAATACCTCTGTCAAATGAATCACCATAATTCCTTCAAATATATTTTTATGGGTGATTCTCAACAAGAAGGGTAAGAGAGGTGTAAGAACATTTCCGGAATCAGGATGAACATTGTAGTGTCTCTGCAGAAGCTGTTGCATAACAACAACAACACACCTGATCAGAAGCTTGAAGACTGCACTTGAAACAATTCCACCTGACTCCATGGATTACAAGGTAGATATCAGATCAGACAAGAAACCATCTGGTCAGCATGGAGGGAGGTTTAATGTACCAACAGCAAATGAAATAGCTGTGCTTCTGATAGGGCAAGAACATGACAAGCGTGACATTGTCCTCCATCTCAGAGACAGCACACTGACGGACACAGTCCAACTAAAAATGGCAGTTCCCCAAAATACCACACTCACATCATTCTTCAAGCTCTGTCAAGATGATTAATTTGCTACAAGACGGCTATACAATGAAGTTCTACAGTTCTATACCTGGTACCGAAACAAATGTGCTCTTGGTGCACCCATACATCATCTGGGAATCTAGAAATCAGACATACTTGGCAGGGTCTATGTTGTCCATCCCAACTACTCAGAGTGCTACTATCTAAGGCTTCTGTTACACCATGTCAAGGGACCCACATCATTTACAACCTTACATATGGTTGATAACACAGTATGTCAAACATAGCGCCGGGCTCGACATCTCAGAGGTCTTCTGGAAGATGATGCACAATGGGAAGTCACTCCGACAGAGGCACAAATGTGCAAGTCTCCTCTGCAGCTGAGAAACCTCTTCTCCATCATGGCAACATGGAATGTCTTCATTCCAATGATACTTGTCATCTCAAATGATCTCCACTTTCAGTTCAGGAGACTGCAGTTTCCTGTCAAACTAAGCTTTGCAATGTCTATCAACAAAGCTGAAGGTCAATCTCAAAAGGTGGTGGGACTTAACTTCCTTCAAACTTGCTTCTCATGTGGTCAGCTGTATGTTGGATGTTCTGGGGATGGAAATGAAAAGAACCTTTGCATTCTCAGTGATAAACATCACAGAACAGAAAGACACAGTATATGAAGACTTACTTACATGAATTGGTCATATACAGAAATGTAAGAAGACCATTGAGTGTTAAATTATTACATTTTCACTTTTCGACTGACATGCGTCAATGTATATCTGTGCGTATAAAAGTGAAACAATAACGTGATATATTCGTAGTGTGTGTGTGTGTACTCTACGCACGGCTTTTCGTTGTGTATAATCTGTAACTGATTTTGGTTGCGCAATAAGTTAGACGAAATTGTATTTACTTTACATACAGGAGTTGAAAACTTTCTTTTCACATTTCACTTAACGTCTATTATTCCATGCTGGCATGGGTTGCAGAGTTGTAGGAAGCTGGTATCTCAGCTACCAGCTGTTGAGACCTGCGTAATCTAGACGGCATTTTAAAATTTGATTGTTTTCTTTAACCCGGACAACGCCGAGTATTTCTGCTAGTGTGTGTGTGTGTGTGTGTGTGTGTGTGCATCGTTCAGTTGTTCATAAGTGGGGAAAAAAGGCACACTCTAAACATTTTTTCAGCAGTAATATTTTATGTTATGTAGTCATCGTTTATGACCGGTCAGAAAGATACCATTGGATTCTTGTCTATTATTTCTTATCAATATAGACGACACATCAGAGGTGCTGGTCGGAGGTACATAACTTTATTACTTGTGGAGCTAAGAATAGTGTCTGGGTCAGCCAGTTGTAAAAGAGATATAAAATTCCCCGCTCGTTGATTAGTAAACGGAAATCGTATATCAGCTGAATCTTTTGTGACACAACTGGAACCGATCAAAGGAAGATACCTCCATCTTGTCTGGAAGGAGTTTTCGCTACTAAGTCTTTAGTTTCAGGTGGTTTTGTTGTTGTTTTTCTTTTCTTTGACTGACTAGCCAAAACTCTAATTCTAGTTTCATTAGGAAAAGGGGCTATGTGCCTTGGGCCCAAAGGTCGTCTTTATTGCTTAGAACGATAATAAACCCGAAATCAATGATAACTTTTTGACCGGCCATAGCAATGACTACATTAAATAAATATATATATATATACGTATATTTTTATAAATCTTGTTTGTGTCTTGGGAGAGTCATACTGCCTTAATATCTGACACGCCCCGGTTTTAATTTCCATTCATCTATCATATATATATTTTTAAATTGCCTTTGCTTTTGCAACCTTGTTAGTTATGTATATATAATATATATATATATATATGTATGTATATATATATATATATATATATATATATATATATATATCAAAAGGATGTGTTGTAATACTATTCTACATATACAAAATCAGCCATACCAACAGTCCAACATACCTCCATTATCAGCTGCCCCTCGAATATCATTATAGTTACATGTGCATATACATATATATATACATATACACACAATCACACTTATATACATAAATATATATTCATATACCTACGCATACTTACATACATATATACTGATATGTATAGAACAAACAGCTATATTAGTATAACGCTCAGAAATAGAAAAGTCTTTTACATTTCGAGCCTACGCTCTTCTACAGAGAGGGACACAAAAAAGGGAGAGAAACCCGGGGAGAAAAAATGTGTGTAGTGGCTAACGATCTATCATGGCGTCTATATATATATATGTTTTTTCTGCTGTGATTTTTGCTACCCAGGTATCAGTTAAACTTTTGAATAATCCGTAACAAGATAATTCATCTTTCCATTTCAACAAACATATATATATATATATACATACGGTCATACTGCAATACACTAACCTGCTTGGGGTTTTTCCTCTGCTTCCCAATCGAGTTCAGTCCGAAAATAAAATCCTTGAGAGGTTAATGCCCATTGCAGTAAAATAATTGAGAAAAGCTTCCACATACTTCGTATTTCTTTCTCTTCGCTTAGATACAGTGTCTTCTGTTGCTAAGATCGTGATCTTCTCTCTTCAAGTTCCTTTCTCCAAGTCTATCGATGATGTCAGCTGTCAGTGGTTTCGTTTAGCTCTCTCCTGCTTTCATATATATATATATATATAAGCGTGTGTGTGTATAGGCATATAGATATATAGACATAAATATATATACATGTTTATGCATTTATGTAAATACATAGACGTATATATATACATATATGTACATACATATATGTATATGTATATTTGCCAATGGATATGTGGATATGTATGAATATGCATATATGTGTGTATCATAGATAGATAGCTAGATAGGTAGATACATAGATAGATAGATAGATAGATAGATAGATAGATAGATAGATAGATAGATAGATAGACAGACATGACAAGCTGTTAGTCTATATTATATTAAATAATGTAATATATAGATGATAAGCGTAACTCATGTTCCTTAGAGGAACAATTTGAATGGAGAGAGTGGGAAACCTATCCATCAACTGTATTCAGGAGTCAAGCAGGGATATTCACGAACCTGTGTATTCATTGAGTTGCTTTCCATCATTTGGTGTCAGTAGATAAACTGTTGCATCAGATGTATAGGAAAAATATGTAAGTGCTGCATTTATTCAATCACAATGCAATAATTTCAGTTCAAAACATTACTAATAAAAATGGCTGCTATCTATTTTCTAGGGAAGTGGTAGATAGATAGATAGATAGATAGATAGATAGAAAAATCGACAGATAGATAGATAAATAGATAGATAGATAGATAGACAGAGAGTCAGATAGATAGATAGTTAGATAGATAGATAGATAGATAGATAGATAGATAGCTAGATAGATAGATAGATAGACAGACATACAGATATATATATATATATATATATATATATATATATATATATATATATATATATATATATATATATATATATATATATATATATATATATATATATATATATATAGATAGATAGATAGACAGACAAACAAGATGTGTGAGATTTCTGAGGACTTATTTGGAGGTTTAATAAAAAACAATCTCTAATCTAGCAAAGAAAGAATATATTTTAAGATAATTTGCGCAGATGTTCTTGATAAGCTTTCTTATGAGATTATTTTATAAATCCGCCTTCAGCTTCGACGACTTCTTTAATGCACGAACACAATCGTTCACTTGCCTGCCTAAAATGGTTATTCATTTCGAGCATCATCCGGGTATTGGTGAAATTCAGCCAAGCTGTGGAAATTGAGTCGATTGGTTTCGATCTCTACAATACTCCAATCCTAGTAGTCCATTGAATTAAAACCTCATGATTCTTGGAGAATCTCCAAGAGTCATCCGGTCACATGATCGTAAGTATTATCTTGCAACCATTCTCAAGATGAATTAGCCTTGTAGAGAAGATGCTGTCTTGCTGAAACATATATGGCCTTCAATTGTGTACTTCATTCATCCAGGCCTTAAGAACCGTATTAATTCCGAGACGCTGTGGAAATAGGTGACGTGACATGACAGGACTTTTGTTACTAAGTTCGTCATAGCTGCTTGGAAACTTGTGTGCATCAATCTGTTAAAAGTGGACGTTGTGTTAGGACACAAAATACTGCGAGAGTTATCATGAGAGAAATTCTCATATTGATTTTCGGTGCGTAAAATCACTCTTCTTTATATCGCGAGCGAGGAGCTAAATCACTCGCCCTCGACACCGCTAAGGCTACCAAATCGCGGGATTTTGGCAATCCCTGGATTTGTGGATGGTAGACGCTCCAACCCTGGAGATTACAGCGATATCTCTGCAAACGATATACATAGAATCACGGTATCTAACCAGGCATTGGCGTTGAGAATAGCCAGTGGGCTTATTAAGAAATAATTACTATTTTGAAAAGCAGTATTAATATCGAAAGGTAATATTTATTCCTACTTAAAAGTGGATGTTGTTTCAGAACACAAAATACTACGAAAGTCACAATAATTACCATGAGACAACCTTTCATATGGGCTTTTGATGAGTATATAAATGTGTGTGTGTGTATGTGTGTGCGTGTGTGTGTGCGTGTTGTGAAAACCACAAGTCTTGTGAAATACAGCTACTCAGGGAAAAATGACCAACAAAGATATTAGTGGTAACGATGTGTCAGGTGGCCTGTTTTTAAATTTTTGAATTTGGCTAAGATGTATTTCTTAAAATGCAGATATAACGAATAAAATTTGTTCCGGAAATTACGTAAACTTTGGAGGACCTTAAGTTCTTTCAGAGATATAGTTTCACGAGAGATCATATAGAAGAGATTTGTTTAAATAATTAATATAGGGTCTGGTTTTCAAAATGATTTTCCATTTGATGTCGTAGCTGGTTCCCTCGTCTTTAAGATTCCAGATTTATAACAAAGCCGTTTAGATTTAAATGAGCCTTATCACTCATAATCATGTTGTGAATAAAATCACCTTCTTGCTTTGCTAATTGTTGTTTCTGGGCAGCATACACAAATCGCATCTGATAATCTGCCGGGTTTAGTTCCTGAACCAGCTGCACTTTATAAATTTAGTATCCTTTGACTCCCCTGTGGTGAACTTCGCGATACACCAAGCTACTGGGAACCGCCATTGGGCTGGTGGTTAAAGCTTTTCTTCTATGCTCAACCGTACACGTTGAATGTTGTTCTGAGACATCCCTGAGCCCAGCCTTTCCGTTCGTGGTAATCCTGTTACAGCCCTCTATGGTTCAAACCGTCAGAATAAACTGAGAATCGCTTCTTCTTTGATGGTCAATGTCAGAATCCAAAATGGCGAATGTATATCCTTTGGGTTAACACAATTGATTGTTGATATTCTTGATAAAATTCGATTATTTTTACTCGTTGCTTTATCGTAACTTTCTCTACGATTATTTTCCAAGAAGTACAGGTCAATAATCTGAAACAAAATAACTGAAAAATCAATTGTAAATGAGTTATTATATTTAAAATGGACTTGTTCCTTTTGGACTACGCTGTGTGTGTGTGGGTGTTTGTGTATGCATGTGTGCGCGCGTGAGCCAGTGTCTGTCTCTTTGTGTCTTTGTCTGTGTCTGTTCCTGTGTGTGTGTCTGCGTCTGTGTGTGTGTGTATGTGTCTGTGTATGTAATATTTTACCTTTTACGTGTTTCAGTCACTGGACTACGACCCTACTGAACGGTTTGGTCGAACAAATTGACCCCAGTTTTTTTTGAGCCTGGTACTTATTATATTGGACTTGGGGGCTTAGACAACCTAACACCAGTTGTGAAGTGTGGCGAGAGGCAAACACAAATGCAACACACACATACACACGTAACTGTATATAAATATTAGTTTGTCCGGAAAGTCTTGAGCATTTTTAAGCTAAGTCTTTCCACGTTTCATTGACCACACCTGATACGTAACGCAGTTAAAACTTTGGCGTCGCTTTTCGTTTTTTTAAAAAGGGGAAATGCTTCATAGACTTGCAAAAGTGTTTGTGAAGTTTATGGTGATGATGCTGTTGGTGAATCAACTGTTCGAAGCTGGAGAGTTTAGCTTGGAAGATGACATTTGCAGTGGAAGACCTTCAAAACTGGATGAAGATGATTTGGAAGCAAAAATCGAAGAAAACTCAAATATCACTACTAGAGTACTTACAGAGGAGTTGGAAGTTTCTAAAAGTACGGCCCCTGAAAACCTAGTGAAGCTAGGATACATTCCTTGCTGTAGTGTATGGGTTCCTCACAAACTCTCAGAATAGAATTGCTTGGGCCGGTATTCCGTTTGTGATATGCTTTTGAAACGGAATAAAAGCATGCCTTTTTGAAACAACTTGTGACGGGAGATGAAAAATGGATTGTGCACGAAAACTTAGTGCGGAAAAGATCCTGGAGTTTGTGTAACGATCGCCCAAAACAGCAGCCAGAGACAAATATTCATTCCAAAAATCTATACCTTGTATTTGGTGGGCTCATAAAAGCATTATATATTATGATCTTCTACCACAAAACCAGACCCTTAATTCTGATAGGTACTGTCGTCAGCTGGCTAATTTCAATCACAAAATATCAAAGAATTGAGGCCGGAGATTGCCAACAGGAAAGGGTAGTGTTCAAACAATACAATGCCCGATCACTTGTGTCTTTGACTGATGGAACAAATTTACATGAACTTGGCTGGAATCTTTTACCCAATCCACCATATTCTCCTGATATTGCACCACCCGATTACCACCTGTTTTCCTCGCTACATAACTCATTGGAAGGAAAAACATCTAACGATTTGAGATGGTGTCGAAAGGTATCTGGATAACATTTTTTCTACAAATCCAATCAAATTTTATGCTGATGGAATATTTAAATTGCCTGATAGATGGTTAAAAATATATTAATAATGACGGAAATTATTTCATTACTCTTTAACTCTTTTACTTGTTTCAGTCATCTGAGTGTGGCCATGCTGGATCACCGCCTTTAGTCGAGCAATCGACCCCAGGACTTATTCTTTGGAAGCCTAGTACTTATTCTATAGGTCACTTCTTGCCGAACCGCTAGGTCACGGGGAGGTAAACACACCAGCATCAGTTGTCAAGCGATGTTGGGGGGACAAACACAGACACAAAAATATACACAGACACATACATATATATGCACATATACGTATATATATATATACATATATATATATATATATATATATATATATATATATATATATATATATATATATATATATATATATACACACACACACACACACACACATATATATATATATATATATATATATACATATAGTAGAAATATGTTTTGAAAAAAAATATAAAATCCACGTGGAAATGTAAGGGTAAAAATGAAGAATCAACGAAAATGCATATTATAGATATAAAAAGGCTATTTATGACAGGTAGTGACAAATATATACATTTAAAGTATTATTCGTCGAAAAGGTCATTATTATTGATGATTATAAGAAGTTAATAATAGTAATAATAATAATGTAAGAGACTGAAACGAACCAATTGGTTTTCGTGTTAGCTATTCATCGTTTGAACAACACCGGTTAGTAAACGGTGTCAGGTCTAATAGTTCCTGAGAAAAGTGCTTATTTGTAAGGGAGGTAAGTAGTTCTGGATTATATGTATAAGGGTAGTAAGTAGTTCAGGAATTAGAAATGTGAGTGATGTAGAAAGTGTATAGGGTTTAGTGGTTTAAATTGAAGAGTTAGTGGTGTTCTGTATTGAGTTGTGTGTTCAGATTCAGTTGGGAGAGAAATTTGTTGATGAAAAATGACTCTTTATTCAACCTTTGTTGCATTGTGGTGTTCTGTGAGCATTGGTAAAAGGGAAATATTTGGAAATTGGGATTAAGATTCCTGGCACATCTTTCTATGTGTTCACTCACCTTTAACTGTCTGTATTGTGGGTGGCGGATTTGCTCTCTGTGAATGGTGATTCTTTGACGGAGCGAAATTCCTGTTTGTCCAATATAGAGTTTACCGTACTCTATGCATGTCATGACATATATTACATTTACCGAGGCGCAGGTGAAATTTGATTTGATCTTAAATATTTCTCCTTGTTTGAAATGGAATTCTGAACCCTCCAGAAGGTGGGGGGCATGTTCCACAGTTAGAACGTCCACATTTTGTCACTTTTAGCTCAGTTGTTAGTTGGTAAAGTCTAGCGCTGGTTAGTATTATTTTCAGTGACTTCGGTTGCTTTTTGCTTTTTCTAATTTTATATGAGCTTAAAATTTCGTTCATTGTTTTGTCTGCTGTGAGGATGGGGAGGTTTTGGGTGATGATGTTGAAGGCTTCGTTATTTCTGGGGTTATGTGTGGAGATGTACGGGAGTATTTTTAAGTCTTGTTGAGTATTTCGGCTAGTTTTCCTTAATCTTTGTATATCTATTCACTTAGCTCTTTTGATGCCTTCATTTACTAATGAGATTGGGTAGTGTCTTTTAGTTAGTGTAGATCTAATTTCAAGGAGTCTATGTTCACGAGTGTATGTATCGGAAACTATGGTGCAGATTCTTTTTGCTAGGTTAAAGGGTATGTTGATTTTTATGTGTTTGGGGTGGCAAGAGTTAAATAATAGGTATTGTTTAGAGTCTGTGGGTTTATAAAAGATGTCTGTTTCTATGTGGTTGTTAACTATTCTAATTAAGATGTCTAGAAAAGGTAGTTGCTTACTGTTGTGTTCCATAGTGAATTGAATATTGCTGTGTATGTTGTTGAGCATTCTTTTAAAATCAAGGAGTTGATCCATGCTATCTTGCCAAAGTATGAAGCAATCATCTAAATATCTCTTCCAGTTCTCCTTTAAGTAGTAATTGAAAGAGGCGCCATATTTTTCTAGTGATGATTGGTATAACTTAAGTTCGTGGTAACCCATTACGAGGTTTGCAATAACTGGAGCGGCTCTGGTCCCCGTTGCAATTCCGCATTTCTGTCGATAGTAATTAGTATCGAACAAGAAATGATTGTTCCCCAGGACGAATTTAAGTGCTTCAATTATAAAATTGTGGTTAATTCGTCCTGGGATCTCTTCTGGGTGCCTTTCTAGCCAAAATGTGATTGCTTCTATACCATAGTCGTGTGGGATATTAGTGTATAGATTCACCACATCGAAAGACACCAGTAGAGTTCCGTCCTTTACTGTCTTCGGGAGGTGGTTCAGCATGTCTAGGTCATCCCTGATGTAGCTTTTCACATATTTTAAAAGAGGTTTGAGTAGTATGTCAAGAAAGTTACTCAAACGGTGGGTTTCGCAGGAAGGGTCAGCTATGATGGGCCTGAGTTTGAGGTCAGTAGGTGGAGGGACATTAATGCATAGGCTTGTAGAGGACTTTGCAGGCTTCACAAATGAGTGGATTCTTATGTATCTTGGGTAATCCGTAGAATATACTGAGACTGTATTTGAAATTGGATAGATAGTCAATTTCATGTGTTGTAAGACCCTTTCCATGAGTTTGGAGTAGGGAGGATAAATTTTTCAGTGTCTTCTGTGGGTTGTAATATGTTAGTTTTTCATAGTAAGCATTATTTTCCAACATGGAAAGTATTAAATTTTTGTAGTACTCTGTATCCATCAATACTACCGTACTTCCTTTGTCAGCTTCTTTAATAGTGAGGTTTATGTAATTCTTTTAGCTCGACAAAGTCTTTCCATTCGTTTAAATTAAGGTTGGAATTGATATGTTGTTTTGGAATGGTATTGTAAGGAAAACAAGTGAAGTGATCACAGAAAACATCAAGTGCTTTATTTCTACCTTTTGTAGGATGGTTCTCACTTTTGTTTTTCACTATTGAGTCATCTTCACTGGTATAGTTGTAAAGAACTTCTGTGAGGCGTAATTTTCGGCAGAAGTCCAAAGTATTGTCCTTAATTTCATTTGGGTTCGGTATATTTTAGACCTCTTGCTAGGATTTTTATTTGTGTAGAACTCAGGATTTTCTTTGACAGGTTGATTATTTTCGGTTGGACTTGTTTATTTGTTTCCATTTCACATATCTGTTTCTCTGGTTTGCGTCTAAAAATGGTTGTAGTACATGGATTGTCGTGGAGGGTCTGTACTTTGGTTGGTTTGCTGAGTGGATTTGGTAGACGGAAACTGAAAGAAGCCCGTCGTATATATATGTGTATATGTATGTGTGTGTGTGTTTATGTGTTTTGTGTTTGTCCCCCAAACATCGCCTGACAACCGATGGTGGTGTGTTTGCGTCTCTGTAACTTAGCGGATCGGTAAAATAGACCGGTAGAATAAGTACTAGGCTTACAAAGAATAAGTCTTGGGGTGGATTTGCTCGACTAAAGGTGGTGCTCCAGCATGGCCACAGTCAAATGACTGAAACAAGTAAATGAGTAAAGAGAGTAAAAGAGTACTACAAGTATGAAAACGACAACAGCGATACTCCTTTCTACCATAGACACAAGGTCTGGATCTTGTGGGGAGGGTCACAGGCGATCACATTAGTAACATATATCAGGGTTTATAGATATACATAAATTAGCTAAACTTATTATATAAGTAATTAACCTATGTCTATATTTAATATTTCTCCCATCTTGGGAATTATCAATTTTTTATTATTAGATAGTAATATCTCCATAAATTCATTTGCTCATAATAAACAAACATTATGACCCATTCGATAAGATGTAGTTTTACAAATTATCTCCCAATTTAAATTATACCTAATTCCTTTAGATTTCAATTCCCATATATATTTGCTAAGGCCAATAAAATTAATCAATGTTTTATTCTTATATGGATGCATGTGTTGAGCCACCTTTAAATATAATTTTATTAGAAGTTGATCCCAGGTAAATCGCATTTAAATTATAATTAATCCTATTAATATTATCATCAATCAAACTCACTACACGTTTACATATTACATCATCCAAATAAAATTTATTTATAAATTAACATTTTGTCTTATCTCTGCATGTACAATTAATTATATTCTGGTCTCTATTATTAATGGAATAATTTTTTAATTTGTTAATAGGCATTATTATCATAATACCTATTATTAAAACCCCTACTATTATTAATATATAGGGAATGAAAAAGAAAAACATTTACACTGTATTTCCTGTACAATGCATGGTTTCAGGCAATCTTTATATACATATATATATATATCTTTATATATATAAATCTGAGAATGTGTGTCTGTCTGTGTGTTTCCCTATAACTTAAGAACTACAAAACCAATTTCTTTCAAATTTTACACATGCCTCACTTAGGTTCCAGTAATTTCATGGGCAAAAAATGTTAACTTCTTGACTAGAGCGAGCCAATAGCAATATCATATATTCTCCACTATTTCAGTTTTACGTGTTAAAAGTGAAACAAAAATATTTTTCAATTTTATTTCAGATGCTTTCACTTTAACAATAAAAAAAATAATAACAATTGAATTATATGTAGTAAGTAATAATTAAAATCATACTAAAGTTTAATATAATCGTAACATAACAAAAGTAAAAATAGCAATTGGTATAAAATTGCATCAATGATTTGAACTTGAATAAGTGGTTTCACATGAATGGGAATAAATTA
Source organism: Octopus sinensis (assembly GCF_006345805.1). Taxonomy (NCBI): domain Eukaryota; kingdom Metazoa; phylum Mollusca; class Cephalopoda; order Octopoda; family Octopodidae; genus Octopus; species Octopus sinensis. The sequence continues at coordinate 23,601,418 of NC_043021.1, read as the reverse complement.
AAAAATAAAATTAGCGTGCAGAAAAGGAATAGTCCAGATGGATAATAAAAAATTAAATTAAAGAAAAGACTATTGTCTTTAAAGTATACAATGTAGAGAAAAAAGAAGATTTGAACATATGGAGGAAAGCACCTTCGAAAAGTGTCTTGGTGCGACTATGAAAGATATCTAATCAGAGGCGGTAAATGCGCCACAATAGAAGCAAGTTTCGAGTCAACGGAGCGTGCAAGGGAGTACTCGACTCGAACGTGCAAAGTGGAAATATTTTATTTTTACCTTTATATCTGGGACGTAGGACATCCAGGAAAAAAATTTAAAATGCCCCCCCCCCGAAGTAGAGGTAGGCTGGATTGTAGCCACACTTCTATACAAAAGGGAGGACAAGATACAATTGATCGAAATTACAAGAGACGGGCTAACAATTCCAGTCTGTTATATATTTTGAGTATTGTTATCACTAGCGATATCAAGATATAACTTTGTATTTGGCATTTTATGTGTAGATGTATATATATAGATGTACATGTAATATGTACACATATATATACACATATAAACATGCACTAGCACTACGGCCCGGCAACGACGGGTCTTTAATGCTAGTATATATATATATATATACGTAAACCAACGAATAGAAACTGAAAAATTCATACATATTAATACAAACACGACACTTACAATTACTTATTTTGCATTGCCTTTGGCTATATTTACAGCGTGTGTCGAAATATTTCTTATTTATTTCTAAAGTGCACTGTAATTAAAAACAAACTTACGAAAAACAGGAACCACTTCTCTGTGTGATTATTGTTGCGTAGCTCATGTCAGCCTATCCAAAATGTGGGTCCAAGAAGTTTTAAATTTGGCAGAGGATAACCCTTTTCAGTTCTAAACATCAGTTTAAGCCATTTTCGTCTCTAGAATAAGCAGAGGGAAGAGAGAAAAATGCACTCCATGACTGAATTTGCATGTTATTTATCGACCCCCATTATAATAAAAAGGGAATGGTTGAGCTTGGCAGGATTTGACCTGAAAGTGGAGGGAACTGAAAAGAATTTTGTGAATCATTCAACTCGATGCTTTATCAATTCTGCCGGTCCTCTACCTTATGGAAGACGTATCCGCTGTCGAAAATAAGGGCGCAAGCCAGACATTTGTACAAGTCTCAAATTTTGATTCGAAAGCAGCTATTTTGGTGGGTGGGGGCCAGTCGATTACATCCAGCCCCAGCATCCAACTGGTACTTATTTTATCGACTTCGAAAAGATGAAAGGCTAAGTTGACCCCGGTGGAATTTGAACTGAGAACATAAAGAGCTGTGAAATACTGCTAGACATTATATCTGGCGGTGCTGACAATTCTGTCAGGTAACGGGCTTAAGGTACATTTATACTAAAATATGATTTAAGCTTTAAATAAATATATAATTTGAGCACTGATTGAAGAATGATGATTTTATTTTACTCAAATTTAGTCATTAGAACCATCTCTGCTAGGGACATACATAGAATCACAGTGTCTAAACAAGCACTGGTGTCGGAAATAGCCAGTAGGCTTTTAAGATCATTATTAGCGACAGAAGCAGTATGAATAGCAAAGAAGGAATATTGATCCTTATTTAAAAGTGGATGTTGTGTTAAAACAAAAATTACTGCGATAGTTACCATGAGAGAACTCTGATATTGGCTTTTAGTGTATAAAAGCACTCTTCTTTATATTGCGAGCGGGGAGATAACTCACCTGCCATCACCACCACCGAAACTTCCAGATAACGGGATTTCGGTCTTCACTGACTTTGTTAATTATAGAAGCTCCACTGCTGGAGTCAGCAGCGATATCTCTGCTAGTGATACTCATAGAATCATAGTGCGTAAACAGGCACTATAGTTACACACACACACACACAAACAAACAAACACGCACACACACACACAAACATATTCACACAAACACACACACACATACACACACACACGCACACACACACACTAACATAAATTCATATACAAACACACAGAGAACGGGATTTCGGACTTCTCTCTGTTAATGGTAGAAGCTCCACTGCTGGAGTCAGCAGCGATATCTCTGCTAGTGATACTCATAGAATCATAGTGCGTAAACCGGCACTATACTTACACATATACACATATATACACTCACACACATACACACGCATACACACACACATACAAACACACATTTATTCCCAAACACACTCATATTTAATTCACAATATACGCATGTATATATTTCGGTGGTAATCACAAAAAAATCCCCTTTAGTGGACCGGACCACAAACTACATAGGAAACCAATACGTAGGAGTGTAATGTAGAGTCTTATGCAGTTGTAATGCAGTCAACCTAATGAAGGAGGAGGATTTCAGGAAGAGTATGTAGACTCTAAAGAAAGTCAGGAGGTACGAGATGAATATATTTATCGCACCACTTGATATCCTTAGGATAACATTCATCTCGCAGTCAACATCATGTAGAAATGATTTATTTTAGTGTATAATATATTACTTTACATGCCTGCAATCGTTTGGATGCTATAAAAGAACTATTGTACATTTTATAAACACACCAATGCAGATATAGAAGTCTAGCTCATCAGATCAACAAATTATAAGATGGGAGAAATACTAAATGTAGACATATGTTAAATTACTGAAATATTAAGTTTAGCTAATTTGTGTATATCTATAAACCCTGATTTATGTTACTAATTTATGTAGTTATAATTCGTAATGAGTATAAATCAGCCGTAGATTATGTAGTGCATGAACCTAGCAAGAATAAGATTAAACCAAGGTGTTTATAAAATGAATAAATAAATTGATGAATATATATTAATTTATCGAAATTTAGTTTATTTTATGTATTTTACGTATAATGTTTTAGTTTTAAATTATTGAGAATTTAGAATTTTTCCCAGTAATTGGTATAATAAATCTAGTTTATTTGTTATTTTCACCGCTGAATACATATTTCCATTTATTTATTCTATAGTTATTATTTACGTCATCTTTTCACGTGATAAATTTCTTAGCAACGCTAGGTTCTAACTTTAACGTTTAAAATTTCAGTTAACTGGTATTCTTCAATGAAATAAGTTATGATTTTATTTTTCATTAATATTGTTACATTTTATTTGATTATTTATTGTTACAATACATATATTTCTATATTTATTTGTTAATTGTTATAGGTTAAGATACATACATTTATTTTATTAATTTAGACCTGAAGAGTTGCTGTATTTTTAAATCGAATTTTAATATTATCGATTTTATTATTATCGTTATAAATATATTGTCATGAAACGCGCGTAGTCAGTTTAATACGCGCGTAGTCAGTTTAGTGATTTTTAGAATGATATTTATTATAATATATTTCAATTTTTTCTATGTGATTTAATATAGATAGTCCACACATTTGATTTTGTTCTGTTACAGCTATTAGCATCACAAAACACCTAATTTGCTGTCTAATATTGAAACAGACGTTATTCTGGATTTGGTGCTAAGGTGATTTGGTGATTAGTTATACTTGTCCATGTTCTAATGAAAGATTTCTTCACCAAAGAAGACACAGTTTATAAGTTTAATGATCGCTATAGTTATGCTTTTATATATGTTTTATATATCACAGCATCGCGGTATCGACCAGATTATCGGATGTTATTGTACACCGCTGGTCACAATGCGCTTCACACGGCTCTAGCTTTTGAAAGATACTGTCTCACTGGTTTGACAGGCAAGCCAACATTCCCCTCGAACGGATCGCCTGTCCATATCAGGATTATTCATTTAGAGTTCAGTGGAACAACGTGAAACGGAGTGTTTTATTTAAGAACACAACGTACGCTGGGAATGGAAACCACAATCTCGCAATTGTGAGTGCAATACTCTCACTACTAGACCACAAACCTTCACACTATATAGCTGCGTGGTAAGAAGCTTCTTTCCCAACCACATGGTTGTGCGTTCATTCCCACGGCGTGGTACTTTGGGCAAATGTCTTCTTCTATAGTCTCGAATCCATCAAAGAAATATGGAAAAGACAGTGCTAAGAGTGATGAATTAGAGGTAGCAGAGAAAGGGTATTATGTGAGAGACAGTGACGGGACAGTGAATGAATGATGGAGGTAACCCAATATTTCGTTGCTATTTTTGATAGGGTCTCTGCTTTGAGATGCAGCATTCGAAAAAAAAATTATGATTTTCTATAAACATACACAGTACTTAAATATGTGCTATTATTAGTTTTATGCTTTGAAAATCCAATAAGGCAAAACCTTGTGAGGGGATTTAGTAGACGAAAACTGAAAGAATTTCGATGTGTGGGTTTCTGGGTGTGTGATGTCCCTGTTTGACTCCCACTACCACTTGAAATCCGATGTAGTTGTGACTAAGCGCCCGTAACTTAGCGGTTCGGCGAAACTTAGTGGTTCGGCAAAATGGACCGTTGGAAGAAATACGAAGCTTTAAAAAAAAGTACTGGAATCGATTCGTTCGACTAAAGTTCTTCAGTTTTCGGGGTCGATAAATTAAGTACCAGTTACGCACTACAGTCGATGTGATCGACTTAATCCGTTTGTCTGTTCTTGTTTGTCCCTTCTGTATTTAGCTCCGTGTGGGTTGTAAACAAAGAAGTATTTCGTCTGTCACTACGTTCTGAGTTCAAATCCCGCCGAGGTCGACTTTGCCTTTCATCTATTCCGTGTCGATAAATTAAGTACCAGTTGTTTACTGTGGTCTATGTGATCGCCTGTGACCCTCCCCACAAAATCCAGACCTTGTGCCTATGGTAGAAAGGAGTATCGCTGTTGTCGTTTTCATATTTGTATTACTCTTTTACTCTTTTTACTCATTTACTATTATGTTCATAGTATTTTTGTTGATTCAAATGATTGTCCTCTCTTTGTGTTATTCAAATAAATGTTTCGAAATAAATATGGACGAATTCACAAATGAACAAATATTTGTTAAATTTGAGAAAATCTATTTAAAGTCAAAACATTTCGTGATGGTTACGGTTGAAACGTCAGTTAACACTGTTTCGAGGCTGCCCTGGGGTTAAACAAGGAAACACAAACAATAATAACAGTAAAAATAGCAATGATCTAGCAGGAGTGGCATCAAACTTTATTTCTCATAATCATTAATTGGTTATTTTTTATTCTACAGATAGTAAAGATACTTTCCATATGTGCATGTTCCTCCTTGCTTGGATATACCAATATACATGCATGCATACATACATATATATATATATATATATATATATATATATATATATATATATATATATATATATATATTATATATATATATATATATATATATATATATATATATATATATACATATACATATATATATATATATATATATATATACATATATATATGTATATATATATATATATATATATATATATACATATATGTATGTATGTATGTACGTATGTATGTATGAATAATATAGGAGATATAACTATATGGAAGCTAGTTTTGTTTGTGCATACATGTACACGATTACAAGTATATACTGCACTAATGAAACAGTCCCCATTTATTATTACTATTATTACTATTATTATTATTATTATTATTATTATTATTATTATTATTATTATTATTATTATTATTATTATTATTATTATTATTATTATTATTGGTAGCTATACTAAGTAACCAAGTCCAAAGTCCGACTAGTCAGTAAATCTTGAATTCTTCCCAGTAACTAGGTATGTTAATGTAATTTCTTCCACATATTTGCCAAATCATCGCCATCGTTGAATTGGGCTTTGACCCATGGTATTAATTGGTCAGCAGTTGTCGTACTGCATTCTGAAGACATCTTGGCAAAATTTTGCCACATTCTGCAATATAAAAAATATATTGGTGTCTTAATCAAACACACTCAGTCAATAACACTCAGACAAACACACTCAAATAGGCAGACATCAGACAAACTGATAGACAGACACAAACACACACACACAGTAACAGGGTTTGCTTTTATTGTCTAATGCTAACTCAGTTTGAATCTGGAGGCAAATTCAACTCTGCAAGAGGTGGGAAAATACCAATTCCAGAAGCAAGAAAAGGCGAAAGCAACTGTAGGGAACCTGCTTTCTATATTGCAACAAATCTCACTTTAGGAGAATCAAGTGGATTTGACTGGTGGACTCGTTTTTTATCAGAAGAAAGAAGCCACATTTCAGGACTGATTTGATGAGACACTTGTCAGGGGATTACTCGTGGCCTCGTGCCCTTTTGTTGTTGCCCAACTCCGGCAGAGCGTACAGATTAAGAAGCGAGACACTTGCGACCCTCAGATACTCGCTGAATACGAAAGGGATTCCCTACATTGACATGGTTTTAGCCACCAACAGAAGAGCGAGCAATATCTCTAAGTAGCTCCTACAATTTCTGTGTGGAGCACCTGAATAATAATCACACGGAATTTCTAACCTACAATCAACACCGCACACTGTTTATTCATCACACCAGGAACAATCATTTTGTTTTATCAACCAATTTTTTAGATGTTTATATTTATGACAGTTTGAATTTACCAGTTTCGCAGGAACTAATGGCACAAAATCAACGTTAATTCACCACAAACAAAAATTACTCCTACAATTCAACAAGTTCATATAATTAATCCCCAAGTTGGCGCATATGATTGTGGCCCTTTTGCCCTGGCGTATGCATTTGAACTGGTCATTGGAAACGCTCCAGGGAAGTTTCTATTTGATCAGTCAAAAATGCGAGCACATTTAAGATTTTGCCTCGAAAACAATAAATTTGTTCCTTTCACGAAAGTAAAGGTTTTTCAAATATCTATAAAAACCACAGAAGACACTGTCTATCACCCACCCAGAAATGGGTTACCCCTAGAAAGGCGACTAAAAATTATAACTTCTCACGTGAACATTCACAAAATAATTTATCACCTAATAGGTTCCGTGTTTTAAGTGAAGATTTCGAGCAAAGCCCAAAATATAGTCAGGAATCTAATGAGAAAAAGAATCTGAAAACCACTTGCCCGAGAAAAAACCATCACACTAGAGAATAAGTCGGACATAAACTTATCTAAACTAAAACTTTCGCCCGATGATGTCTCAGTGTTAGAGCTTGGACTGAATTTTTGCCCAAGCACTAAGAATTTCGACAAGAATAAACTAGCTCAAGGGCTATTTCAGTTAGTCTCCCTAAAATACACAAAAAAGTTCGAAAGATTTCATCCAATGCGCCCAATTTGCAGCGGATATGAATGCTGCACGGCCAAATTTCGGATTGGCTGGATGGCTTTCTACTCCCCGTCAAAAAATGATCAAGTTCATATATATACGGGATACCTTTGATTTTGTATCTGAAATCAACAACTTTTTCTAGTTTTTCAAAGACTAGCGTTGAATTTTTTAAACACAAAGTTTTCTGGAGGCAGAATAATGACAGTTATTTTGCAAAGCCACGTCATCCCACATTTATCTCCATCGCCGCTCCGATCATCCACATCATCTTATTCGGTCAAATCCGAAATCCCAATTTGTGAGGAAAAAGTGGATTCGTACTGGCATAGGGGACTACTGGAAACATGCAAATGCTTTTGTATGTCATTATGTCAAACGCGGTTACAGTGAATCACGATTAAAGGAAATAGCAAATGAAATAGCTAAGATTAGCAAGAGAGGTAAGCCCTGTTCATTGTGCAACAACATGATTGAAGTGAATTTCATCAGAAATCATAACAGAAATGATATGATTTATACAGAGGGTGGAATATGTAAAGATTCCCATTTGGTGTACGCTGCAGAATGCACGAAACACAATTTATGTTGGTTGTAGAACAGAACAATTTAACGAAATGTTTAATGGGCACAGATTCGACGCTAGGCGCAATAACAGTAGTTGGACAGAACTTGCTGAACATTTCGTTTCAAGCGGCTACAATTTTGAAGAAGACTTTAAAGTGCATATTCTCAGAAAATAGTCTCAATCTGTTTCACTTTCACTTCTCAGAATGTATGAGGAGAAATATGTTTGTGGGTTATTAATATCACGCCCTGGAGGGTTGAATAAGATGACAGGAGAATATCATCAAATTTATACAAAACTGTTTGATTAAATATTCTTCTTTCTCTCTTTTTCTTTCCTTTTTTCTTTCGTCTTCTTTTTTCTGTTTTTTTTTCTGTCTTTTTCTTTTCGCCTGTTATAAAATTGTAACTTAAAATCTGATGATGTCATTCCATCAACGCGTGTAAGCTGGTTGCTCGCGTTCATACTTTACGCTTAAATTTCTGTAATTTTGAATTTTTATCACTTCTTATTTTGAACTTGACAAAGGCAGATATACTGTTGAAATATCGTTCGACTAATAAAATACCTTACAATCGAATCGCGTTCTTCGTCTTGACTGTTTACCTTTGGGAAGAGTTACGTCAATCCTTTTAAAAATATAATAATAATAATAATAATAATAATAATAATGATAATAATAATAATAATATTAATAATAATAATAATAATAATAATAATAATAATAATAATAATAATAATAATAATAATAATAATAATAATAATAATAATAGTAATAATAATAATAATAATAATAATAGGATATAAACGTATCTGTCAAGACCTACCAAAAACTGAGCAAATATAACGATCTTGAAATAGAAATCAGCAAAATGTGGAACCTGAAGACTAAAACAATACCTGTTGTCATAAGTGCCCTGGGAATGATTGCTACCTAACTCAGATACCAGGAAATCCAAAATTGGCAGAAATTCAAAAGATAGTGCTCATGGGAACTGCTCATATCCTACGCAAAATACTTTCTATGTAATCTCAAGGTTTAAAACAAACATAATTTTCGTTTTTTTTTTGGACATTCACTAGTACAACACCCCCACAAAAAAATCAAATATATGGCATACTAGGCATAACAACAACATGAACTTCCAACCTGTTGTCTCTTGAGGTCTCTGGGTGAGACTTGGAGCCAACTTGTACAAATATAAAGCAAAAGTCAAACATAGAATAATAGTAATAATAATAATAATAATAATAACAACAACAATTATAATAATAATAATAATAATAATAATAATAATAATAATAATAATAATAATAATAATAATAATAATAATAATAATGATAATAATAATATTAATAATAATAATAACAATAATAATAATAATAATAATAATAATAATAATAATAATAATAATAATAATAATAATAATATTAATAATGATAATAATACTAATAATAATAATAATAAGAAGAAGAATGATAACATCGAAAAATACCTTAAGAATGAGAACCCATGTTCGAAAGTTTACCCAGACACCTGATGAAGGCTGGAGGGTATATCAGCCGAAACGTTGTGTTAACAACAAACAAGATGATGACAAATATCTGTCAAATGTAAATAATGTAAATAATGTGTCTGCCATATCTGATGAAGAATGTCACAGGTACCTTGGGGTATATGAAAACATATCTAACGATGGTTGTATAACAGGGAACGCGTAACTAAAACATTTAACAGACGGACAAGAAAATATGAATCTCAGAACAATCTGCATACGTTAAATTAATGAACCACAATGTATTTGCAATACCAATATAGTATGCATTCCAGCATTTCGGCCACTTGGTTGAATGTTTTATAAGATCGGAACCCTTGATCTGAAAGCCTGAAAGATATTGACTAGTACAAAAAGTGCCTACATCAACAATGCCGTAGACTGCCTCTACCTAAAAGGAAAACAAGATTAATGTCGACCTAAATAAGACAGGATTGTCGTTCAAAGCAGCAGCAAAAAAAACAAAACAAAAACACTTTAATAAAGCTCAATATCCATAGAAATATGGAGAAAATATTCCTTCAACTATAGGCACTAGGACTGAAAAAGGAGCTGGGAAAATATTGCAGAGAAAAAATACTTCCTCCACTACAAATATCATGCTTTAAGTGGTTACATAGTTTTATCTTGGTTGATTGGTTATTTGCTTGCTTGGTAGATATAGACTTATCATGCCGTTGTTATCGTAATATTCAAAGGTGGTGCTTTGAGAGGTTAGCAGGGAATTTTACATGTAACAGCAAAGAATATCCCTCAATGGTTCGTCACACCACGATGGAATGGGTAGTAAATGCATGTTATTCAGCCAGACACAGACATCTTCAATATTTTACTTGTTTCATTCATTTAAGCTGCGGCCATATTGTGGCACCGCCTTGAAGAATTTTAGTCGAGCGTATCGATACCAGTCCTCATTGTTTAAGCCTATCTATTTTGCCGAACCGCTAATTCATGGGGACGTATACACACCAACACCGGTAGTCGTGCGTTGTGGTTGGGAAAACACAGATACGGGAAACAAACACACACAGATACACATACACTCGCACATACACACACACATATACACACACATACAAACGACGGGCTTCGTTCAGGTTCTGCCGATCAAATCCACTCAAGGATTTGGTCGGCTCGAGGTTGTAGAAGAAGACACTTGCCCAAGGTGCCATGCAGTAGGACTGAACCCGGAACGATGTGATTTGGAAGCAAGCTTCTTCCTACACAGCCACACATATGTTATATCCTGATATCCAGAACGACACCCGTCCATCTGAATGTTCGAGCAAAATTGAACTGAGTCTCCGCCAACAATTACATGTCCCTCCACAACACCAAGATGTCCCTCACTCGATCAATGCAACCATCATCACGAATACCACCACCACGACCACCACCACCTCCTCTATTACTATCACCACCACCTCCTCAATTACTAACACCACCGCCAACAACAAAAAAATTAACAAATACTTACATTTTATAGTATTGTTTTTTGGAAGTGGTTATGGGTTTATCGAATAAATTCCACAGTTCCTTGCGGTGCTTCCAGCCAACATTACAGAAATCATTGTCTGTGTAACAATGTTTTTGTATGTTCAGGATAAGATTGTTAGCTTCTTTACAATCGATTGACGGACGTAGGTAGATTTTTGTTGTCTCTTTCACGAAACATTTTGTAATACTATTTATCCAGATCTTTCCCTGTGAATATTAGACAGTGATTAGTGAATGCAAAAATTGACTTTTGGGGGATTGTTTATTTATTTATTTATTTGGGGGGGGGGGAGTGAATAGTAATTCTATCTACTTTTAACAAAAGAGCAGTAATTTTGAGAGGAATGGAGGCCAAGTAGATAACAAAGACCCCAATTCTTTGTCTCTCTAATCTGGCGGAGTAAGGAATAGATAAGTTAATAATGGCGCTTAGAAGAAGGAAGGGTAAAAAAAAAACCTTCGGTCATGAATGACCATGGGTCTGCACTTAGAAAGTTGCCCCCCCCCCCAAAGCACAAGAATGGGCAGGGTTGTTTATGGAAGATCAGCAGTCAGCTATGCATACCTGCCTCCTTTTTCCATGCCAAAGGAAAAGCCGATACAGCTTGGCACCACTGAGGTCGCAACTCATTTCTACAGCTGAGTGAACTGTAGGAACGTGAAATAAAGGGTCTTGCACAAGAACACAACACACGCCTCGGTCTGGGAGTCGAACTCATTACCTTATACTTGTGGGCCCGACTCTCTAACCACTGTGCTATGCACCTTCACATACGATAATGTATTGATTATAAAAAATAGTGAAGGGATGAAAGGAAAAACAGAGACACTCGGTCAGTGCATAATGCCTGACTTATAAAAACGTTATAAATCTAAGTAACGAGAAATGATGGGTTTATGGTAGCAGTGAAATGTACCATAACAAAGAAGGTGATGCGGGTATTTTGAAAGTACCTCTCAGAGTGACGGTCGTGTCCTGAATGGTTAGGGTTGCCAGCTACTTGTTAAATAAAAGATAATTTGATTGTCAACATACTTAATGTATGGAAATATTAGAAAACTGAAGTAGAATTACGTATTTATTGAGTAAAACAAAAATAATAATAGTCGTTTCTATTACAGGCGCAAAGCCTGAAATATTGGGGGAGAAAACTAGTCGATTACATCGACCCCAATGATCAGCTGGAATTTATTTTATCCACTCTGAAAGGATGAAAGGCAAAGTCGACCTCGGCGGAATTTGAGCTCAGCATTTTGCCCGGCGTATTAACGATTTGGCCTGCTCATCGCCTCAACAAACTAATAATAATAATAATAATAATAATAATAATAATAATAATAATAATAATAAAAATAATAATAATGATAATAATATTAATAAGAATAATCCTTTCTACTATAAACACAAACCCTGAAATTATGGGACTGCCTGGTACTTAATTTATCGACCCCGAAACGCTGAATGGCAAAGTCAACCTTGGCGGAATTTGAACTCAGAACGTGAAGATGGGCGAAATACCGCTTACAATTTTGCCCGGGATGCTAACATTTCACTTTATTATTGTTATTGTTTTTATTATTATTAATATTACTTATTATTATTATTATTATTATTCAGTAGTTTTATTTTTATAGCGTGCTTTCACTTCACTACCGAGCGCAGCTCTGTGTGCCTTGGGTATGTGCTGTGATTTGTTGTGATGCTCTGATGGTTATTGTATGGAAAGTGCTCTGCGTAGGATGTGTGCAGTGCCTAGTAGTGCAATTTTTTGTATGATATATGTGTTTGTAAGTCCTGGTGTTTTTGTTATGTATTTGTCTGAATATTTTTTTATCATGCCTAATGCACCTACTATGATAGGAATTGTTTCTGTTTTCAGATTCCACATTCTAGTTACCTCTATTTCCAGGTCTTTGTATTTTGAGAGTTTCTCCATTTCTTTTAGAGACACGTTGTCATCTGCCGGTATTGATACATCAATTAGAAAGCATTTTTTTTCTTCATGATCTCTGACAACTATATCTGGTCTGTTGGCCTTAATTTCTCTATCTGTGTGTATCGGCATATCCCAGAGTATGGTTGCTTTCTCGTTTTCTGTAACCTTTTCTGGTGTGTGCCTATACCATCTTTTTTCTGTTGTTATTCCATAATGTTGACATAGCTTCCAGTGTATGTAGGTTCCAACTCTGTCATGTCTGTAAATATATTCCTTCTTAGCCAGGACTGGGCAGCTAGAGATAATATGATTTATTGTTTCTTGTCCATCTCCACATATTCTGCAGTTACTTGTAATATTTCTTTTCATTACATGTTTTTGATAATTTCTGGTGGGGAGGCTTTGGTCTTGTGCTGCAATTAAAAATCCCTCTGTTTCTGCTTTGAGTCCTGAGCTTCTCAACCATTGCTGGGATCTTTCTTTGTCTATTTCTTTTGGGTTGAGTTTAGTGCAGTATTTACCATGAAGGGGCTTTTCTTGCCATCGTTTTATCATGGTTCGTTGCTGTTCTATTTTTAGTTTGGATTTCATTTGTTTTATAGCTTTTGTTGTTTCTTCATCATCTTCTTCTTTTTCGTGTTTATTAGGTGGCATGATTTCTTGTTTGTATTTGTCAGCTTCCTTAAATACTGAGAACAGTTTTTTGTTTTGCTCGTGTTTTGCTGCTATCTGGATCAGTTTTCCTTCCTTCTGAAGTAGGTATTTTTGCAGTCCTATGGTGGTTATTTTATAGTAGTTTTCCATCTGTATAAGGCCTCTACCACCTTCTATACGTTGTATATATAGTCTTTCTATGGCAGATTTTGGGTGATGCATCCTAGATCCTGTCAGTATTTTTCTTGTTTTCCTATCTATTTTGGACAGTTCATTTCGTGTCCAGTTAAGGATATTGTAGCTGTAACTTATAACTGGGACAGCTAAAGTGTTGATACCTATTATCTTGTTTTTAGCATTAAGCTCTGTTTTTAGTATTGATCTAACTCGTCTATAATATTCTTTTTTTATTTTCTCTTTCATTTGTGTGTGTTGTGTCTTATCTAGTTCATGGATTCCTAAGTATTTGTAAGTTTGGCTTTGGTCTAATTCTTTTATTTCATCGGTTTTATCTAGTGTGATGTTGTTACTCTTAACTAGTTTTCCTCTTTTCATGGTTACTTTGGCGCATTTTTCTAATCCAAATTTCATATCTATTTCTTTGGTAAATCCATGAATTGTCTTTAATAGTGTTTCCAGCTGTTTGTCATTTGCAGCGTATAGTTTTAGGTCATCCATATATAAAAGGTGGCTGATCGTTTTGCCGTAACATTTATATCCGCATCCAGTTCTATTTAGCATATCAGATAGAGGTGACAGTGCCAAGCAGAAAAGGAGTGGAGAGAGCGTGTCTCCCTGGAATATTCCTCTTCTGATGGGGATGTCTTTGGTTTTCATGAGTCCCTCTTTTGTTTGGAGATGTAGGACTGTTTGCCATTTATTCACAGAGTGCTCTATGAATTTTATGATTGTTGGTGCTACTTTGTTAATGGCTAGTGTTTCAAGGATCCATGTGTGGGGGATGCTATCAAACGCCTTTTTGTAGTCAATCCAGGCCATACTGAGGCCTTTCTTCTTTCTGTGGCTGTCTTCAGTGACGGCTTTATTAATCATTAGTTGATCTTTACAGCCATATGAGCCCTTGCGGCATCCTTTCTGCTCTTCTGGGAACAGTTTGTTTTCGTCCAGGTGCTTGTTCAGCCTTTGCGATATCACTGCAGTAAATGCCTTGAACATAGTAGGGAGGCAGGTTATTGGTCTGTAGTTTTCTGGTTTTGCTGTTTCATTTGATTTGGGAATTAAGATGGTTTTCCCCTTCGTGAGCCATTCAGGCATTGTCTCTGGCTCTGCTAGTATGCTGTTAAAGTTTTCAGCCAGCTTTTTGTGCATTCCTGTTAGATATTTCAACCAGAAGTTGGGGATCTTGTCATGCCCAGGTGCCTTCCAGTTGCTTAGTTTTTGCAGTGCCTGGGTGACCTCTTCAGTTGTTATGGGGGTCCAAAGTTGTTCAGATGCCGAGTTTGTTATTTTGATACTCCTTTTTTTTGGCTGTTCGTTCGCCGACCATGTTTCTCTCCAGAATTCTTCCAATTCTTCTGCCGTTGGTGCTGCAGTGACTTCTATTTAATTTTTTCCCAGATCTTGGTAGAACTTTTTGGGGTTGGTGTTGAACTTTTTGTTCTGTTCAAAGAAGCGTTGGCGTTTCTCGTACCGGCGGATCCTTTGAGCTTTGGCAAGGATATCTTGCTTCAGCTTTTCTTTTATCTCCGGCAAATCTTTTTCTGTGATGTTATATTTGTGGAGCATTTTTGTTCTCTTTTTGTTGCTCAGTAGCGTTGATTCTTTGCTGATTTCATTAAGGATCGACAGGTCTTTTCTAATTTTTTAAATTTTGTTTTGGATGTTATTTATCCACAGGGTTTGTTTGGGTGGTGGTGCTCCTGTTTGGGCGGGTTTGGGTGAGTATCCAGCTTCTTTTGTGGCTGCAGTGGCTGCTGCGTATATCAAGTCATTTAGTTCAGTGATATCACTTTTTTTTTTTTTTTTTGTTTCAGTGGCTAGTTCAGTGACGGCTAGGTTTATGCTGTTTATAATTGGTGTTCTTATTGCGCTTATTTTTATTCTTGGGGGGTATGGTCGGTGGTCCATTTTGAGCTCTGTGGTTTTTAGTTCTTTGATTATTTTATTTTTTATATTATCATAATCATTAGGCTCCCCTTCGTTGTTTACATCGTGTTTGTTGGGAATGTTGCGTTTGTCTTCGTGTTTTACATTTTCAGTGTTTATATTATTGGGCATTGTTGTGTGGCTTCTATCTACATTTTCCTGGTGTATGTTTTCTTTTAGGTGTTCTATTTCTATTTCTGATATTTTTTTTTGTGTTGAGAATGTATCTTCGTACGTTAGCTAATTTATTAGGGTTCATTGCTGTATCCAAGTCTATATCTCTATTATTTTCCTTCCATATTTTATATGTATGTGTTGTTGTATTTTCATTTTTGGGGTAGAGTACTGCTGTGTAGTATGCGTGTAAGATAGAAATGTATTCCTCACGTGTCCATTTACGTCTTTTGGGTTTTATTTGCGGGACATGAGGTACAACGTCCGGCCCATTATTTTGACGGTCGTCATTTTCGTAGGGTACCGGTCCGTTTATTTCTGTTGTCACATTATTTCGCACGTGTAGTTTTTCGTACATTTTTTGTTGTAGGTTTAATGTACGTACCGCTCGATTGTTATACTTGGGTTGAATAGTATCGGTGGCATTTAATTTCTTCGTAGTTCCTTTGTACATGGTGTTTGAGGTCGGGGATGATCGTGGTGTTCCACGCATGTTTACATGTGTTGCGTTAGAGGTGGAGATAATATCGAGTCAAAATACATTATTTCGTTTCGAAAATAGTAATAAATTTCAATTAGTATTACTTACTCGGATACAGTCCAATTCTTTGTTAGCAAAACTTTGGCTCCATAGGATGTCCTTGTTTTCGATGTTTGTGGATAGATTTCGGAGCTCTGAATTTTCCTTCTTACACCTTAAACGTCCCCCGGTGTAATCTTATTATTATCATCATTATCATTATCAATATTATTATTATTATTATTATTGTTGTTGTTGTTGTTGTTGTTGTTATTATTATTATTTTTAGTGGTAGTAGTTGTAGTTATACTTCGTTTTTGGATTTGGTTTGCAAGATTCTTTATGTGAGTTCGTGTGTTGAAGCATATTATGTTGTGTATGGAGAGGTTCATTCTCTTTTAGTGCCTTATAATTTAACACACTCACCGGGAGACGTTCCACTTATTTCCTTCTTTATTTTTCTAAAATTTTCGTTTCGTGTTGCAACCTTTTCAGTAGTTGTTGACTCTGTCCGTTATTCACACTGTGTTCTTTTTGTTCGTTTGTGCGCATGTGTGTGGGTCAGAGTTTGAATTCCTTGGAGCCTTCAAGTGTACCTCCACATATCTTTATATATAAAAGAGAAGTTGTGTGTCTGTCTCCTACGATTTAGATTCCTAACTACTCCCACATTTTGCAGTGCAGTTTAACCAAAACCGGGTATCTTATAGTCGTGATTCATATGGAGCCCTTCTGGGTATTAGCGCGCGTCTACGATGAGTCTACGATTTAAAAAAATAAAGTACCATTATTTTTCCCATTTTAATGCATTTTTTTCGCTATTATATAAGGGAAGTAACTCTCTAAATATGTCTACGATGAGTCAACGATTTAAAAAAAAATTTACCATAATTTTTTTCCCATTTTTAATGCATTTTTTTGCTTTTTCTTGGCTATAACTCTCTAAAAATGCTTATATAGTTATTTCCCTTACAAACCCGAGCAACGCAGGGCGATACCGCTAGTTCTTACTCCTAAAGTAGTTAACCCTGTTATGCTGATAAGGAATTCCACCGACGTTATGCAACGGTTCACACATTGTTATCACAAAATTATTTCCCAATGTCATTGAAGCAACGATTATGACCTTCTGTGGTAAAGGTCAAGACGTCTTCATACCGCGAATTCCGCTTGAACCTTCGGCTGCTGACTTACCGTTCACATTCCGCAGAGTGCAGTTTCCGATTAGACTCAGTTACGTCATATCCATTAATAAGTCCCAGGTCAGTCGCAGTCTGTCGTTGAACTTTACTTAGCCGAACCAGGCTTTTCACACGGTTAACTGTACGCTGGCTGCTCAAGAGTGGGTAGTAGGAACAGTTTACATACCTTCATCCCCCAGAGGAAAACTAAAAATGCTGTTTATACGGAAGTTTTGTAGACTTGCCGTACTGGCGCCATTTCCTCTGTTCGTCACCCCCTCCGCCATCCTCGATCTATCTCTCTTGGCTGTTTCTTTCATTATTTTTTCTTTTGGTCTCGGATCGCTCTGCTTTTGCTGGTTCGAGCCTTCCATTGTCCTTTCGTTGTTTATTTTTCCTTCACTTTCTCTCTCTTTCTTCCTCCTCACCGTCTGATTCTTCTTCACCTTCTTTACAATATTTTTAATGTGACCCAGTTGGCCACACTGGAAACATCGAGGCTTACAAAAAATATTTAGAACCTCCTCCCCTATTTCCTAAATCATTGGGAGCTGTTCTAAAATTTTTTGGTCAGCTTGCAGTATGAGGTTGAGCCTTTGACCAGTCCAAAATGTATTCTCTGTGACGGTAGCCTGCAGGAGGTTAATATTATCTTCTCCGTTTGCCAGGACTGCCGCCATCAAGCACATAGGGTTTACTCCGGGTGGAATTCTTTGTATTCTCACCTTTGATGTTCTCATTCCCATGTAAATTGGGATTAACACTGTGTCTTCCAACTCTAAAGATTTTAAAGAGTGTTGTTCTGCCGTTTCTGCGTTCTTGAACCTCACCACAATATTTCCAAACTTCTTCCCTCTGGCTAGATATGTAATATCCTGCCAATTTTTCAATTTTTTACTCACATATCTTGTAAATTCTACGAGCTTTTATGCAGAATGTCTTAAAAAATAATAATTTTCTGTTTTTTCCTCCGTTAATTCTTCTCCTGGTATTTCCACTTTTACCACTCCATCTCATTCTGTTATCATTTCCTTGTATTCCGATAATTACTTTTTGTCAGTTGACAGCTGTCGCGTTCCACTACCAGCTGCTGACGTAAAACTTTTTCTTTCTTCATTTTCAAAGGTCTTTGCTTCTATATTTCTTTTGGTATCCGTAACTTTTGTTAGTGCTGGGGATTCATTTTCCGAAATATCAGAAATGTTACCACAAATTAAACTTTCTATCTTCCTTGCTCCCCGCTCGGTCGATGAATCTTCACTCGAGGAAGACACACTATTCGGCATCTTGCCGGCAATTTATGTTTTCCCCCACAGGGAAAAACAACAGATAGCTTTCGAAAGAAAATTGTAATACAATTTTTAAACAATAAGTCCAACAATAGGCACAACAAGAGAGACAACAATTAACAGAAACTTACGAACACATTCCACCAATAAATTTTCGATAAAAGACAGACGAAATACCGCAAAGCATTTCGTTCGGCGTGCTAAAGTATCTGCCAGCTTGCCGCCTTACGATATAATAATGATAATAACACATGACATCCTCCTTCCTCTTAACTCTCTCTTCATGCTCTCACCCTTTCTCTCCCCCTCACACTTTCACTTTCCCAATTCCTGTCTCTCCCTCTCTCTCTCTCTCTCTCTCTCTCTCTCTCTCTCTCTCTTACTATTTCCCACGCGCGATTCAAATCAGAAGTTTGACCTACCACTTCAGTCAATTTATTTGCTCTTTCGTTGACTTTCACACAATGAGCACGCGATTGACCCCTTTGCACGCCGTGTCCACAGGGAAATCTTTCTTCTAAGCATTCATAGAACCTGCAGTCCAAATCCTTACTGTATTGCAGGCATTCCTTAGTGACAGCTGAAAAATGGAGAAAAGAAAAAGTAGGATGTTGTTCTTGTTGTTATTGTTGTATAAGAGGTTACTTCTAAAGCGGCGCTGATCAAACATATAGGGTGTTCGGGATAAATTTGACAATTTTTATGTCTTCTGTTTTCCATGAACAACTTAATGTAGCAGTGAACAGTCAACGGCGTTGGTGAGCATGTTGAGAAAAAGTTTACTGATATGGAGGACTGGAAGCCATTTGAACATTAGAGAAGAGTTCCTTGTATATTGACGACTCGTGCCGGGTGTCAGAATACTGACATCATGACTTCTGCTCAATGCTCTGTGAACATTATAAAGGCTGAAAGAAGTGACGGACAACTGCAACGGAGATACAAAGACGTGGACGACACAACAAGCGTTCTAACTGCGCCAGCACGCCAGAACAGGGCCTTAGGCTCAATTCAGACGGTTATATGAAGCTGCTGGAAACTGTGGTTGAAAATCTGTCTGGGGAGGATTCTACTGAAATGCCATATGTGTGGCCCACAGAATTCGATTCCTTGCCACACCTCCGGAAATTCTGAAATCGGAGAATCTTTACAACTTTACGACTTCACTAGACCAATTTCTGGACTTCTAATTCCCTCAATTTTAATACCATGGATTATTATGTGTGGGGTGCGGTTGAGAAAGATACCATCTGCACCGCTGGCAGCAAAATGGCGAGCTAGTGACCAAGAGAAACGCATGAGCTAGCTTCCGGAGACGTCTTCAGGCAGTGGTGGAAACTGAAGGCGACTACTTTGAATAAACTATCATTTGATAGCTAAGGCAAAAAAACTGTGTATATAGAAGCGAAGACCCAAACTTCTGAATGGTATTAATTACAGGTACGTGTAGTTCGATTTAGAGGAAGCATACATATTTCTAAGGCATATCACTACAACGAAGCTTAACCGGCAGCATGGCACGGTATGAACGGATAAAATTTGTCTTCATAATCAGTTGATTATATTTAAGGAATGGTAATATAGTTAAGGATAGGCACATTAAAAATAATATATCTAAGAAGAGTCGAAAACGCATCTGGACCGATGCATTGGCACATTAAGGAAAGTGTGGTTTGGTGGAAACCAAAGCTCAGAGAGACAGATAGACAGACAGACAGACAGAGGGAGAGGGAGGGAGGGAGGGAGAGTAAGGGAGAGATAGGAAGAGACAGAGAGACAGAGACCCGAGAGAGAGAGAGAGAGAGAGAACCTGAAGAACTGTGAAACATATTGTTTTGTATCTTTTACTTGTTCCAGTCATTAGAATACGGCAACACTGGGGCACCGCCTCAGAGAATTTGTAGTTGAACATATCGATCCTAGTAATTGATTTTTTTAAGCCTCGTACTCATTCTATCGCTATTTTTTGCCAAAATGCTAAGCTACTGACGTAAACACACCAACACTGGATGTCAAGCGGTGCTGGGGGGAACAAACACACACACACACACAGATACGTGATGTACCCAAAAGTAACCGGAAACGTTCTCTGTGGGACAAAACCGTTGCAGTTCGGGCTTCCGCTGCAACTCTCAGGCATCAGTCTGCCGACCGACGTCGTCGACTTGTTTCCTACTGTCACGTGATGCGTCTTTGTTTTGCGGTGCTTCTCCTCTGTTCGTCGATTTTTGCGATGGCTGAAACGAAGGAACAGCGTGCTTCCGTGTGATTCTTCTTTTTCTGCTGGGTTAAACGGCGACCAAAACAGTTGTCATGCTTCAGATAGCGTACAAGGGCGCTGCCATGAGCAAAACACAAGTTTACGAGTGGTTTCCACACTTTAGGAATGGCCATTTGTCGCTTGAAGGCCAGCCTCATTCAAGGACGACCGTGAAGTCAGTTACGTAAAAACTTTAAATTAGTTGCCTGAAAAGGACTTTAATGCGTTCCCATAGTATGCAGAACTTATGAGGAAATACCAATAACGAATGTATACCAACATCGTGAAGCATGTTACGTAATAACAGGCTAATCGGATATGAGACATAAACAGTTCAAAGTAAATAACATTGAAAAGGGCTTTTGTGCGTTCCCAGAGAATATAACCCTTAGGGGTGCTAGTGTTGAAATAGATTTACGATGAATGTAGAAACAGACACCGACATTTAGTTTTACAGTAGACATAGAAATTTACTCATGGATTTATAAATAAAATAACATGTAGATTATCAATACATTTACAACAATTACAAATATTGCAGTTAAATAATAAACACCTCGTGGTTTGGTGAATCTTATTTAGTTTGCAGAGCTTCTCGATAAACAACATTTTCGGTCTTTCTTTGTGAGGCATAAATAAATAAATGATTAGGATTGCCGACTCTTGAGCATCCAGCATAATGTTGGTCATGGGAGAAAACTGGTTCCGCAAGGTTCAGACCTACCACATCCATGGAATGCCCCTGGACCTTGTTAATGCTCATTGGAAAGCTCAGTTTTAACGGGAATTGCAAGCGTTTGTACAGGAAAGTCATATCCAAGAGAATAAGTGGAATTCTAGGAATGAATATAGGCTCAACGCTTTCTTTACTAGTCAAGATTGTTGTCTCCAAGACTGTTAG
>NC_043021.1:23567008-23574508 GCF_006345805.1 Octopus sinensis | reverse complement strand
GTGCCCTTGCTTAATAGTTTTGAAGAGTAATTTATGCGTATGTACATTTTTATAAACACACGAAATTATTTTGACAAAAAATTAAATTTAAATGTTGAAGTGAAGCTAACGGTGTTTTGTGTGTTCTTAAATGTCTTATAAACTTCTTCCACGCTGCAATTTCTTTGTTTCAGTACACGACCTCAGATCAAGTCACTTGTTATGCAAGTACATCTCCGTAAATTGTATGTATATACATACATACATACATACATACATATATACATTGATGTATACATACATACATATATACATATATATATATAAACACACACACACTTGTGTGAATGGATGGATGTATAAGAGCGTATATATGTACGTTTTGCATGCTGTGATTCTGTTGAGTGCGGGTCTCTCATCTGTAAATCTCTTATATTCTGAGCCTTACACAATTCTGTGCAGTAAATACAAGGGACGGAGCAGCAGAAGCGACCTCTGCGTTACTGAAGATCTAAATCTCCTAATCAGTGAATGTTTTAAATATTAGTGAGAAAACTTAATCCCCTCGCAAAGCAACAATTCATACTTCGAAATTTCAAGCATGACTCCATCCCACTTTGCCATCCCTCCAATCTGGATAAGTTTTTATCTGGAATTTATAAAACCATTGACCAATGAATCTAGCTTGGCGTCAAAATAATTGTAATTCCACAAGTATATGCATATATCCAAATACGAACAAAACATATAAAGCATACATACATACACACACACACACACACACACACACACACACACACACACACACATATATATATATATATATATATATATATATATATATATATATGTATATAAAAATAGATGAGTGTATTTTTACCTTGTTAACGATTAACACGGAAAAAATAAATAAATAGTTACCAGGGCAGCAAAAATCTCACAAGTAAGGGTGTTGTAACTTCTTGTTTATAAAGGTAGAAACTTCGTGTTTACGTTGAATATTTTGAATAATATGAATAAAAAAATGGAGTTAACGCAGGTGTAATCAAATATTTTTACTTTCGACACATGTTTCGAAAATTCCACTGATACTATTCAAAAGAATAAATGGTATAAACAATGCAATCTTCTCCTCAGGAAAGTGAAAAAAACGAAACTCGTCAATAAGACATTTTAGCAAAAAATGATGGATTTGTATAGCGATAGACAGAACGCTATTAATTTTGTTTAAAAAAACGTTATATGATATAACGTCATAAGTAGCTAACAGAAAGAGTAGGGATATTAATAGTGAATGTTAAATATAAAGGAAATTAAAGTTTAAATTATATATAATGATAGAGACTACTTATATGCACTAAATGTATGTTTCTTCCAATGCTTACATCTGTATGCTCGCTCTATAAACGTGTTTACTACTCTTTTACTCTTTTACTCTTTTACCGGTTTCAGTCATTTGACTGCGGCCATGCTGGAGCACCGCCTTTAGTCGAGCAAATCGACCCCGGGACTTATTCTTTGTAAGCCCAGTACTTATTCTATCGATTTCTTTTGCCGAACCGCTAAGTGACGGGGACGTAAACACACCAGCATCGGTTGTCAAGCAATGCTAGGGGGACAAACACAGACACACAATCACACACACACACATATATATATATATACATATATACGACAGACTTCTTTCAGTTTCCGTCTACCAAATCCACTCACAAGGCATTGGTCAGCCCGCGGCTATAGCAGAAGACACTTGCCCAAGATGCCACGCAGTGGGACTGAAACCGGAACCATGTGGCTGGTTAGCAAGCTACTTACCACACAGCCACTCCTAGAGTATTTTTAGAAAAAATAGCTCAGAATTGCAGAGAAGACAGAATTTCTTGCCTTTGTCATATGGTATCGAAATTGAGAGAATCAACCATTCTAAATGAAATTGTTCATTGTCGTCTTTTAAATCCCAAATCAGTTTGATGAGACTGGTACTATTCCGTTTATTTCTATCCCTAAATGTTGAGTAATTGATAGAAATTCTTTTAGATAACTCTAACGATGTGCTTCCAATGTAAAATCGTACTTTATTACGAGTACTGATTAACCACTGGTATATATAATTTTTAACCTTAGAGTTACTTGACATAAATTTAATTCTATTGGAATTGACTTCAGATACAATGACCTTGTTATTAATATTTCTAGAGGGTTGGATAGTATTAGCTAAATTAATGTTAGTATTAGTAAATGTATTAATATTTAACAGTTTGTTATTATGAGAAGAGATAATTTGCAAGAGATTTTTTGTGTTTGAAAAACCTATCCTGACCTTATGTGAATTGATTATAGAGTAATATCTAGAATTGTTTGGAAAATTCCTAGCAATGGCTTGACGAAACAGCAGTGGGAGATTAGATTTAATTTGTCTCCCGTAAGGAAATATTAACCAAATACTTTTACTAGTATTCATAGCGTAATTACTTTTGAAGGTGTTATATTTACTTTTAGATCGATAATAGGGGATTAAATAAGGGTTATCTGCCTTCATTCGCTTTGTATCGGTGCGTAAGTTATGTTTGTTATCAATAGTTCTTTTACGACTAGAAATCTTATCTACATTATTGAATTTACAATTAGACTGAGCAGAATCTATGTAGAAAATTTTCTCTGTATAACCTGCTTTGATTAAGGCAGAGTTATAGAATTCAGCGTTATTATTGAAAATATCAACATTAGCAGATAATTTAGATAATCTAAATGAACTATTCTTAACTAAGTTCTTAGTAATCGCTCCAGGATGATTACTAAATTTGCTAATGTACTTAAGATTGGTCAACGGTTTACGATATGGGAGGTAAGAGTCACTGTGTAAATTAAGCGTAATATATAAAAAGTTGGCCTTCGTCATATCGTCATCAAAAACGATTTTTAAGCCCATTCTACTGAAAAAATTAACTAAACTATTCTTAACTTTTTGTACCTTTTGGTTGGAAACATTTTGTAGGTAAAGTAAACAATCATCACGATATAGACCTTCATAAATGTTAGGGAACTCTTCAGCCATTTCAAAAAGAATATATATACAGACCAAATCAGCTATCTGTGCTGAATCAGAACTTTCCATTGGTATATCGAAACTATCTGGTGTGTCTTTACGGACCCACAACTTATCATCAAATTTAATAATAGATCTTCTGGCTGCCAGCACAACATTAATTTCTTCTCGGGTGAGACCAGCTTTGTTATGAGCAAGCCAAAGTGCCTTATTAAGTACTATTGGATTGATAGATGAATAAAAATTGGAAATATCAAACTGGATAAACTTAGTACTCACCTTATTGTTAATAGAACTAAACCAGTCAACTATTTCAAACGAATTAGTCCATAAACTAAGTTTTAATGTTTTGATTAAATTAGGAATATATATATCTAGTATATTTTTACTAAGGATACCGATGTCAGAGCTAGAAGGGCATATAAGCCTTAATGATGGGTTAGTAAAAAAAATTGGTTTGTGATCCTTCAAAATGAACCGAGGTTGCTTAGGAACAAGTGGTTCTGTCTTCATTTGTAGGTTATATTTCTCCATCATTTTCATAGCCTAAATGTTGGCTTTCTTAAGTATTCTTTTATCAGCAATTTTATACTTTTTCTGAATTTCTTTTTTAAGTAATTCCAAATAATAGTCTTTATAAAGTTTGTACAGCTTTCCAGTCTTATCAGATTGAACCAACATAGTATCCATAGAATTGATTTCTTTGGTGATGTTGCGAAGATACCTCAGATGTTTATTTCTTAGTGGTAATCGTTGAAATTTTATATTTCTCACAATGGACCAGAGATCATCTTCAAATTGCTTCAATCTTGGGTTAGGCGGCGGACTATTTTTAGATTTAAATAACTTGTTGAACTCAGATGTTTTATCATTAGTGTGTTGTTGAGTGTCATTTTTGTCAAAGAAAAAGGTAAGCCATCTTATTCGGTTGATGAATGAATTTATCTTATTGACAAGTTGTTTAAGGAAAACATTCTTAGGTGGAATAGGAATGTCCTTAAGAGATGCGTTAATATTCAATAACTCCATATGCTGTAACTATTCAGTTAGCAGGTTATAATAAACCTGATTAAAGCATTATAAATAGATGAGTGTATTTTTACTTTGTTAACAATTAACACGGAAAAAATAAATAAATAGTTACCAGGGCAGCAAAAATCTCACAAGTAAGGGTGTTGTAACTCCTTGTTTATAAAGGTAGAAACTTCGTGTTTACGTTGAATATTTTGAATAATATGAATAAAAAATGGAGTTAACGTATGTGATTCTATGTATTTCCCTAGCAGAGATGGTTCTAATGACTAAATTTAAGTAAAATAAAATAGTATTAGTGGAATTTTCGAAACATGTGTCGAAAGTAAAAATAACTGATTACACCTGCGTTAACTCAATTTTTTTAATTCAAAATTTGAGCTGATGCATTTTGGAAGAAATTCCTCACTAAAACAACCATACTCTCTTCCTTCACTGCCTCTAACAATATCAGAGACCTGGGTGTAATTGTTGATGACGATCTCAGTTGGAGTGCACACATCAACAAGAAGGTCGATATAGCTCGTAGGATGAGTTCCTGGATCTTAAGAACTTTCCAGTCCAGAGAACAAGGTGTCATCATACCACTTTTTTCCTCCTTTGTACGGCCACACCTTGAATACTGCTGCCCACTGTGGTCTCCTCACACAAGACAAAACATCTCCAGAATTGAGTCACCCCAGAGGGCACTCACTAAACGAGTTGAAGGCATGCCTGCTCTCGATTATTGGGATCGCCTTAAAGCCTTGAAACTTTACTCCCTCCAGCGTCGCCGTGAGCGGTACATCATTTGTACGATGTGGAAAATATACCGCCAACTTTGCCCAAACGACCTAAACATTAGCTTCAAGGTTCATCCAAGACTTGGACCACGGGCTATACGTCCCCTGCCCAATTCAAGATCACAACATACATGTACACTGCAACATAATTTCTTTTCCTCAACAGGCCCTGCCCTATTTAACATTGTCCCGAGGGAGATCAAAGAGGAAAAGGATCCCATCAACTTTAAACGGAGTCTGGATAGATTCCTTCAAAGAATACCAGATAAGCCACCCATAATTGGATACAACTCACCCAACAAGAACTCACTACTTGAACAAAACTGGATACAACTCACCCAACAAGAACTCACTACTTGAACAAAACTTGACTTAAACAAAACTTGACTTAAACAGGATTCGAATAATCCTATCAGGTGGTGCTGAAGAAAGACATTAGGCAATTTCTCGCCTCCGATCTAGAAACATGTTCACCATTAACAGTAAGAGATTGTTTTCGTTTATTTACTCCTCCTGTTTTGCGTATGTGAATTGCAGGGTTATGTCGTATATGGAGCCCCCACTTGTAGAAAGTGGAAATAAACAGTCTGTGACTGCTATTTCTAATTCTTTCGCTATGCGGCAGACCAACCTGTTGCCTGCCCTTTTACTTATATACTATATATATATATATATATATATATATATATTATTATATAAGCAGGAATTTAAAAATTTGATTAACCATGATAATTTGTTGATCTGTTGAGCTAGACTTCTATATCTGTATTAGTTTGTTTATAAAATGTACAATAGTTCTTTTATAGCATCCAAACGATTGCAGGCATGTAAAGTAATATATTATACACTAAAATAAATCATTTCTACATGATGTTGACTGCGAGATGAATGTTATCCTAAGGATATCAAGTGGTGCGATAAATATATTCATCTCGTACCTCCTGACTTTCTTTAGAGTCTACATACTCTTCCTGAAATCCTCCTCCTTCATTAGGTTGACTACATTACAACTGCATAAGACTCTACATTACACTCCTACGTATTGGTTTCCTATGTAGTTTGTGATCTGGTCCACTAAAGGGGATTTTTTTGTGATTACCACCGAATTATATACATGCGTATATTGTGAATTAAATATGTGTGTGTTTGGGAATGAATGTGTGTGTGTGTGTGGGTGTGCGTGTGCGTGTGTGTGTGTGTATGTGTGTGTGTTTGTGTGAATATGTTTGTGTGTGTGTGCGTTTGTTTGTTTGTGTGTGTGTGTGTGTAAGTATAGTGCCTGTTTACGCACTATGATTCTATGAGTATCACTAGCAGAGATATCGCTGCTGACTCCAGCAGTGGAGCTTCTATAATTAACAAAGTCAGTGAAGACCGAAATCCCGTTATCTGGAAGTTTCGGTGGTGGTGATGGCAGGTGAGTTATCTCCCCGCTCGCAATATAAAGAAGAGTGCTTTTATACACTAAAAGCCAATATCAGAGTTCTCTCATGGTAACTATCGCAGTAATTTTTGTTTTAACACAACATCCACTTTTAAATAAGGATCAATATTCCTTCTTTGCTATTCATACTGCTTCTGTCGCTAATAATGATCTTAAAAGCCTACTGGCTATTTCCGACACCAGTGCTTGTTTAGACACTGTGATTCTATGTATGTCCCTAGCAGAGATGGTTCTAATGACTAAATTTGAGTAAAATAAAACTATTATTCTTCAATCAGTGCTCAAATTATATATTTATTTAAAGCTTAAATCATATTTTAGTATAAATGTACCTTAAGCCCGTTACCTGACAGAATTGTCAGCACCGCCAGACATAATGTCTAGCAGTATTTCACAGCTCTTTATGTTCTCAGTTCAAATTCCACCGGGGTCAACTTAGCCTTTCATCTTTTCGAAGTCGATAAAATAAGTACCAGTTGGATGCTGGGGCTGGATGTAATCGACTGGCCCCCACCCACCAAAATAGCTGCTTTCGAATCAAAATTTGAGACTTGTACAAATGTCTGGCTTGCGCCCTTATTTTCGACAACGGATACGTCTTCCATAAGGTAGAGGACCGGCAGAATTGATAAAGCATCGAGTTGAATGATTCACAAAATTATTTTCAGTTCCCTCCACTTTCAGGTCAAATCCTGCCAAGCTCAACCATTCCCTTTTTATTATAATGGGGGTCGATAAATAACATGCAAATTCAGTCATGGTGTGCATTTTTCTATCTTCCCTCTGCTTATTCTAGAGACGAAAATGGCTTAAACTGATGTCTAGAACTGAAAAGGGTTATCCTCTGCCAAATTTAAAACTTCTTGGACCCACATTTTGGATAGGCTGACATGAGCTGCGCAACAATAATCACACAGAGAAGTGGTTCCTGTTTTTCGTAAGTTTGTTTTTAATTACAGTGCACTTTAGAAATAAATAAGAAATATTTCGACACACGCTGTAAATATAGCCAAAGGTAATGCAAAATAAGTAATTGTAAGTTTCGTGTTTGTATTAATATATATGAATTTTTCAGTTACTATACGTTGGTTTACGTATATATATATATATATATATATATATATATATATATATATATATATACATATATAAATAGGTGAATGAATTATCCTATGTTTATCGTCAGCATGGAAAATTCGTTGAACCGATACCAGGGT
>NC_043021.1:23547008-23562008 GCF_006345805.1 Octopus sinensis | reverse complement strand
AAGAGATACCACCACGTTGGAAATAGCAGCCAAAACTTGACTCTAAAGCCATATTAAATGTTCATACAGCATCAGTACGAGAAGGCAAAAAGACAAAAATAAACTAGCAAAAAATTTATTTTGTCTTTTTGTTTTCTCTCCTGGTGCTGTATGAATATTTAATGTGGTTTTAGAATGAAGTTTTAGCTGCTGTTTCCAATGTCATGGTATCTCTTAGAACCCTAATATAATAATATATATATATATATATTATATATATATATATATATATATATATATATATATATATGTATATATATAACAGACACGCACACATACACACCCACACATACATACATGCATATATATATATATAATATATATATATATATATATATATATGCTGAAATTTACGGAAAACAACACACAAAGACAGGCGTATTAATAACAATCAAGTGTATTAGTTTGATGCTCGGGAAATTGAGAACGTCTTTTACGTTTCGTGCCTACGCTCCTCAACGAAAACGAACACGAAGAAATAAACAGAGAAAATAAAATGAAAGAAAATAAAAAATGAGAGAACACACACACACACACACACACACATATATATATTATATATGCATGTACGTACGTATGTATGTATGTATGCATGTACGATAGATACATTTTACGTAGTTATACACTCAAAGCGGTACTTCTCGGCCAAGCCGTCAGACTATAATGTATAAATTGATATAATATACATATATACATACATGCATATATATATATATATATATATATATATATATATATATATATATATATATATATATATATATATATATAATATATATATTGGTAAAAACGGTAAGATAACAAAAGAAAGCGACCTCAATATTATGTAAATAGAGGAAATTTATCTATAAAATAATATGTTACATTTACTCAATAGTCAAGATAAAACTCTGAGTTTCAGATGCCGAAGTGGAAATCCACAACACAATCTCTTCGGTTATCTGGCCATCTGAAAAACGCTATGAAAAAATACCGTTATATAAAGGGAAATTACTGTATTATAATTCTGCTCGCGAACCCACGTGCGTACTTATACGTCACTATGAAAACGTACACATCTTCACTCGCATTTTTCGCCAAATATATACGCATATATATACAAACTCATACACAAACACATGCATACCGTAAAAGTCATACATACGTCTATGTACGCACAGGCACAAGAAAAACAATGGTTAAAGATGACAGAAAAAACATAAGGAAGTATACAAAGCATAAAAACCACGTTCATATACGGACATGCCCCTATGCACTCATACACACACACGCCCATATATGTACATACCCGCACATATTTATATACACATACATACACACGCATATAAAAAAAATGAATATAGATATGTCCCCCCCACAAAAAAAATGGAAAAGTACTAAGTATAAACGTCTATATATATATGTGCATTCTTATGCCCGCACACACGCACACATCTAAAACTGCCCACTCATACATATTCACACACCTGTACAAATGAATCTATATACACGTCTATATAGGCACAGGAAAAAATGCAGGATAGAAAAGTATAGAAAAAATTATGTGTGAAAATATAAAAATATATGAAATAATAAAAGGTATAATGAGATAAAAAAACTTTTTGGGACATAATATAGAAAGCAAATTCTATCTGTTTTCTTTAGGGGACCAAAAACGTAACAAAATTTAGTCACATGTGGGCATAATCCGAAAAGTTCTGTCCTTGAGTTTAGACATGTAGTAGGATCTAAGCTGCTTTTCCAGATAAGCCATCTCTCCATGTCGCATAGACCGCACCTTCCGCTGCCGTTGGTGTAGGGCTTACATTTGGCCAAAATCTTCCAATGGATGTTATAATCGACACCTTTATATTTTAAAGACCAAATATGATTAGATAATTTTGTCGCTTTTCTTTTGTTCCAGTGCCTAAAACTCAAGGTGTGGTTATTGAACCTGGCCTTGAAATTACCCTCTGTAAGGCCCACGTATTTCTTCGTCGAAACGGTGTCTTTAGTGGTTATAGAGTCCACGGTAGCTTCATAGATGATGGTCTCGGACATGCAAGCTCCATTTAGCGGGCACAATTTTTTATTCCTGCATGAACCGCTGTTTTCTTGTTGTGGTTTTTGAGTGTTATGTGTGATTATATTTTAAAATTGGTAGTAGAACTAAAACTAATTTTTAAATTGTGTTTATTGAAGAGTTTCCTATAAGTATGGTTAACTGGAAAATGTCTATCTATCAGTGTTAAGAAATATTTACCTATATTGAAGGTCACCTCGGGTGAGTAAGGGGGTGTAAACCAGATGATCTTCCTATTTCTATTTTTCCTCTTCTTTACTGTTGGGCTAGTAACAGGTACATATTTTATTTTTTCGCTCAAACCACTATCTTTTAAAGCCTTATTATAAACTGGGACAATGCTATTAAAAATGTCCTTATCGGAGGAGAGGCTAGAAATTCTCTTATTAATATTTTAAACTAAATTTTTGAATACTATAGGGGGATGGCATGAACCTACATTAATATAACTAAGTCTATCATTGGGCTTCCTATAAGGCTTATAAATATTCTTATTTAGATCTAAGGAAACGTCTAGGAAATTGACAACCGTCAGGTTAGTATCTATAGTTATACTAAGTCCGAAGTATTTCATTAATTGGATAATATCCTCCCTAAAACGATCCTGTGCTGGTCCATTTGTATTAGCGGTTAAAGCGAGGGCATCATCTTTGCAGATGGCGAAATATACGTCAGGAAATGTCTTACCTAAAGTATCTAGGTGAAAAAATCCAATAAGATCGCAAATGCCTGCTCCATCATATGACTCCATGCTCACATCGAAAGCACCCTCTGTGTCGGTATTTTTGACCCACTTTGCGTTCTCACTGAAAAGTAGGGTCTTTCTAGCATGGAAGATTATGTCCTTATCATTTGTACTGATTTCTATGAAATCACTAGCGAAGAAGAGGGCTTTATCTAGCAGTTCTTTAGAGATAGAGGCATAAAAATCAACAATATCGAATTGTGTAAACCTCGATTTTTTCTTATTCTTAATGGCTTTAAACCAGTCTACGACTTCTATACTATTGGACCATTGTACCAGCCTAGTAGCGGTCTTAATTTTCGCATTTATTTTATCTAAAATTTCTTTACTAATAATCCCAAGTTCTGACTTAGCTGGGTTGATAAGCCTACATTTAGGGTTGGAAAGGAAGTTCTCTTTGTGGTCTTTAATTGTATTAAAGGCCTCTTTTTGGGGAAGGACTTCTATTTTTTTTATCTAATTTAAGTTTAGCGGCGATAATGCTAGCTTCTTTATTAATTTCATTATATGTCTGTGGCCTAGCCTTAGTGTAATTATTAATGATGCTGTTGTGTAAGAGTTGTGTATATATGCTGTTATCTATCAGGTATAAGTTCTTGGTTTTATCCGAAAAAGTGCTTTTTTCTTGGAGCTTTTTATATGTTTTATATCTTTTTTTCAATTTATGTTGGAAATTGTTAAAAGACTTACGAAATTTTATTTTATTCATAATTTTCAGTAGGTCCGCTTCAAAATCTTCCAAGCCTTTAATCTTGGGAGGGATTTTTTTGATTTTATACGATAGAAAGTATTTTCCATGGTGTCCACTTCTGTATTAAAAAAGAAAGCTTTCCATCTCATGCGCATAATTAGATCAGTAATTTTCTCTAAAAGTTTCTTTGAATAAAGTTCCCTTGATGGGATTGGTATATTTTTCATAGAATATACATACATACATACATGTATATATATATATATATATATATATATATATATATATATATATATATATATATATATATATATATATATATATATATTATATATATATATATATATATATATACACATATATATATACATATGTGTATGTATAAATATATCTATATGTATGTATGTCTATATATATGTGTTATTTATTATATAATAATTATATATATATGTATACATACATACATGCATGCATACATACATACATACATACATACATATATATATATATATATATATATATATATATATATATATATATATATGTGTGTATATATATATAAATATATATATTTTTTTTTTCTCTAGTTTCAGCTCAGGGCTGCGGCCATGCTGATGCACCGCCGTCTTGCGTCACACTGTTATTACGAAGAACCTTGTCTAACATGTGGCACCTGGTGAAGAATGGAGTTTGATATAGCTACTCTCATTTGCACCTCTTGCCGTGAGGTAGGTTCATCTGGGACTCTCGACAGGAAGATCTCCAGCTTTGATTTAAAAACCGCTACATCTACTTTGTGCAAGTTCCTCAGACTCTTTGGGAGAATATTAAAAAGCTGTGGGCCCTTGAAACCTAGGCTGTTGCAGAAGCTGGTCCTAAATCGTGATGGTATTGCTGGGATCTGACACTATGCAGTGTCGTCCCGTTCTAGCATTGGTGTAGCTTACAATGCCAAAATTTGGCACAATTCCTTCCAGGATCTTCCAGACATATATTACTGCATACCTCTCCCGTCTTCTCTCCAGGGAGTAGAGTCTTAGCTGTTTCAACTTTTCCCAGTGGCTGAGCTGTTGCAAAGAGACGATCTTCTTTGTGAATCTTCTCTGGATTGCTTCAAGGTCCGCTGTTAATTTTACACTGGTGGGTGACCATAGCTGTGAGCAGTAATCCAGGCGGCTGAGGACGAATGTCCGCCAGAGGACCATCATGGTTTCCTTATCTCTGGTTCTGAATGTTCTTAGGATCCACCCAGCCAGTCGTCTGCACTTTGTTGCCATCCTGGTAATGTGCACTTGGAAAGAGGTATCATCACTCATGACGATACCCAGGTCACTCACAGACTTAGGCTCTGGGATTGAAATTCCCTGTGGACCGGTGTATCCTGTAAGTTTAATATTCAGTTTTGGATGCTGGTAGCGCAGGGCCTGGAATTTTTCAGCATTAAACTGCATATTATTATCCTCAGCCCATCTTTAGATTGAGTCCAACTCCTGCTGCAGGTATGCAACATCGCTGGGGTTCTGTATTTTCTGCGAGACTTTCGTATCGTCTGCATAGGTGGCCAGAGTGGCTATCCGGGCATTTGAGGGCACATCTGAGAGGGCCACTATAAAAAGCAGTGGTCCCAAGACAGTGCCCTGTGGAACACCGCTCACTATTTGTGTGTTCATAGCGGTGGCTCCATTAACCACTACTGCCTGACTCCTATCTTTCAGGAAGTCATGTAACCACACTCCAAGTTTTCCAGCTATGCCGAGGTCATGCAGTTTGTGGCATATCATACCATGATCCACCTTGTCAAAAGCTTTTGCAAAATCAAGGTAGATTACGTCCACATTTGATTTGTTGAGTAACTGCCTCAACACCCAGTCATAATGTTGTAAGAGCTGGGTCAGGCAGCTCCTACCTGGTCGAAAACCATGCTGGGTATCACTCAGCAAGTTATTTTCCTCAAGGAATGCGATTAGTTTCTTTCTAACTATCCGTTCCATGACTTTGCTGATGTGTGAAGTCAGAGAGATAGGCCTATAGTTTTTGGCATCTGCTCTACTTCCCCCTTTATGTATTGGGCATATTACTCCCTCCTTCAGCTTGCTTGTCAGTTTGCTATTCGCAAGAAAGCTCTGGAAGAGAATCTTGAGGGGTTTTGCCAGGGCATGCTTACACGCTTTGAGGAGGATGGCTGGGAAACCATCTGGACCAGCAGCTGAGTTTGTGTCCACTTCATCTATGGCAAGTAGGACATCTTTTTCGCTAATGTCAATACATTCTATTGTAACCGCCTCGCTGGTTATAGGTGAGGCGGCAAAGAAGTCCACTAGTTCGTTCACTTGTCTGTGTTCCAACGGGGTGGTAAAGACACTTTTGAAATGGTCATTCAGCATCTCACTGATCTTAGTTGGACTGTCTGTGAGGGAGTCATCCTTTTGGAGGAGGGGTCCTATCTTGTAGTGCACTGAGACTGTTTCTTTCGCGTAATGAAAGAAGGCCTTTGGGTTTGATTTAATGTTTTTTTATAACCCAGGCTTCTTTGTCTGCTTTCTCCTTCACATAGGATTGTTGCAGCCTTTTTTCGATCTCCATCAGTGTTGTTTTTAGGCGGGACGTTTCGCTACTTTTGGGATGTTGGTTGAGACGATTTGCAACATATATATATATATATATATATATATATATATATATATATATATATATATAATGTATAAATTGATATAATATACATATATATATATATATATATTTAATGTATAAATTGATATAACATACATACATATATATATATATATATATATATATATATATATATATATATATATATATATATATATATATATATATATATATATATATATATATATATATATATATATATATATATATATATATATATATATATATATATATATATATATTTACATATATACATATATATATTTACATACATATGGGTATGCATAGATATATCTATATGTATGTATATATATGTGTTATTTATTATATTATATTATTTATTATATAATAGATTATATATATGTATACATATATATATATATATATATATATATATATATATATATATATATATATGTATATATATATATATAAATTTAATAGTGTTCACTTCCGGACTCTCCCACTCTGTGAGTGCCTCAGTTCAAATCGCACGTGTCTTGAATGGGCTGGAGTATTTCTATTTTGGATTTATTTGGGGTACTTAGTTGTGCTCATGACTTAGTGTTTACTTCTTCCATGGGTATGAGTAAGTATCTCATTTACTTCTTTGCCACATATATCACTGACGAAGGGAGGGTTCTTTTTTAACTAACCCTGAAATCGGTCCGATATGGTAATAATGGAATTTTTTTAGAGATTTCTGTCGACCTTTTTTCGAGTAACGTGCGTACTGGGAAATAATTATATGGTAAATGGACAATATGTCCAATTTTCGGCATATTTGGCATTAGAAATTTTTTTCGTTTGCCCTTATTTATAAGTTGTGTGTATGTATATATATATATATATATATATATATATATATATATATATATATATATATATATATATATATATATATATATATATATATATATATATATATATATATTTATATATATATATATATATATATATATGTATATATTATTTATTTTACATCTGTTTCGCAACTGACTGACCCAGACACTATTCTTAGCTCCACAAGTAATAAAGTTATGTACTTCTGACCACCACTTCTGACGTGTCGAATATATTGATAAGAAATAATAGACACGAATCCAATGCTATCTTTCTGGGCGGTCATAAACAACGACTACATACAACACACACACACACACACACATATATATATATATACATGCACACAAGGTGGCGGTGTGGATCTGAAAGGTTCCTGGCTTGGGGTAAAACAAAATGCAGACGTATCAGTGAATTATGATTTTATTCACCGTATTCCCCTTTCAGATTTACAAACTTATCGGGCCGGTCCTTAAGTATATATATATTTCTAACTTCTGTAAAAGAACTCAGAAAGTTGGGCCTCCAACCAAGCCTTTCGTGACCTCCTTAAAACCAAGAAGTTTTCAGTACCGCCTCGTATATATTTTAAGCAATATGGAGACTGGCACATTATCAATATTTTTACAGTTGGTCACACAGTATAATTATTTGGACATTTGGTCATTGTAACCAGATAACTGCTGTATGACTAACTGTAAAATTGAAAGAAAAAAATTGATGATGTACCTGTCACCTTATTCCTTTTAATCTCTTGAAATCTACAATCCTCGTATTATTCATGAACCAGGGAAATGAATTGGGAGTTATCGATCGGAAGAATTACAGCGAAATTGTTAATTGAAGCATATTACTACCTGATGTGTGTGTGTGTGTTTATACAGTAATCCTTCGACTATCTCAGGTGTTTCGTTCCAAACTCATCGCGAAGGGGAGAATCCGCGAAGTAGAACCGTTACTGTACCGTATATTTATCATTATTATTTTTATAATTTGTAGATATTTATTTTATTATAAATGCAAAACAACACCACACATTCGCATCCCGAGTTTCATTTTCCATAAAATATGTGCGATTCTTTGTTTACTCATCCACGGTACACTTCGGATTTTCTTTTAATATATTTTAATTAAAGTGTTTAATTAATACAGTGCAGTATTGTACAGTATTTTCATTTGTTTATTAATTATTTGACGTAAAAATGATTATGTACAACACAGCGGCAGTTTTTTCAAGCGGTATCCTATGAAATTGTCACCCATAATTATGACCCTAGTATCGATCTATTGCATTTCAATCTGTTTTAGAGTTAGGGTTAGGGTTAGGGTTAGGGGTGGGGGAAGG
The DNA here is from genome assembly GCF_006345805.1 of Octopus sinensis. Taxonomy (NCBI): domain Eukaryota; kingdom Metazoa; phylum Mollusca; class Cephalopoda; order Octopoda; family Octopodidae; genus Octopus; species Octopus sinensis. The sequence goes on along the minus strand of NC_043021.1, from coordinate 23,553,613 downwards.
GTATTCTTTTTTATCTTCAGAAATGTAAATAAACCAAATCTGATTCTTAAACGAGGGACATATTCATACGGCACAGAATGATTTTTACCTTAAATACGTCAGTGATTGGTTGAAATTGCAGAAATTGAAGAAAAAAACAACAAATATCTTACAAACTATAGAATTTTCTCAATAAAGCTAAGAGAAAAAGATATTTTATAAACACATTCTACCAGTATACGAAGTTTAAAATTTTTTAGTTACTTAGAAATTATGTTAAAAACTGCCGTTCAAACCGAAAAGATCCCAACACAAATAATTAAAATCTAAAAGGCTGTAAATACCTGTTGGCCGCCTGGGCTATAGTGAGGACGTGACAGGTAAACTACGATATGGCGAGTGACTACTGTATATGTGTCCGTGTGAGTGTGTGTGTGTGCGTGTGTCTGTGTGTATGCATGCGCGCGTGTGTGTGTGTATGTATCTATATATAAATATACACATACATACATGCATATATGTATGTATGTGAGAGGTGGACCGCAATATGGCGAGTGATTACTGTTTATATATATATAAATATATATATGACCGTGAGGTTGTTAGTTCGAATCCCGTACCGGGCTGCGTGTTGTGTTCTTGAGCAAGACACTTTATTTCACGTCGCTCCAGATCCCTCAGCTGTAGAAATGAGTTGCGACGTCACAGGTGCCAAGCTGTATCGGCTTTTGCCTTTCCCTGGTGGCGTGGAGAAGGGAGGACGGTATGCATGGGAGACTGCTGGTTTTCCATAAACAGCCTTGCCCAGACTTGTGCATCGGAAGGGGAACTTTCTAGGTGCCTACCCACGGTCATTCGTGAACGAAGGGGATCTCCGATACACACACACACACACACACACACACACACACACATACACACATACACACAAACACACACACACACACATATATATATATACAGTAATCCCTGAATGACCAATTTTAAATACTGTTGTATTTTACTCATAAAGTATTGGAATCTTACATGTATATCATTTTGCCTTAAAAGTGGATTTACAGATTCAATATCCCTACATAGCTGACATCTATTTTCTTTCATCCATCTCACTCTCAATTTTGTATCAAATCATATCTAAATTAACTATTACTTAACTATCCTCTCACACGGTCTTCGATAAAGAGATATGATAATTATCCTGGAAACAGCTGTAAGACCTTTCTATCTATAAATGTTCTAAAATCTACTCACCCTTGGTTTTAATCTCATTACGAAAAATATTATATATGTGTATATATATATATATATATATATACACACACACACATATATATATATACATACATATATATACATATATATATACATATATATATATATATATATATATATTGTTACTGGTTTAACTAGTGCAGTATTTCTGACCCACATCGTGGGTGTGGCACCAGCATGTCTGGGCGGAAACTGACAGGTTCTTTGTTAATGGGTTTTGGAAGGACCTGTGACCTCGTGCGGTTGAGAAAAGGGTCAGTGAGAATGTGAAAGAGGAGGACAGATTAAGGGAATCTAAGAGCAGATGGAGAGGGTATTGACAGTAAGAGAGAAGGACAGGCAGAGAGTATGGTAGAGCTGTCATGAGAGGGTAAGGGACAGTAGGCGATAGCGATAGAGTAAGAGCAGAGGGCAAATAGAAAGGATAAGCAGTAAGGGACAGATTGAGGATAGAGATAGGCAGGAAGGGAGCAGGGTAGTTAGAAAGGCTATAAGTGGGAGATGAGGGAGTGGAAGAAGGACAAGGAAGTGAGGTTCTAGGAGTTCGTAGTTGGTCGTCAAGAAGGGCAGTCGCTGGCCGGTCCTGGAAGAAGGCAGTCGGTGAGCGGTCGTCGAAGAACACAGACGGATCTTGCAGTCGCTGGCCGGTCCTCGAAGAAGACAGTCGGATCCTGGAAGTCAGAGCGAGTAGATGGAATCTTAGAAGCGTTGGAATTTTAGGAGCAAGTTGGATGCGAGAAAGCTTGGCGGCACAGAAGGGATATGTACAGAGGATTTAGCAGTATTGAGAGGAATGGGACACTGGCAGATTCAATTAGGAATTGAGGTATGTGTTTGTGCATTGATATGTGTCACGGTGTATTGAACAGTGAAAAGAACAGTCAAGGACTCTGTCGATGTAGTCGATAAAGAACATTGTGAATTGAAGAGTAAAGGACTTGTTGATGTGACGTTATCTGTGATGTGTAGAAACAGACTTTAATAGAACTGTGTCTTCGGACGTGTACCTTTGAAATACTGTATATGACTTGTTGTGTCTCCGGACTGATATATTGTTACATGAATTGCTGTTGTATTATGCTTTGATCTGTTGTATGATGTATTGAGTAGTCACGTGCATGTCTTCCTTTAAATGTCTGCCTTAAATGTATTTGATGTGTAGCAATTGATTGTCATATAAACTAGTAGCTGTTGAATATATAAGCCAGTGTCTCTGTTGCCTTGCCTCTCTTTGGGTTGTTGTATCTCTCCTCTCTCCTCTTTGGGTTCCGTGACGAACTGGTGCCGTTCGGGCGAGCGACGACGGGTGATTCCGTAACAATATGTATATATATATATATATATATACATACATACATATATATATATACATACATACATATACATATGTATATATATATGTGTTTGTATGTGTTTATATATATATATATATATATATATATATATATATATATTTCTATACGCACACACATACACACACACTAATATATGTATATGGGTGTATATGTTTTAATGTTCTGCTTAGCATAGCGATGCTAATCATATTGTGTTTGAACTCAGTATACTTATGCTTCAGAAAAAAGCGTCAGTTGAGTACTGAGCGTTTAACGAAATTAAACAAATGACAAAGGAACAGGAAATTATGGACTCAGCTCTGAGTGTATTACATCATATAGCAGAAACGGCTGTAAGCCACAGAGGTTCATTGCATAATTTCTTGTTCCTTTGTTATTTATTTAAAATACACTAATATATGTATATACGCCAGTACATACATACATGCATACATACATACACACACACACACACACACACACACACACACACACACACACACACACATATATATATATATATTCTTTTATTCTTTTATACTTTTACTTGCTTCAGTCATTTGACTGCAGTCATGCTATATCACCGCCATTAGTCGAACAAACCGAACCCACCACTTATTCTTTATAAGCCTAGCATTTATTCTGTTGATACCATTTGCCGAACCGCTAGGGTACGGGGACGTAAACACACCAACACACCAGCATCGGTTGTCAACCGATGGTGGAGGAGAAACACAAACACACAAACATATACATATACATACATACATATATATATGTGGTTGGTAACAAGCTTCTTACCACACAGCCAGCCCTGCATATACATACATATATATATGTATATATGTATACATATATATATATATATATATATATATATATATATATATATATATATATATATATATATATATATATATATATATATGTATATATATATATATATATATATATATATATATATATATAGATAGATAGATATAGATATATATATATATAACTAGTAACCCTAGTTTGCATAACAACGTAATTACTAATAGTGAAAATAATACTAATACTAACAATAATTTAAATAACAGTAATGAAAATGATCTGTCCTTATATAATTCTATTACCGGACACTATCCCCCCAGTTGTAATTGTAGGATTAGATCAAAATGTCCGGTATCTGGCCGTTGTTCGTGATTTATAAATGCACGATAATAACTTCAACGTGATTTATAAATGCACGATAATAACTTCAAACAATAGCTTTCTTTATTTCGGTTGTTCGGTAGATTTTAAAAAACGTCTAAATTATTTTTCCTCTTTTATCTAGCAAAATTTGGGAGCTAAAAACAAATAATATAGAATTCTACCTAAAATGGATATAGTAAGAAGAGCGCAACCTTATAGAAATAGTAGGGATGGTTGTCAACTTTGTTCTATGGAAACTTATGAAATTTTGAAACATCAGAGTAATACAAACAAATCTGTGGAATAACCGTTTGGAGCTGGGAGTATCTTGTATACATCGTACGACCCGAACATTTAAATACTTTAAATAATAATTTTGTGAATATTCCTATATTTTTCAAATTTTAATTCTTTATAACCAAATAAGAAGGAATATACCATACTAGCTTTCAATTTAACATTCATAGATGACTAAAAAAACTTCACTGCAAACTTAAAATTGAATTCTTCTTTTTTCTAAAATTAAACTGTGTGAATCTAAATAGTTGGAATCCTAAATAGTATGAATCCCAAATAGTATGAATACTAAATAGTATGAATCCTATGTCCCTAAGGAAACTATTCGGTTCACCTTGATTATCTCACTTCTATTTCTTAATATATACTTAGTCTAAAATATCTTTACAAAATATATATTTAACCAAATAGGAACGAATATACCATACTGGTTTTAGTTTAACATTCATAGATGATTAAAAAACTTCATTGCAAACTTAGAATTAAATTCTTCTTTTTTATAATGTTCTCCAATACTAAGTAGTATTAATCCTATGTCCCTAGGGAAACTATTTGGTTCATCATGATTATCTCACTCCCATTTCTTAATATATAATTCACCTAAGATATTTTTACCTAACTAATTAACTTTTATCCGCAGGTAGTAAATTTTATTTCCAATAGATCCTATATTTTAGTTCATTAATATCAACTCACTATCCATGAAATCTGAATAATTTACTCTTCTAAATTACCTCTCTTCATATTATAAAATCCCCTTCTACTAAACCTACGAATATCTTCCTTCTTTGATTTTCCCTCTTCCATCTTTCTTAGTATATATTTTGACCCCTAACAAGTTCACTTGATTAATAAGGCTTCCCCCCCCCAGTTAATAAGTACTATACCTACTCATAATAAGTGACAGTTTCTTTCACCAAAATTGAATAAATTTTAGATTTATATTTTTTCTTTATTCTAACGTGTCAAGGTACTCGGAACTTATAGACCAACTATTGTGATGATGTGCATAGGGTTTGTAAGGTCTCTGCATTCTCTGTTAATGTTATTGTGACCACTTGACATTGACCAAGTTCTCCTAACGCCAAATCTGTTCATCAAATAGTAGTAATTGGCATTTAGTTGTGACAACCCTGTTTTCTACATAAATTCCTTTATATGGAGCTCTGAAATGGAAAATCTTTATTGTCTCCTTTCATTTGTTCTTCCCTCTCAGAATCTTACAGGAGTCTGGAACAACCGAATCTTAGTCAGTCAGTTGATGGGCTCCACTACCTCAAATGTTCTTAAAATTTAAATCCACATCTTTTATCTATATATCTACCTTCTCTATAATGATGCCACTTGATATGAACATTTTTGTATTAATGGAAAACCTCTATAATTGGCTGATGAGTGCTCAGTATTTTAAAACTGTTGTAATACTTACAACATTTAATAAAAGGATGTAGTATGAAACGATCGTACCAAATTACCGGAATCATTCTTGTTGCTTATTTTGATTATATATATATATATATATATATATATACATACATACATAAGTGTATGAATTTATTACTTATACATTTATTCATTTATGGATATGTATATATATTGGTGTGTGAGTGTGTGTGTGCGCATGCGTGCGTGCAATACAAATAGTTTACTTCCTAGAATTTAGCGTTACCATCAGGGGGCATTATACATACATACATACATACCTATCGTTATACATTCATACATATATACATACATGCATGCATGCACACATACATGCGTACATACATACATGAATGCATACATACATACATACATACATACATACATACATACACTCAGGGGTTGGATAAAATACAAAACACCTCGCTTAACGGAAGCTTATCATTGAATATACAGTTGGTTCATCTTTGACATCAAAGTTTGATACGTCAAGGGATTGCGCCACACAAGTTCTGAACTGTTAACAGTGGAGTCTTGAGGATGTACACACACACACACACACGCACACACACATATACACACAGATATATATAACAACGTATGGAAAACACTTAATAGCGCTCAAATTATTCGCTCTTAGGCTCAGATGTCCTTACGAGGGGCCACTTGTGAAGTGCTTCTGTGAGGCGTAATTTTCGGCAGAAATCCATAGTGTGACCATTACTTTCATCCGGGTTCGATCTGAGAGGGGTTGGAGTAAACTTTAAACCTCTTGCTAGAATTTTAGTTTGTGTAATACTTAGGATTTTCTTTGATAAGTTGATTATTTTCGGTTGTTCTTGTACATTTTGTTTCATTTCACATCTCTATTTCTCTGATTTAGGACTAAAAAATGGTTGAGTAGGTGGATTGCTGTGGAAAGTCTGTATTGTGTTTGGTTTGCTGAGGAGAAAATGGGTGTAAAGTGTGTCTGTGATAGCATGTTTGTGGTGGATTGACTGTGTAGCGGACTAGATTATGGTTGTACCGAGGGTTGTTATATTGTCTGTGGTTGATGAGGTTTGGGTTAAATTTATTTTTAATATCTGGAGGGAGAAGTTATGTTGTCTAGTTACGTTGTGTCTA
>NC_043021.1:23487008-23542008 GCF_006345805.1 Octopus sinensis | reverse complement strand
AATAATAGCATCGAAAAATACCTTAGGAATGAGAACGCAGGTTCGAAAATTCCCCAAGACACCTGATGAAGGCTGGAGGGTATATCAGCCAAAACGTTGTGTTAACATAAACAAAATGGGGACAAATATCTGTCAAATGTAAATAGTGTAAATAATGCACATAATTCCTCATCTCTTAAATATAGAACTGTATTACTTAATAGAGTGTCGGTTTGGTGTCTGGAATGGGATAGCTTCCCTCACGGGCAGGTAGAAGCTCTTTTACTTTGGTTGGTAATCTACCTGGGGCCTCGGAAGTTCCTAGTTTAGTCAATTTTCATGTCACACCGGCGAAAGTCTTCTTGGTTCAATAGGTGGCGGTGGTGCAGTGCAAGCTACACCCACTGAAAATTATTCATCTACATGGAAAATCTTAGTAAAATCATTGAATTGGTTGGTTGGGAGAAACCTAAAAATGCCTCAAACAGATTCAGTAAATGACAAAAAAAAACAAAAAAAGCTTGGGAACAGGTCAGGGCTCGGCAGGTGTCCCAGTGTATCACAGGCTGGGCCCAGTCATCATCCTGCCACTGTGGTGAAACAATCTTCAAAAAAAAGTAAACATAAACATCCTTTGAATTTCGGTTGTTGGAATGTGCGCGCACTTCTCTATGATAATTTCAACAAGAGGCCAGAAAGGCGTGCTGCACTTATTGCATGAAAGCTCAAGAAATATTCCCTTGATATAGTTGCATTCTCTGAAACTTGTCTCTCTGGTGAGGGTCAAGTAAATGAACCTACTTATGGATGTCCTATCTTTTGGAGAGACCTACCTAAGGGTCAGCGTAGAGAATCTGGTATTGGGTTTGCTCCCAAGAATACATTAGTATCTTCCATTGCAGATCTTCCAAGTGGCTCATCAGAGCGGATCATGCCCTGCCGCATTAAACTGACAAAAGGCAGGTTTCTTACCGTTGTCAGTATTTATGCATCAACAATGTTCCATTCTGATGAAACTGTAGGACAGTTTTATGATGATCTACCATTGCTTTGTTGATTTGAGAAAAGCATTCGATACTGTTAATCGAAATGCTCTGTAGCTAATTCTAAGGAAATAGGTTGACCAGAAAAATTTGTAAACATGGTCAGAGTTTTGCATCAAGTATGAAAGCTAGAGTTAACTTTGGTGGTAGACTTTCTGAATCTTTTGCCATGGAAAATGGGGTAAAGCAAGGAGACCTTGACGCACCCACCCTCTTTGCAATATACTTTTCTGTTGTGTTGTCACATGCTTTCCAAAATTCTGAGGAGGGTATTTACATAAAATATCGAACAACAGGGAATGTTTTTAATCTGACTGAACTGAAATTCAAAATGAAGGGGAATTTTTATACGCTGACGATTGCAATCTAGTCAGTCATTCTGAAAGAGGTTTGCAATCTCTTGTATCTGCATTTGACTCAACTTATGATGATTTTGGCCTGACCATCAACTTGAACAAAACAGTTGTGAATCATCAACCTGCGTGTGGTGTTGTTTGTAACCCCGCTAAAACTTTTGTTCCTCGAGGTTGTCGATTTCTTCATCTACCTTGAAAGCTCTGTTCAAAATGATGGAAATCTTGATACAGAAATACATCTGCGAATTCAAAGGACAGCAAAAGCATTTGGTGGCTTGGAGCCAGCGACATATAAATAAAAATACAAAGCTGGCTCTTTACAAATCATTTATCTTACCATACATGTTGTATTCTTGTGAAACATGAACTTGTTATGAACGGCATTTTAAATTGTTAGAACATTTCCACCTAAAATGCCTTCATCGCTTTATAAACATCAAATGAAGTTCTTTTACTCCAAACATAGATGTCCTTACATCTGCAGGCATCACCTCAATTAAAGCTATGATTTTTAGGAACCAAATGTGATGGCGTGACCATATTTTTCAAATGGCGGATGAACGCATGCCGAAACAGCGGCTTTAAACGTGAGCTTGCAGAGAGGAAACGCAATCGGTGTAAACCTAAAAAAGGTTTAAGGACAGCATAAGGACTACTATGAAGTCACTTGGAATGGATCCAGAAGACATGGAAACCCTTGCTTCGGATCGAACTGGATGGCGAGCAAAAGTGTGGAGTGGAGCGTTAGCGTTTGAAGAGGCCAGGATAACGAATGTAAGACTCAAAAGAGATCTATGAAAGTATGTTGTGATCGATTGTGTGCACAGTTTGCACAGACCAGGCCTTTCTTTTGCTGGGCTGAAATCTCATTTGCGAAACCATGAAAAATGATCCTGCACCAACTATTCTGCCTATATGACTGTGCACACCTTTCAATGCAGTGTATACCAGAAGGTTCGCAAATCTAACGGAAGCCTCAAAAGACATTTTAAGATCCACAAAGATCAGAACTTATCTGCAGTTCTTGATGGTCCAAATCGGATGTGCAATCTATGTGGTTGTCTATTCAGAACACAGTCTGGTTTAAAAAGCCACATCAGATGCCATGATGGTTCTAAGGTGTAGGTACAGGAGGTGCTCAAACTCTGAATATGGTGTAGACAACCACCATGTATGTATGTATGTATGTATGTATGTATGTATGTATGTATGTATGTATGTATGTATGTATGTATGTATGTATGTATCTATGTATGTATGTATGTACGTACGTATGTATGTATGTATGTATGTATGTATGTATGTATGTATGTATGTATGTATGTATGTATGTATGTATACATGCAAAAATTGAAGATTTTCAGACGATGAATATTAACGCATAAATATATAGATATTTATATTAATAGAAAAAAAATTACATGGAATACAAAGGGGAAGAAGTAAGGTGCTACATGCCCAACAGCCGTTTCTGGAGCCGTTATGTTGGTAGATGTAATTCACCACAATATGCAGGACGTAATGGAAACAAATTAACATTGAATAAATCGACCCCCGACCCCGTCATCAGGGTAGAAAAAAATTGCATTTCAGATCTGATACATAGAAGTTTAAAAAAAGAATGTTTAACTGAATAAACAGAAACAATTGCTGAAATTATTACACCTTGCTCTTCTCCTTTAATTTTCTTTGTCGCTTGTACTCTGTCGTTTGTACATAGATATTTATTAATATAAATATCGATGTATTTGATATTTATCAATATAAATATCGATGTATTTTACTTCAATGTTCATTGTCTGAAAATTTTCAGTGTTATCTGTTTGCATGTTTACTTATATATATATATTTATTTGTATATTAAATCCAAGCTCTCTCTCATCCTTTCTCTCTTTCCATACACACACGCGTACGCGCCCCTCCCCTATATATATATATATATATATATATATATATATATATATATATATATATATATATATATATATATATATATATATATATATATATATATATTTATAAACACAAGTTATCTGTTTGGATGTCTGTTTGTATCAAGTTACCGTCTACACTAGTTAACGAAATTTCGTGAAACTTAGCAAACATGTTTAAGTAACATCCAGTCTGTTATCAGACTCATTGAAGTTTAATAGAAATATATAATTGGATGGCTAGGTCCCCTAGAAGGGGTCCACATATAATCAATATATTTTCCTTTAACAGCCAAGGGATATAACACATTCATTTTCCTAACCAAGTGAATTAACCCATTCATTTTCCTTTGATCACTCAAAACATTACCAAATTCAAAGTAAATGTTCAATGGATGGAAATTGACAACAGGTGGATCGTGCACTACAAATTATTACTGCCTAAAACACTGTAGACCCACGTTAATGTTGAATCATGTAACTCTATAAAAAGTATTAAATATGTATGCAAATACATCAATAAGAGGTCAGCTATAGCTATTTTGGGACTTGAACAGGAGAGCAGGCAGGCGGATGTAATCCAGAAAAATTGGACAGGTATATTTCCTCTAACGAGGGCTTCGAAATTCACCATCACTCTCCAACGGTGGTGAATCTATCTGTACATCTTGAAAATGGCCAGACGCAAGCAAGTAGCATGCACTGAGGGCTGGAATGAAAATACTGTCTTTAAAAGTGGGGCCAACGGGCGCGTGTACACCGTGCCTCAATCGGAGCAGGCAGCAAAGAATCTCGTAATTGAATAATTGCGACAAGTGAGTTATTACATCGAGGAAATGACGGCGTATATAGCTGCCAAAAAAAAACTGATGGAGGACAAACACGGTGTTTATTTTGAGCATTGAAAGTGAAATGAATCTTAAGGTTTCCTTTGAATCTCTTGATATGGTCCTTCCAGACCTGAGACAGGACACCAGGCTCATAGGAGGTGACACAGCCTTGCTTGTAGGAGACTTTAGTAAAACCCTTCCCGTAGTTCCAAAGGGGACAAGAGCTGATGAGATAAGAGCTAGCATAAAGACGTCTTACTTATGGAATAGTTTGCAAAAGCTGAGACTCACAACCAACATGAGACGCCTGCAGTTCAGTGTGGTGAGGATGTAGTCAGAACCTTTTCAAAGCAAATATTGGGCGTCATTGATGGCACTTCGGTTGGACATATGGTATCTGATTTAAATGAACTAGGGAATAAAGTGTTTCCTAACCGAAGGAATCGGTTTTACAGACCACAACTGGCCGAACATCAATTTCTAGAACGCTTACCACGTTCGCATCACATCTACAATTCTGTTGCCACTGTACTCAACATCGATGAAGCTGAATTCTTGAATAGTCTAACACCACACGGCCTCCGACCTCACCACTTGCACTTCAAGATTGGGGCACTTGTTATGCTGCTTCGAAACTTTGATCCACCAAAGCTTTGCAATAGCACAGGATTTATGATAAAGAAGATGATGCTAACAGTCTTGGAGACAACAATCTTGACTAGTAAAGAAAGCGTTGAGCCTATATTCATTCCTAGAATTCCACTTATTCTCTTGGATATGACTTTCCTGTACAAACGCCTGCAATTCCCGTTAAAACTGAGCTTTCCAATGAGCATTAACAAGGTCCAGGGGCATTCCATGGATGTGGTAGGTCTGAACCTTGCGGAACCAGTTTTCTCCCATGACCAACATTATGCTGGATGCTCAAGAGTCGGCAATCCTAATCATTTATTTATTTATGCCTCACAAAGAAAGACCAAAAATGTTGTTTATCAAGAAGCTCTGCAAACTAAATAAAATTCACCAAACCACGAGGTGTTTATTATTTAACTGCAATATTTGTAATTGTTGTAAATGTATTGATAATCTACATGTTATTTTATTTATAAATCCATAAGTAAATTTATTTCTATGTCTACTGTAAAACTAAATGTCAGTGTCTGTTTCTACATTCATCGTAAATCTATTTCAACACTAGCACCCCTAATGGTAATATTCTCTGGGAACGCACAAAAGCCCTTTTCAATATTATTTACTTTGAACTGTTCTTGTCTCATCTTCGATTAGCCTGTTATTACGTAACATGCTTCACAATATTGGTATACGTTCGTTATTGGTATTTCCTCATAAGTTCTGCATACTATGGGAACGCATTAAAGTCCTTTTCAAGACTGCTTTATTTGAATTCTTACTATCAGGCAACTAATTTAAAGTTTTTACGTAACTGACTTCACGGTCGTCCTTGCATGAGGTTGGCCTTCAAGCGACAAATGGCCATTCCTAAAGTGTGGAAACCACTCGTAAACTTGTGCTTTGCTCATGGCAGCGCCCTTGTACGCTATTTGAAGCATGACAACTGTTTTGGTCGCCGTTTAAACCAGCAGAAAAAGAAGAATCACACGGAAGCACGCTGTTCCTTCGTTTCAGCCATCGCAAAAATCGACGAACAGAGGAGAAGCACCGCAAAACAAAGACGCATCACGTGACAGTAGGAAACAAGTCGACGACGTCGGTCGGCAGACTGATGCCTGAGAGTTGCAGCGGAAGCCCGAACTGCAACGGTTTTGTCCCACAGAGAACGTTTCCGGTTACTTTTGGGTACATCACGTATCTGTGTGTGTGTGTGTGTGTTTGTTCCCCCCAGCACCGCTTGACATCCAGTGTTGGTGTGTTTACGTCAGTAACTTAGCATTTTGGCAAAAATAGCGATAGAATGAGTACGAGGCTTAAAAAAATCAATTACTAGGATCGATATGTTCAACTACAAATTCTCTGAGGCGGTGCCCCAGTGTTGCCGTATTCTAATGACTGGAACAAGTAAAAGATACAAAACAATATGTTTCACAGTTCTTCAGGTTCTCTCTCTCTCTCTCTCTCTCTCTCGGGTCTCTGTCTCTCTGTCTCTTCCTATCTCTCCCTTACTCTCCCTCCCTCCCTCCCTCCCTCCCTCTCCCTCTGTCTGTCTGTCTGTCTATCTGTCTCTCTGAGCTTTGGTTTCCACCAAACCACACTTTCCTTAATGTGCCAATGCATCGGTCCAGATGCGTTTTCGACTCTTCTTAGATATATTATTTTTAATGTGCCTATCCTTAACTATATTACCATTCCTTAAATATAATCAACTGATTATGAAGACAAATTTTATCCGTTCATACCGTGCCATGCTGCCGGTTAAGCTTCGTTGTAGTGATATGCCTTAGAAATATGTATGCTTCCTCTAAATCGAACTACACGTACCTGTAATTAATACCATTCAGAAGTTTGGGTCTTCGCTTCTATATACACAGTTTTTTGCCTTAGCTATCAAATGATAGTTTATTCAAAGTAGTCGCCTTCAGTTTCCACCACTGCCTGAAGACGTCTCCGGAAGCTAGCTCATGCGTTTCTCTTGGTCACTAGCTCGCCATTTTGCTGCCAGCGGTGCAGATGGTATCTTTCTCAACCGCGCCCCACACATAATAATCCATGGTATTAAAATTGAGGGAATTAGAAGTCCAGAAATTGGGTCTAGTGAAGTCGTAAAGTTGTAAAGATTCTCCGATTTCAGACTTTCCGGAGGTGTGGCAAGGAATCGAATTCTGTGGGCCACACATATGGCATTTCAGTAGAACCCTCCCCAGACTGATTTTCAACCACAGTTTCCAGCAGCTTCATATAACCGTCTGAATTGAGCCTAAGGCCCTGTTCTGGCGTGCTGGCGCAGTTAGAACGCTTGTTGTGTCGTCCACGTCTTTGTATCTCCGTTTCAGTTGTCCGTCACTTCTTTCAGCCTTTATAATGTTCACAGAGCATTGAGCAGGGGTCATGATGTCAGTATTCTGACACCCGGCACGAGTCGTCAATATACAGGGAACTCTTCTCTAATGTTCAAATGGCTTCCAGTCCTCCATATCAGTAAACTTTTTCTCAACATGCTCACCAACGCCGTTGACTGTTCACTGCTACACTAAGTTGTTCATCGAAAACAGAAGACATAAAAATTGTCAAATTTACCCCGAACACCCTATATGTTTGATCAGCGCCGCTTTAGAAGTAACCTCTAATACAACAATAACAACAATAACAACATCCTACTTTTTTCTTTTCTCCATTTTTCAGCTATCACTAAGGAATGCCTGCAATACAGTAAGGATTTGGACTGCAGGTTCCATTATTGTTTACACGAAAGATTTCCCTGTAATGACGACTTGCGAAAGGGTGAAGCGCATGCTCATTGTGTGAAAGCCAGGGAACTTACAAATAAATTGACTGATGTGGTAGGTCAAACTTCTGATTTGAATCTCGCGTGGGAAATAGTAAGAGAGAGAGAGTGAGAGGGAGAGAGCGACAGAAATTGGGAAAGTGAAAGTGTGAGAGGGAGAGAAAGGGTGAGAGCATGAAGAGAGAGTTAAGAGGAAGGAGGATGTCATGTTTTATTATCATTATTATATCGTAAGGCGGCAAGCTGGCAGATACTTTAGCACGCCGAACGAAATGCTTTGCGGTATTTCGTCTGTCTTTTATCGAAAATTTATTTGTGGAATGTGTTCGTAAGTTTCTGTTAATTGTTGTCTCTCTTGTTGTGCCTATTGTTGGACTTATTGTTTAAAAATTGTATTATAATTTTCTTTCGAAAGCTATCTGTGGTTTTTCCCTGTGGGGGAATACATAAATTGCCGGCAAGATGCCGAAAAGTGTGTCTTCCTCGAGTGAAGATTCATCGACCGAGCGGGGAGCAAGGAAGATAGAAAGTTTAATTTGTGATAACATTTCTGATGTTTCGGAAAATGAATTCCCTGCACTAACAAATGTTACGGATACTAAAAGAAATATAGAAGCAAAGACCATTGAAAATGAAGAAAGAAAAAGTTTTGCGTCAGCAGCTGGTAGTGGAACGCGACAGCTGTCAACTGACAAAAAAGAATTATTGGAATACAAGGAAATGATAACAGAATGAGATGGAGTGGTAAAAGTGGAAATACCAGGAGAAGAATTAACGGAGGAAAAAACAGAAAATTATTATTTTTTAAGACATTCTGCATAAAAGCTCGTAGAATTTACAAGATATGTGAGTAAAAAAATTGAAAAATGTTTAAAACCCATCAGGCAGGACATTACATATCTATCCAGAGGGAAGAAGTTTGGAAATATCGTGGTGAGGTCAAGAACGCAGAAACGGCACAACAACACTCTGTAAAATCTTTAGAGTCGGAAGATACAAAGTTAATCCCAATTTACATGGGAATGAGAACATCAAAGGTGAGAATACCCAGAATTCCACCCGGTGTAAACCCTATGTGCTTGATGGCGGCAGTCCTGGCAAACAGAGAAGATAATATTAACCTCCTGCAGGCTACCGTCACAGAGAATACATATTGGACTGGTCAAACGCTCAACCTCATACTGCAAGCTGACCAAAAATTTTAGAACAGCTCCCAGAAATCGTAGAAATAGGAGAGGAGGTTCTAAATATTTTTGTTTAGGGGCGTTAGCCTCGATGTTTCCAGTGTGCCCAACTGGGTCACATTAAAAATATGGTAAAGAAGATGAAGAAGAATCAGACGGTGAGGAGGAAGAAAGAGAGGGAGAGAAAGTGAAGGAAAAATAAACAACGAAAGGACAATAGAAGGCTCGAACCAGCAAAAGCAGAGTGATCCGAGACCAAAAAAAAAAAAAAAAAACCAGCCAAGAGAGATAGATCGAGGATGGCGGAGGGGGTGACGAACAGAGAATAGCTGCACTATACAGCAAAAACGAATATTTAATGCGGGAAATAAAAACCAAAAAATCAGCAACTAGACTAATTGAACCGTCAGATAAATATAAAAACCATGAATTTTAGAAATTGGACAAAAAGCATAACATCTTACACATACAGAAAATCGGTCTCAACATTCTCATCAATCTATGTTTGAGGGCTTGCCATCTCCGACCCTAAGTCAAGAAAAGGTGGAGAGTCTCTCTCCACAGGACGCCTCAATCTAAAAGGTAAGTCACGTCTATTCACATTGGTTGTATAAATGTTCGTGGCGTGATGTCGAGTTGGAAGCACGGGCGCTTCCTAAATGACACCAGGTCGAGAAATTTGGATGTAATTGTTGCAACGGAAACCCAGGTGAAGGGGCCAAGAGATCTGCTCCCTATCCTGAATGGCTACGAGAAATACGTTTCTCCGAGTCGGGCGGGAGGTGCGGGTGGGGTGTTGGCCCTACTAAAATGAAACCGAGGAGAAGTTGGTTTTTTCTGAACCAGAAGGCAGGTTGGTCATTCTTGACCTGACATTCAGTTGTGACAAGATAATCAGGCTAGTCGCTATTTATGTACCCAACATTATGGACCCGCAAATGAATATTTTCGTGACCTGGGCAAGTTCTTAGCCACGTCGCATTCGCTAGTATTGTTAGACGACTTTAACACAATATGTCACGCACACACAGATCGTGTTGGCTCGAACATAAACAAAAAATTGTAACACAGGTTTACGGGATCTGCTAAGTCACTTCCAGCTTGCAGATCCATATAGGTTGGAACACCCGAACACTCCTCAGTGGACGTGGTCAAATAGTGACGGGTCTTCCAGAACATATCTAGATAGGATTTTAATTAGAGAAACAGATAACTCCATAGCCAAGTTCCACAGTTTTTTCTAGTCAGCTACAGTGACCACAAGATGGTTACCTGTAAACTGACGGTAGATAAGTTGCATAGTCAGGGATCTGGCTACTGGAAACTCAATGCGTCCCTTTTGGCGATTGAGGAGTACAGAAAGCGGATCAAAATGTTAATACAGAGGGCATTAACTGGTATCATCATTAATAACAAATGGTGGTACGCCTCAAAAAGAGCCATCACTTATGAGTCTATTAGGTTTAGCATAAGTTTAGCTAAGAAGGGACGTAGAATAGGAGATGATCTAGTTAAGGAACTAGAAGAAGCCTGGAGGACTGGTAATGCGGACCAAGCGAGGGTGAAAAGACTGGAGTTAAACCAGCATCTTGAAGCCCAACACATGGGAAGTATTGCCAGAGATAAGTTACGTGCGATGGGAAATGAAGGAATCAAGGCTGCTGGATGGGTCCGAGTGGTGGAAGCTCGGCAAGGAAATAGTTCCATTATTTGGTCTTTGATGAATCAAAATGATGTCTTGGTAAACAAACCCAAGAAAATGTGTGAGGCCTTTCAGGAGTACTTTGCCCCGCTGTTTCGGGACGACGGCGGTCCAGGAGGTGGGAGAGCTCTCGAGGACTTTCTTGCCGGGCTGCCGTGTCTCTTGGGGTCGGATGCGGAGTCTTGCGAGGGGCTAATCACGCCTGCGGAGGTGATGGAGACTTTGGCCGACTGTAAAGCGGGCAAGTCACCGGGATTTGATGATCTTCCGTACGAGCTGTATAAATGTATGCCAGACTTGTTCGGGCCTCTACTGGCTGACGTGTAAGCGAACTGGCAACAGAATGGGTTTATCCCCAGATCTGTGCGCCGGGGAGTAGTGACGTTGGTCAGAAAGCAACCGGACAAGGGGGACGTTATAGAGAATTTCAGGCTCCTAACTCTGTTAAACGCAGAAATGAAGATTTTGGCCAAGGTCTTAGCAAAAGAGTTGATGCGTGTCACGAATGGTATAGTCAGGGAGGCACAGACATGTGTCATCCCAGGCAGAACCATTCAGGATACCCTCCATCTTATTTGCTATACCATAGACAGGGTTGGTAATAAATCTGGCAAAGGTGGGGCATTGGTACATATAGACCAGTCTAAAGCGTTTGATAGGGTTGATCATCGATACCTGACGACTGTGCTTGCGCGGTTTGGCCTGGGCCTTGGCTTCCTCAGGTGGTTTATCGCTTTGTACCACAATATTGACTCGATAGTTGGGTGAACGGTTTCCTTTTGAAGCCGTTCTGCATTAGACGCTCGGTTCGTCAAGTATGTCTGCGCTCACCACTTTTGTATGTGATGGCTCTGGAGCCCCTACTGCGAAGGTTGAGTGGCATCCCGAGAGAACCAGGTCTAGAAAGGTTTATTACGGTTTACGCGGATGATATTACTATCAGCGTAACCTCAGTAGCACGCCTACGAGAAGTGGGTAAGAGTGTTGAGGCTTACGATGAGGTGTCAGTAGCAAAGATTAACCGGGAAAAGTCGGTCGGCTTGCAGCTCTGCACCTGGCAAGTCGATGCCTTCAGACAGCGTTGTTGGGCGCTGGACGGAGGGACCGGTTAAGTTGCTGGGAGTTTGGTTTGGACCAGGCCTCCAGATAGAGAACTGGGTGGTATTGAGCAGGGTGGCTGCAGTAGTCAAGAACTGGTCTTGGCGGTGGCTATCCTTGAAAGGGAGGGTGGAGGTGGCCAATGTGTTTATTGTATCGGTTATTACCTACCGCCTGAAAGTCGTGCCCTGTCCGGATTCGTGGTTGATCAGGTTGGAGAGACAGCGCTTTCGCTTTTTGTGGAATTGCATCACAACTTGTGAAACGCTCTGTCTGCTGTCAAAAACCTTTAAAAGGAGGTTTAGGGATGCCTTGGTTAATGATGCGCAGACATGCGTTGAGGTTGAGGGACCTCTGGATTCTCCTGGATAGTGAACGGGTGTGGTCTCCGCTGGCCAGACAAATGTTCTCCAGTTCAAAAGTCTTTGCGAACAAGAAGCCTGGTGTTCTCGTAGACCGAGGTCGAGTGAATGGCATAAAGAGTGCCGTAAGGTCCTCTTGCTATTCCTGCGCTTGGGCAACGCCAGCGGTGGGGGCTCCACACGGATTTTATATAGTGGGCTGGTAGAGTCAGAAAGCGTCGATGGCCTGGGGCCGTCTCAATTGGACAGCCTGTTTCACCGTACATTCGGGTTGAGAACGTTGCACAACTTACAAAAGTCCTTAACCTCTTGCCCTTTTGGGATAAGCTCGCAAGACACGGTAAGCGTCAGTCACCGACCTGATCAAGATGTGGGGGGTACAGGGAAACCGTCCCTCACGCTATTGTTCCGTGTCCGGAGATATCTCAAATGTGCGCTTATGCTGAACACCTGTTGTCCAGCGAAGGAAGAGTACAGCTATCGACTGAGTCAATTATAAAAATTGACCCACCGGGTGTGTAAGAATTGTATTTTTACGGTTGTAGCAATGGTGAAAGAGGCAATATGGAATTCGGATAAAAGGAATTAAGACCGGCAACTTTATCTCTGGCCACAATTTACGATCATTTTTTTTTCCTTTTTATTTGAAAAGGAAGCTGTGGCTGGAGAAGAGATGTCTGTCGGGGTGTACGTTCCAAAAGAGATGGAAGCATGTTGCACGAGTGTTGTGCGTGCAAGGGACCGTGTGAATAGACGGGGAAAAAAGATATCAGCGATGGATCGGGGCTTGTGGGGTCGGAGCGTGGCCTGGTCGTCGCTTCATTTGTGTTGTTCCTGGATTGTTAATTTCATTCGATTTTCTATATATTGTATTTAATCTTTAAAAGTCACATTTTATGTAAAATCATACCGCATTACTGATCCCATCAGTTGTTCTGTTCATTTCGATGTTTAGCCCCCGGTGGGCAATAAAGAAATTGGTATTTCGTCTGTCTTTACGTTCTGAGTTCAAATTCCGCTGAGGTCGACTTTGCATTTCATCCTTTCGAGGTCGATAAATTAAGTACCAGTTGCACACTGGGGTCGATCTAATCCATATAGTCCCCTCCACCAAAATTTCTCGTCTTTTGCCGAGAGTAGAAAGAAATCGTTAGCACGCCGGGCGAAATGCTTAGCGGTATTTCGACTGCCGCTACATTCTTAGATCAAATTCCACCGTGATCAACATTACATTTCATTCTTTAGGTTTGGTTAAATTAAGTACCCGTTGAGTACTGGGGTCGATGTGATCGACTGTACCCCTGCTCACAAAATCCAGGCTTTGTGCCTATACTACTACTACTACTACTACTACTACTACTACTACTACTACTACTACTATTATTATTATTGTGTGAGAGAGCAGTGACACTGGGGTAAAATATACGAAGCCCAGTATACCCATCATGACTACCCGTCTGATAAGGGTACACTAGGCACATGCATCACAACCATGTGTGCGCGACATGGTGATCTCATATCAGGACAAACAGCACATGACTTTGTAAGTGGGCCCAGTTAGAATTTTCTTCTAGTCGAGTAACCCATCTCGCTCAAAAGTTCCCTGAATAAGGGTTGTTTAAGTATGTTGCACGAAACATCCATGTTTCCAGAGGTGAATTATTCAAATCCCAAAGAATCTCTTTCAGCTCATGGGTATGATGCTCACCCACTACTTCTGCTCATGATCAGAGATGCACATATCGTCAGCCACTAAGGGACATGCTCAACTGGTTAAGGGCAAACAACTGACAAACAAATCTGTGGTATTGAGCAGAATTATTATTATTATTATTATTATTATTCTATGTTTGACTTTTGCTTTATGTCTGTACAAGTTGGCTCCAAGTCTCACCCAGACACCTCAAGAGACAACAGGTTGGAAGTTCTGTGCCATATATTTGGGGTTTTTTGCTTTGTTTTTGGTGTTGTACTAGTGAATGTCTAATACATAAAAATAAATAAATAAAAATAAATAAATAAAAAAAAATAAATAAATAAATAAATAAATAAAAAAGTTTGTTTTAAACCTTGGGATTACATAGAGAGTATTTTGCGTAGGATATGAGCAGTTCCCATGAGCACTATCTTTTGAATTTCTGCCATTTTGGGGTTTCCTGGTATCTGAATTAGGTAGCAATCAGTCCCTTTCGCTATCATTCCCAGGGCACCTATGACAACAGGTATTGTTTTAGTCTTCAGCTTCCACATTTTGCTGATTTCTATTTCAAGATCTTTATATTTGCTCAGTTTTTGGTAGGTCTTGACAGATACGTTTATATCGATTGGGACAGTCATATCAATGAGGAGGCATGTTCTTTGTTTGAAGTCTTTCAATATGATGTCTGGCCTATTTGCATCTATCTTTCTATCAGTTTGGATGGTGAAGTTCCAGAGGAGTGAGATGTGGTCATTTTCAAGCACTGGAGGTGGATTGTGTTCCCACCATTTTTTTTCATGGGGTAAATCCAGGTTTTTGCAAATTACCCAGTGAATATATTGTGCAGCTCTATCATGCCTGTTGAGGTACTCTGTAGGCGCTAGAAGACTGCATTTGGAGACAACATGATCAATGGTCTCATTTTGTTGTCGGCATACACGACATGTTGGGCTACTGCCGTTCTTTAATATGTTGACCTGGTAGTTTCTTGTTGGTAGGCATTGATCTTGAGCTGCTATGATAAACCCCTCTGTTTCAGATTTTAAGCCAGAGGCCATTAGCCATTGATGGTTCAGGGCTTTGTCAATATCTGCATTATTCGCTCTCTTTGGGTATTTGCCATAGAGAGGTTTTTCTTGCCATTTATTATTCAGAATATCTAAGGCCGCAGTTTTGGCACGGGTTTTCATGCGTTTGCTTTTTCTGTGCTTGTTTCTTGTATGTCTATCTCTAATTCCGAAATTAATTGTATTCGGAATTCACTTAGATATTCCTTTGCCTGTTTTGTGACTGAGTATGATGCTTTCTTGTTTTCATGTTTTGAGACAAGTTTTAACATCCAGTCCTCAGAGTTATTATCATTATTATTATTATTATTATTATTATTATTCTTATTATTATTATTATTATTATTATTATTATTATTATTATTATTATCATAATTATTATTATTATTATTATTATTCAGTAGTTTCAATTTTATAGCGTGCTTTCACTTCACTACCGAGCGCAGCTCTGTGTGCCTTGGGTATGTGCTGTGATTTTTTGTGATGCTCTGATGGTTATTGTATGGAAAGTGTTCTGCGTAGGATGTGTGCAGTGCCTAGTAGTGCAATTTTCTGTATGTTATAAGTGTTTGTAAGTCCTGGTGTTTTTGTTATGTATTTGTCTGAATATTTTTTATCATGCCTAATGCACCTACTATGATAGGAATTGTTTCTGTTTTTAGATTCCACATTCTGGTTACCTCTATTTCCAGGTCTTTGTATTTTGAAAGTTTCTCCATTTCTTTTAGAGAACGTTGTCATCTGCCGGTATTGATACATCAATTAGAAAGCATTTTTATCTTCATGATCACTGACAAAGAATTTTTTTTCTTCATGATCTCTGACTTATCATTATCATTATTATTATTATTATTATTATTATTATTATTATTATTATTATTATTATTATTATTATTATTATTATTATTATCATTGTTGTTATTACTATTGTTATTATTTTTATTAATATTATTATTATTATTGTTGTTGTTGTTGTAGTTGTTGTTGTTATTATTATTATTGTTATTGTTATTGTTATTATTATTATTATTATTATTATTATTATTATTATAATTATTGCTATTATTATTATTATTCAGTAGTTTTATTTTTATAGCGTGCTTTCACTTCACTACCGAGCGCAGCTCTGTGTGCCTTGGGTATGTGCTGTGATTTGTTGTGATGCTCTGATGGTTATTGTATGGAAAGTGTTCTGCGTAGGATGTGTGCAGTGCCTAGTAGTGCAATTTTCTGTATGTTATAAGTGTTTGTAAGTCCTGGTGTTTTTGTTATGTATTTGTCTGAATATTTTTTATCATGCCTAATGCACCTACTATGATAGGAATTGTTTATGTTTTTAGATTCCACATTCTGGTTACCTCTATTTCCAGGTCTTTGTATTTTGAAAGTTTCTCCATTTCTTTTAGAGAACGTTGTCATCTGCCGGTATTGATACATCAATTAGAAAGCATTTTTATCTTCATGATCTCTGACAAAGAATTTTTTTTCTTCATGATCTCTGACTTATCATTATCATTATTATTATTATTATTATTATTATTATTATTATTATTATTATTATTATTATTATTATTATCATTGTTGTTATTACTATTGTTATTATTTTTATTAATATTATTATTATTATTGTTGTTGTTGTAGTTGTTGTTGTTATTATTATTATTGTTATTGTTATTGTTATTATTATTATTATTATTATTATTATTATTATTATTATTATTATTATTGCTATTATTATTATTATTCAGTAGTTTTATTTTTATAGCGTGCTTTCACTTCACTACCGAGCGCAGCTCTGTGTGCCTTGGGTATGTGCTGTGATTTGTTGTGATGCTCTGATGGTTATTGTATGGAAAGTGTTCTGCGTAGGATGTGTGCAGTGCCTAGTAGTGCAATTTTCTGTATGTTATATGTGTTTGTAAGTCCTGGTGTTTTTGTTATGTATTTGTCTGAATATTTTTTTATCATGCCTAATGCACCTACTATGATAGGAATTGTTTCTGTTTTCAGGTTCCACATTCTAGTTATCTCTATTTCCAGGTCTTTGTATTTTGAGAGTTTCTCCATTTCTTTTAGAGACACGTTGTCATCTGTCGGTATTGATACATCAATTAGAAAGCATTTTTTTTCTTCATGATCTCTGACAACTATATCTGGTCTGTTGGCCTTAATTTCTCTATCTGTGTGTATCGGCATATCCCAGAGTATGGTTGCTTTCTCGTTTTCTGTGCCTTTTTCTGGTGTGTGCCTATACCATCTTTTTTCTGTTGTTATTCCATAATGTTGGCATAGCTTCCAATGTATATAGGTTCCAACTCTGTCATGTCTGTGAATATATTCCTTCTTAGCCAGGACTGGGCAGCTAGAGATAATATGATTTATTGTTTCTTGTCCATCTCCACATATTCTGCAGTTACTTGTAATATTTCTTTTCATTACATGTTTTTGGTAATTTCTGGTGGGGAGGCTTTGGTCTTGTGCTGCAATTAAAAATCCCCTGTTTCTGCTTTGAGTCCTGAGCTTCTCAACCATTGCTGGGATTTTTCTTTGTCTATTTCTTTTGCGTTTAGTTTAGTGCAGTATTTACCATGAAGGGCTTTTTCTTGCCATCGTTTTATCATGGCTCGTTGCTGTTCTATTTTTAGTTTGGATTTCATTTGTTTTATAGCTTTTGTTGTTTCTTCATCATCTTCTTCTTCTTCTTTGTGTTTATTAGGTGGTATGATTTCTTGTTTGTATTTGTCAGCTTCCTTAAATACTAATATTATTATTATTGTTGTTGTTATTATTATTATTACTATTATTATTATTATTATTATTATTATTATTATTGTTATTATCATTGTTGTTATTATTAATATTATTATTGGTTTGAGCAGGCCGTATCATTAATACGCCGGGAAAATGCTTAGCGGCATTTCGTCCGTCTTTGCATTATGAGCTAAAATTCCGCCGAGGTCGACTTTGCCTTTCATCCTTTCAGAGTGGATAAAATAAATTCCAGCTGATCATTGGGGTCGATGTAATCGACTAGTTTTCTCCCCCAATATTTCAGGCTTTGCGCCTGTAATAGAAACGACTATTATTATTTTTGTTTTACTCAATAAATACGTAATTCTACTTCAGTTTTCTAATATTCCATACATTAAGTATGTTGACAATCAAATTATCTTTTATTTAACAAGTAGCTGGCAACCCTAACCATTCAGGACACGGCCGTCACTCTGAGAGGTACTTTCAAAATACCCGCATCACCTTCTTTGTTATGGTACATTTCACTGCTACCATAAACCCATCATTTCTCGTTACTTAGATTTATAACGTTTTTATAAGTCAGGCATTATGCACTGACCGAGTGTCTCTCTCTCTCTGTTTTTCCTTTCATCCCTTCACTATTTTTTATAATCTATACATTATCGTATGTGAAGGTGCATAGCACAGTGGTTAGAGCGTCGGGCTCACAAGCATGAGGTAGTGAGTTCGACTCCCAGACCGAGGCGTGTGTTGTGTTCTTGTGCAAGACCCTTTATTTCACGTTCCTACAGTTCACTCAGCTGTAGAAATGAGTTGCGACCTCAGTGGTGCCAAGCTGTATCGGCTTTTCCTTTGGCATGGAAAAAGGAGGCAGGTATGCATAGCTAACTGCTGATCTTCCATAAACAACCCTGCCCATTCTTGTGCTTTGGGGGGGGGGGCAACTTTCTAAGTGCAGACCCATGGTCATTCATGACCGAAGGTTTTTTTTTTACCCTTCCTTCTTCTAAGCGCCATTATTAACTTATCTATTCCTTACTCCGCCAGATTAGAGAGACAAAGAATTGGGGTCTTTGTTATCTAGTTGGCCTCCATTCCTCTCAAAATTACTGCTCTTTTGTTAAAAGTAGATAGAATTACTATTCACTCCCCCCAAATAAATAAATAAATAAACAATCCCCCAAAAGTCAATTTTTGCTTTCACTAATCACTGTCTAATATTCACAGGGTAAGATCTGGATAAATAGTATCACAAAATGTTTCGCGATGAAGTTAACAGAACTCTACAAACGTCCGTCAATCGATTGTAGTAAAGTTGACGCAATGATACTGAAAATACAAAAGGAATGTTACACAGCCAATGATTTCTGTAATGTTGGCTGGAAGCACCGCAAGGAACTGTGGTATCTATTCAATGAACCAATAAAAACATCCAAATCAAGGCATTATAAAATGTAAGTTTTTGTTATTTTGGTTGTTGTTGTTGGTGGTGATAGTAATAGAAGCGGTGGTGTTTCATGCAACACTTTTGAAATGTCAGCGAAATGTCGGTTCCAGCTAATCGCTAAATGAATTCTGTCATCCATTGTATTGTGTTTGCTAAAATTATGCTTGTAGATTTACTATCTTTGCTAATCTTAGCTATTTCATTTGCTATTTCCTTTAATCGTGATTCACTGTAACCGCGTTTGACATAATGACATACAAAAGCATTTGCATGTTTCCAGTAGTCCCCTATGCCAGTACGAATCCATTTTTTCCTCACAAATTGGGATTTCGGATTTGACCGAATAAGATGATGTGGATGATCGGAGCGGCGATGGAGATAAATGTGGGACGACGTGGCTTTGCAAAATAACTGTCACTATTCTGCCTCCAGAAAACTTAACTTTTGGGTTCAAAAAATTCAACGCTACTCTTTGAAAAACTAGACGTAAATTTTATGTTGGGCTTAACAGTCACAGAAACGCAAGAAGTCTATTAAACTATCCTGTGATCATTCCCAGACAAAAAATACGTCGTCAATGAACCGAAACCAGAATATTGGTTCATGACCATGAAGGAATTTCAATATCTTCAGTAACTGTGTCTCGAATTTCGTCATGAAGACATTAGCGAAATTAACTGCCATGGGGGTGACCATGGCGCAACCCTTCGTCTGGTAGTAAAATCTTTGACTAAACTTCATTGTGTTACTTTCTAACACAAACCTCAATAATCTACAGAGAAAATTTGATGGAACACTTTTGTTTGACCGCTCTTCGAAGGCATCCATGCATGCGTCTACCTTTTCATTGTAGTCAATATTAGGATATAAGGATGAAACATCCATGGTTACCAAAAAAGAGTTCTCAATATGGTCTCGGTGCTTCAAAATAAGTTTATTTCAGATACAAAATCAAAGGTATCCTGAATATATGAACTTAATCGTTTTGCGACGGGGAGTAGAAAGCCATCCAGCCAATCCGAAATTTTGGCCGTGCAACATTCATATCCGCTGCAAATTGAGCGCATTGGATGAAATCTTTCGAACTCTTTTGTGTATTTTAGGGAGACCATAAAATACAGGTGTTCTTCTTTCTGACCTTAAAATCTTAGATTCAGCCTTATTAACGAAATTGTTTTCCTCCATTTCCAGAATTATTTTGTCAAGTTTCTCTCCGTAATTGGGGTTAAAACTCCTTCACAAGCCGAAATATACTCACTTTTGTCCATAATTACGATAGCGCTTCCCTTATTCGCCATGTTAATAACAATAGAATCGTTATTAGCTGGACGTCGGAGTGCATAACGTTGGAAATTTGTGAGGTTATTCCAGGACCCTTTTCACTTGTCTTAAGGCTTTCTCTAATGCTTGCCTGACAAGATTTACGGAATTCTAGTAATGCCTGTGAACGTCCATCCCGAACCTTATCTGGATACCAATTGAGATTCTTTTCAATCCAATTATGCCAGATTCGATAATCATCATTTTTATTTTTAGTAAACATAGGGTTTTCTGACTCCTCGTTACCAGCTTTTTAAAAAAAATATTCTTTTAGCTTGTGACGCCGGACAAACTGAAATAGCCCTTGAGCTAGTTTATTCTTGTCGAAATTCTTAGTGTTTGGGCAAAAACTCAGGCCAAGCTCTAACACTGAGACATCATCGGGCGAAAGTTTTAGTTTAGATAAATTTATGACCGACTTATTCTCTAGTGTGATGGTTTTTTCTCGGGCAAGTGGTTTTCAGAGTCTTTTTCTCATTAGATTCCTGACTACATTTTGGGATTTGCTCGAAATCTTCACTTAAAACACGGAACCTATTGGGTGATAAAATTTGTTGTGAATGTTCACGTGAGAAGTTATAATTTTTAGTCGCCTTTCTAGGGGTAACCCATTTCTGGGTGGGTGATAGACATTGTCTTCTGTGGTTTTTGTAGACATTTGAAAAACCTTTACTTTCGGGAAAGGAACAAATTTATTGTTTTCAAGGCAAAATCTTAAATGTGCTCGCATTTTTGACTGATCAAATAGAAACTTCCCTGGAGCGTTTCCAATGACCAGTTCAAATGCATACGCCAGGGCAAAATGGCCACAATCATACGCGCCAACTTGGGGATTAATTATATGAACTTGTTGAATTGTAGGAGTAATGTTTGTTTGTGGTGAATACAACGTTGATTTTGTGCCATTAGTTCCTGCGAAACTGGTAAATTCAAACTGTCATAAATATAAAAATCTCCTAAAAAATTGGTTGATAAAACAAAATGATTGTTCCTGGTGTGATGAATAAACAGTGTGCGGTATGGATTGTATGTTAGAAATTCCGTGTGATTATTATTCAGGTGCTCCACACAGAAATTGTAGGAGCTGCTTAGAGATATTGCTCGCTCTTCTGTTGGTGGCTAAAACCATGTCAATGTAGTGAATCCCTTTCGTATTCAGCGAGTATCTGAGGGTCGCAAGTGTCTCGCTTCTTAATCTGTACGCTCTGCCGGAGTTGGGCAACAACAAAAGGACACGAGGCCACGTGTAATCCCCTGACAAGTGTCTCATCAAATCAGTCCTGAAATGTGGCTTCTTTCTTCTGATAAAAAAAACGAGTCCACCAGTCAAATCCACTTGATTCTCTTAGTGTGAGATTTGTTGCAATATAGAAAGCAGGTTCCCTACAGTTGCTTTCGCCTTTTCTTGCTTCTGGAATTGGTATTTTCCCACCTCTTGCAGAGTTGAATTTGCCTCCAGATTCAAAATGAGTTAGCATTAGACAATAAAAGCAAACTCTGTTACTGTGTGTGTGTGTGTGTGTGTGTGTGTGTGTGTGTGTGTGTGTGTGTGTGTGTGTGTGTGTGTGTGTGTGTGTGTGTGTGTGTGTGTTTGTCTGAGTGTTATTGACTGAGTGTGTTTGATTAAGACACCAATATATTTTTTATATTGCAGGTTGTGGAATAATATTGCCAAGATATCTTCAGAATGCAATACGCCATCTGCTGAGAAATTAATACCATGGGTCAAAGCCCACTTCGACGCTAGCGATGATTTGGCAACCATGTGGAAGAAATTACATTAACGTACCTAGTTACTGGGAAGAATTCAAGATTTACTGGCTTGTCGGACTTTGGACTTGGTTACTTAGTATAGCTACCAATGATAATAATAATAATAATAATAATAATAATAATAATAATAATAATAATAATAATAATAATAATAATAATAATAGTAATAATAGTAATAATAAATGGAGACTATTTCATTAGTGCAGTATATACTTGTAATCTTGTACATGTATACACAATCACTACTAGCCACCACATCTCCTATATTATATCTCCCCTACATGTCCCCCTACATGGCCTTGCTATTTGCTTTTGAGCCAAATTAACTAACTAACTAACTAACATCTCCTATATTATTTATACATACATACGTACATACATACATACATATATATACACATACGTATGAGTGTATATATATATGTATTTATATATATATGTATATATCTTCATACATATACATATATATATATATATATGCATAACATACATACACTTACATATATATGTATGTATGCATGCATGTATATTGGTATATCCAAGCAAGGAGGAACATGCACATATGGAAAGTACTTTAACTATCTGTAGAATAAAAAATAACCAATTAATGATTATGAGAAATAAAGTTTGATGCCACTTCTGCTAGATCATTGCTATTTTTACTGTTATTATTGTTTGTGTTTACTTGTTTAACCCCAGGGCAGCCTCGAAACAGTGTTAACTGACGTTTCAACCATAACCATCACGAAATGTGTTGCCTTTAAATAGATTTTCTCAAATTTAACAAATATTTGTTCATTTGGGAATTCGTCCATATTTATTTCGAAACGTTTGTTTGAATAACACAAAGAGAGGACAATCATTTGAATCAACAAAAATACTATGAACATAATAGTAAATGAGTAAAAAGAGTAAAAGAGTACTACAAATATGAAAACGACAACAGCGATACTCCTTTCTACCATAGGCACAAGGTCTGGATTTTGTGGGGAGGGTCACAGTCGATCACGTCGACCATAGTACTCAACTGGTACTTTATTTATCGACACCGAAAGGATGAAAGGCAGTCAACCTCGGCGAGATTTGAACTCAGAACGTAGCGAGAGATGAAATACCTATTTCTTAACTGCCCACAAGGCGCTACACACGGAGGGGACAAACAAGGAGAGACAAAAGGATTAAGTCGATTATATCGATCCCAGTGCGTAACTGGTACTTATTTAATCGACCCCGAAAGGATGAAAGGTAAAGTCGACCTCGGCGGAATTTGAACTCGGAATGTAACGGCAGACGAAATACGGCTACGCATTTCGCCCGGCGTATTAACGATACTGTCAACAACAATAATAATAGCAAATTGAACAACGAAGGAAACATGTTGTTTCTTGATATGTTAAAAATAACAGATAATCTCCCCCAAATTTCATCATAATGATTTATGTTGGAATAACTGTTATATTTGATCTCTTGACATTTTCTTGTTTCAGTCATTAGACTGCGGCCATATGGGACACCGCCTTGAAGAATTTTAGTCGAACGAATCGATTCTAGAACTTAATTTTAAAGCTTCGTACTAATTCCAGCGGTCTGTTTTGCCGATCCGCTTAGATACGGGCGCTTAGTCACAACTACATCGGATTTCAAGTGGTAGTGGGAGGCAAACAGGTACATCACACACCCAGAAACCCACACATCGAAATTCTTTCAGTTTTCGTCTACTAAATCCCCTCACAAGGTTTTGCCTTATTGGATTTTCAAAGCATAAAACTAATAATAGCATATATTTAAGTACTGTGTATGTTTATAGAAAATCATAATTTTTTTTTTTGGAATGTTGCATCTCAAAGCAGAGACCCTATCAAAAATAGCAACGAAATATTGGGTTACCTCCATCATTCATTCACTGTCCCATCACTGTCTCTCACATAATACCCTTTCTCTGCTACCTCTAATTCATCACTCTTAGCACTGCCTTTTCCATATTTCTTTGATGGATTCGAGACTATAGAAGAAGACATTTGCCCAAAGTACCACGCCCTGGGAATGAACGCACAACCATGTGGTTGGGAAAGAAACTTCTTACCACGCAGCTATATAGTGTGAAGGTTTGTGCTCTAGTAGTGAGAGTATTGCACTCACAATTGCGAGATTGTGGTTTCGATTCCCAGCGTACGTTGTGTTCTTAAATAAAACACTCCGTTTCACGTTGTTCCACTGAACTCTAAATGAATAACCCTGCGATGGACTGGCGTTCCGTTCGAGGAGAATGTTGGCCTGCCTCTCAAACCAGTGAGACAGTATCTTTCAAAAGCTGGAGCCATGCGAAGCGCATTGTGACCAGCGGTGTACAATAACATCCGATAATCAGGTCGATACCGCGATGCTGTGATGCTGTGATACCGCGATGCTGTGATGTATAAAACATATATAAAAATCATATCTGTAGCAATCATTAAACTTTTAAACTGTGTCTTCTTTGATGAAGAAACTTTTCGTTATACTATGGACAAGTATAACCAATCACTCGCCCCTTAGTTATTTAAAAAAAAATTATATAAATTATATCCGTCAGAACCATTACATATATCTTTTAGAGGAATATGATCTGGTTCAACAAACCTTTTAACAAAAGCGTTAGAACGCTTGTCATCAAAGCAATTCCTGTATTTTCTTCAATATCATTAAATGAAGAAGAAAGAAGAGAGAAGAGAGAGAGAGAGAGAGAAAGATAAAGGGAGAGAGAGGGAGAGGAAGATGGAGAGAAAGAAAAAGAGAGAGGTAGAAAGAGGGGCAGGTGAGAGAGATATCTCATTGCACTGAAGACGAAATGAAGCTCTGTTCATTTCAAATACGAGAGGCGTTCAATAAGTAATGTTCGATCTAGCTGAAATTTTGCATGTGTAATTATGTATATCTCTATAGATTAAGTGGCAAATTACAGCTCTAAACTAATTGTGGTTTCTGATTTACAGGTGTTTGAACTGAGTCAAGTGTGAAATGGAGTCTGTTGAATGTCAAGCAGTGATCCGGTTTTTGTATTTGAAAGGACGCACACCACGGGAGACTTTTGATGAAATGAAAGTAACTTATAGTGATGATGCCCCATCATATGACCTTGTAAAACGCTGGCATTGTGAATTCAAACATGGTCGGAACTCTGTGGAAACAGCTCCCAGATCTGGTTGCCCCTCCCCCTTCTGCCATTGATGAGGCATCTGTCCGTCAAGTTGAGGCTGCCATTTTGGAAGATCGACGCATAATTATTCGCTAAATAGCCCATGAGGTCAAGATTAGTACCGGGTCTGTGGAAACTATCATTCATGACCATTTGCATATGCAAAAGGTGTCTGCCAGATGGATTCCCAGGTTGCTCACATCTTTCCAGAAGCAAGAACGCGTCGATTGCTCGAGGATGAATTTGGAGATGTGCCAAGAAGATGAGTCAAAATTTTTCAAAAGACTAATTACACAGGATGAAACCTGGGTCCATCACTATGATCCAGAGACCAAAGCCCAGTCAATGTAGTGGAAGCACCGTGACTCCCCTCCTCCAAAGAAGGCAAGGGTGCAGCCCCCCGCTGGCAAGGTCATGCTCACAGTCTTCTGGGACCAGGACGGAGTAGTGATGACAGATTTCCTGGCAAATGGTGCCACAATTACAGGAGCCTATTATGCTTCACTTTTGAGGAAATTAAGAGAAGCTATCAAAATCAAGAGGCGGGGCAAGATCAGCAAAGGCATCCTCCTCCTGCAGGACAACGCTCTGGTCCACAACTCGCGTGTCGCCAGATCAGAAGCACAGGCGTGCGGCTATGAACTCCTCCCCCATCCCCCTACTCTTCTGACCTTGCACCCTCTGATTTTCACCTCTTCCCAGCCATGAAGTTGTTTTTGAAAGGAAATCGTTTCCCAGATGATGCAGCCTTTATTTCTGAAGTCACGTCGTGGTTGGAGTACCAAGCTGGGGTCTTCTACAAAAACGGTCTTCAGAGCTGCATCAAACGATGGGAGAAATGCGTAACTCTTGGTTGTTCCTAAGTAGACAAAGACTAATAACTGTGCCAAGTTTCGTTGCTCTACTGCTATGGGAAGTGGGTCAGGGGCATTACTTATTGAACGCCCCTCGTATATCCAAATTAAGAAAGTGTAGTCAATCACAACCCTTCACAAACAAACAATCCCGAAGCCTAAGTTTTTTATTGATAACATGGTTGAGCTTGGCAGGATTTGACCTGAAAGTGGAGGGAACAGAAACGAATTTTGTGAATCATTCAACTCGATGCTTTATCAATTCTGCCGGTCCTCTACCTTATGGAAGACTGTCGAAAATAAGGGCGCAAGCCAGACATTTATACAAGTTTTAAATTTTGATTCGAAAGCAGCTATTTTGATAGGTGGGGGCCAGTCGATTACATCCAGCCCCAGCGTCCAACTGGTACTTATTTTATCGACTTCGAAAATATTAAAGGCTAAGTTGACCCCGGTGGAATTTGAACTGAGAACATAAAGAGCTGTGAAATACTGCTAGGCATTATGTCTGGCGGTGCTGACAATTCTGTCAGGTAACGGGCTTAAGGTACATTTATACTAAAATATGATTTAAGCTTTAAATAAATATATAATTTGAGCACTGATTGAAGAATAATGATTTTATTTTACTTAAATTTAGTCATTAGAACCATCTCTGCTAGGGACATACATAGAATCACAGTGTCTAAACAAGAACTGGTGTCGGAAATAGCCAGTAGGCTTTTAAAATTATTATTAGCGACAGAAGCAGTATGAATAGCAAAGAAGGAATATTGATCCTTATTTAAAAGTGGATGTTGTGTTAAAACAAAAATTACTGCGATAGTTACCATGAGAGAACTCTGATATTGGCTTTTAGTGTATAAAAGCACTCTTCTTTATATTGCGAGCGGGGAGATAACTCACTTGCCATCGCCACCACCGAAACTTCCAGATAACGGGATTTCGGACTTCTCTCTGTTAATGGTAGAAGCTCCACCGCTGGAGTCAGCAGCGATATCTCTGCTAGTGATACTCATAGAATCATAGTGCGTAAACCGGCATTATAGTTACACACACACACACACACAAACAAACAAACGCACACACACACAAACATATTTACACAAACACACACACATACACACACACACACGCACACACACACACACACACATTCATTCCCAAACACACATATTTAATGCACAATATACGCATGTATATAATTCGGTGGTAATCACAAAAAAATCTCCTTTAGTGGACCGGACCACAAACTACATAGGAAACCAATACGTAGGAGTGTAATGTAGAGTCTTATGCAGTTGTAATGCAGTCAACCTAATGAAGGAGGATGATTTCAGGAAGAGTATGTAGACTCTAAAGAAAGTCAGGAGGTACGAGATGAATATATTTATCGCACCACTTGATATCCATAGGATAACATTCATCTCGCAGTCAACATCATGTAGAAATGATTTATTTTAGTGTATAATATATTACTTTACATGCCTGCAATCGTTTGGATGCTATAAAAGAACTATTGTACATTTTATAAACAAACCAATGCAGATATAGAAGGCTAGTGCATCCAATATTTTCAGCTCATATATATATATATATATATATATATATATATATATATCTTTTTTCTTTTTTTTTTTTCTCTCCTTGTTTCTCTCCTTGTTTTCTGTGTCCCTTTCTGTAGAAGAGCGTAGGCTCGAAACGTAAAAGACTTTTCCTTTTTCCTGAGCGTTATACTAATACATTTGTTTGTTTTGTACACCACCTGTCTTCGACTTTTGTTCTGTTCGTAAACTCTACCCAAGGTAAGTGTACATTAATTCACATATTTGTTTTCTTGTGATTTATCTTGCTTTTACTTTGCATTGTTTTGGCCTTACCCACGATCCTTTATACAATATATTCTACGCAATGCTTCATAGTAATTATTCCATTCCATATATATGTATATACATATATATATATCTTTATATATATATATATATATATATATATATATATATATATATATATGTATGTATGTATAAACACACATGCATTATGTGTTTTGTTCGTATTTGGATATATGCATATAATTGGGGTTTCACATATTTCGACGCCAAACTTGGTCCATTGTTACATGGGGTTATAACAGCTAGATAAAAACTTATTCAGGTTGGAAGGATGGCAAAGTGGTTGGGAGCCATGCTTTAAATTTCGAAGTATAAATTGTTGCTTGTACGTGTGAGGGGAGAATTTTTTCTCCCTAATAATTAAAACATTCACTGATGATGTTAGGAGATTTGGATTTTCAGTAATGCAGAGGTCACCTCTGCTGCTCTGTCCCTTGTATTTGCTGGCCTTAGCTTTAATGCTTCAGTTTATATGGAAACTCTCACGTCTCTCTCTTTAAGTGTCTATACCATATTGGATAAAAATGTCTTTTGTTTTTACCTCTGAACGAATCCAAATGTTGCTTATATCTTCTTATGAAGGTATTTCCCGTCATACCAATGAAAAGTTTTGTTGTTCGGTTCAAATACGAAATGCTGGACACTACTTCTTTTTTCTGGTACCTATTGTTCAGCAGTTCGGAGATCTGAAATTAAAGGATCTTTAGGTTATGTCTCTAACGTTGTTAATTTTGTTGTGGTTGAAATAATCAACTCTATACTGAGGTAGCAATTATGGCTAACTTTGACCGTATTTCTATTGAAGATCTTATAGTATTTATGTGATAGAAGTCAGTGGTTGTCTTATGAATTTTCTAGCTGGTCTATCTACATTTGGTTCAATATAACTTACTTTACTCTTAAAGCTTGACCTTTCTAATGCACCGATATAATATGGGGAAGCCTTTTTTGAAAGTAGCTTTATCAGAGGATAGGTTGGAAGCACGCGACTGATAATATTGCTTGATGACTGACTGTGTGTCGTTAGTATCCTCATTTGGTTTATGCTAGGGTTTAAATTTGTTCATATTAATGTCGAGGAAATCAACTTATTTAGTGTTATTTGTGGTTTTTAGGTTCAGTTGGCTAAATATTTTGCATAAATTTTCCCTTATTTTATCCATATAGTGCTCGTATTTGTTATATTCCACTCCAAGACCTTTAATAATCTCTTTTATTAAAGAACATCTAGAATGTGAAAATTAACCTGATTTGGTTCCTCTGCACCATCATAGCTCCTCTTAGGGACCTCAAATAACTGGTCCCCATTTTTTCCACAACGGAAATTATTAAAAATATAATCACTTCCTTGCATTCATTATTATGGCTATATCAGTATTAGTGACGTTAAATGTGCTTTTGGAGCAGGTTTTGGAGATCGAGGAGTCAACTCGGACTCGATAAATTTGTATTTGGACTTGGAT
Source organism: Octopus sinensis (assembly GCF_006345805.1). Lineage (NCBI taxonomy): Eukaryota > Metazoa > Mollusca > Cephalopoda > Octopoda > Octopodidae > Octopus > Octopus sinensis. The sequence continues at coordinate 23,512,658 of NC_043021.1, read as the reverse complement.
TTTATTGAAACATTCAATTTTCTTGAGCCATTTCGTGTAATCTTCAATTTCTCTGAACATATCCATTGAGTAAAGGTCTGAGGAGCTCTGATGTGTCGTATGATCTCTAATATAGATTTGTTGATAATGAATAATTCGCTTCTCATGAGATTTGTCTATCTACAGCTAAGGTTTTGCCTTTGTGGTCTTTCAAGGTTATAAAATGTTTACGTGGGGTGATACCTTCGATTAGGCGTTTTTGCTTCGACATCGATAAAATTACAAGTTGTAAGGTTCATGTTCTTATATGATTTGGTTATGTACATGGTTATCTGCCTCATAAACAACTTTTTGTTTTATCTGCGTTTATAAATTTGTTTGGGGATTTTCCAAAAAGATTCAAGTTATGTTTGTAATTTGTGTTGGAAGATATCAGATCTATGGTTGAATTTGTCATATTAAACTAATTTTATGAGGTGGTGGGTTTTTGTAAGGTCTAAAACCGTAACTGTCCTGCGAACGACGACTGGTTTTCTTCTTAGGACGTCTTTTTGTTTTATTGATGACATGCTTGGCGTAAACACATGCTCGCTTGTCTGCCTGCCTATCTGTCTGCCTGCTTGCCCGCATGGCTGCCTGTTTGTTTGTCTGTCTGTCTATCAGTGAATCTATCTATCTGTCTATGTATCTTCCTTCATGTTGTTATTGTTCTCGCAGTAGAAGCAACAGCAACAGCTGCAACAGTAACAATAGTGCTAAATCTTTTCAGCAGCAAGGTACCACCCGAAATCCAACCAACCAGAAATTATCTCACAGTCAACCACCCTGACTTGTTTAACTCTCTTGGTGGATTCTTCAAGCATTTAACTCTACAAAGTAACTGGCCAGCCTCTGCTGACAAATGCCACAACATAAGCACGAGTTTGGACCTGTAAAATGTATATCTAAGGCCCATAGATGCTAGGAGCTTCCTTGCTAATTACATGCGTGGCTTTCTTTACAGTATGTGACCACGAGAGTTCTTGGAAGGATTCTTGTTGAGAGAGATGGTGTGAATAAGCAGATGTTTTTCACTAGTTGGCCACATACTTCTAGCAGCGGTAAGAATGTTGCAGCAGGCGGAAATCAGCGAAGACAGCGACAACGCCATCTGTGCATTATTGTGTAAGGCTCATGATATAAGAGATTCTAATATGAGCGACCTGCACCCAACATACAGAATCACAGCATGCAAAACGTACATATATATTCTCTTATACATCCATATATACATACTTGCATACATACATACAATTTACGGAGATGTACTTGTATAGAAAGTGACTTGATCTGAGGTCGTGTGCTGAAACAAAGAAAATTGCAGCGTAGAAGAAGTTTATTATTATTATTATTATTATTATTATTATTATTATTATTATTATTATTATTATTATTATTATTATTATTATTGCTATTATTATTATTATTCAGTAGTTTTATTTTTATAGCGTACTTTCACTTCACTACCGAGCGCAGCTCTGTGTGCCTTGGGTATGTGCTGTGATTTGTTGTGATGCTCTGATGGTTATTGTATGGAAAGTGTTCTGCGTAGGATGTGTGCAGTGCCTAGTAGTGCAATTTTCTGTATGTTATATGTGTTTGTAAGTCCTGGTGTTTTTGTTATGTATTTGTCTGAATATTTTTTTATCATGCCTAATGCACCTACTATGATAGGAATTGTTTCTGTTTTCAGGTTCCACATTCTAGTTATCTCTATTTCCAGGTCTTTGTATTTTGAGAGTTTCTCCATTTCTTTTAGAGACACGTTGTCATCTGTCGGTATTGATACATCAATTAGAAAGCATTTTTTTTCTTCATGATCTCTGACAACTATATCTGGTCTGTTGGCCTTAATTTCTCTATCTGTGTGTATCGGCATATCCCAGAGTATGGTTGCTTTCTCGTTTTCTGTGACCTTTTCTGGTGTGTGCCTATACCATCTTTTTTCTGTTGTTATTCCATAATGTTGGCATAGCTTCCAATGTATATAGGTTCCAACTCTGTCATGTCTGTGAATATATTCCTTCTTAGCCAGGACTGGGCAGCTAGAGATAATATGATTTATTGTTTCTTGTCCATCTCCACATATTCTGCAGTTACTTTTAATATTTCTTTTCATTACATGTTTTTGGTAATTTCTGGTGGGGAGGCTTTGGTCTTGTGCTGCAATTAAAAATCCCCCTGTTTCTGCTTTGAGTCCTGAGCTTCTCAACCATTGCTGGGATTTTTCTTTGTCTATTTCTTTTGCGTTTAGTTTAGTGCAGTATTTACCATGAAGGGCTTTTTCTTGCCATCGTTTTATCATGGCTCGTTGCTGTTCTATTTTTAGTTTGGATTTCATTTGTTTTATAGCTTTTGTTGTTTCTTCATCATCTTCTTCTTCTTCTTTGTGTTTATTAGGTGGTATGATTTCTTGTTTGTATTTGTCAGCTTCCTTAAATACTAATATTATTATTATTGTTGTTGTTATTATTATTATTACTATTATTATTATTATTATTATTATTATTATTGTTATTATCATTGTTGTTATTATTAATATTATTATTGGTTTGAGCAGGCCGTATCATTAATACGCCGGGAAAATGCTTAGCGGCATTTCGTCCGTCTTTGCATTATGAGCTAAAATTCCGCCGAGGTCGACTTTGCCTTTCATCCTTTCAGAGTGGATAAAATAAATTCCAGCTGATCATTGGGGTCGATGTAATCGACTAGTTTTCTCCCCCAATATTTCAGGCTTTGCGCCTGTAATAGAAACGACTATTATTATTTTTGTTTTACTCAATAAATACGTAATTCTACTTCAGTTTTCTAATATTCCATACATTAAGTATGTTGACAATCAAATTATCTTTTATTTAACAAGTAGTGGCAACCCTAACCATTCAGGACACGGCCGTCACTCTGAGAGGTACTTTCAAAATACCCGCATCACCTTCTTTGTTATGGTACATTTCACTGCTACCATAAACCCATCATTTCTCGTTACTTAGATTTATAACGTTTTTATAAGTCAGGCATTATGCACTGACCGAGTGTCTCTGTTTTTCCTTTCATCCCTTCACTATTTTTTATAATCTATACATTATCGTATGTGAAGGTGCATAGCACAGTGGTTAGAGCGTCGGGCTCACAAGCATGAGGTAGTGAGTTCGACTCCCAGACCGAGGCGTGTGTTGTGTTCTTGTGCAAGACCCTTTATTTCACGTTCCTACAGTTCACTCAGCTGTAGAAATGAGTTGCGACCTCAGTGGTGCCAAGCTGTATCGGCTTTTCCTTTGGCATGGAAAAAGGAGGCAGGTATGCATAGCTGACTGCTGATCTTCCATAAACAACCCTGCCCATTCTTGTGCTTTGGGGGAGGGGGCAACTTTCTAAGTGCAGACCCATGGTCATTCATGACCGAAGGTTTTTTTTTTACCCTTCCTTCTTCTAAGCGCCATTATTAACTTATCTATTCCTTACTCCGCCAGATTAGAGAGACAAAGAATTGGGGTCTTTGTTATCTAGTTGGCCTCCATTCCTCTCAAAATTACTGCTCTTTTGTTAAAAGTAGATAGAATTACTATTCACTCCCCCCAAATAAATAAATAAATAAACAATCCCCCAAAAGTCAATTTTTGCTTTCACTAATCACTGTCTAATATTCACAGGGTAAGATCTGGATAAATAGTATCACAAAATGTTTCGCGATGAAGTTAACAGAACTCTACAAACGTCCGTCAATCGATTGTAGTAAAGTTGACGCAATGATACTGAAAATACAAAAGGAATGTTACACAGCCAATGATTTCTGTAATGTTGGCTGGAAGCACCGCAAGGAACTGTGGTATCTATTCAATGAACCAATAAAAACATCCAAATCAAGGCATTATAAAATGTAAGTTTTTGTTATTTTGGTTGTTGTTGTTGGTGGTGATAGTAATAGAAGCGGTGGTGTTTCATGCAACACTTTTGAAATGTCAGCGAAATGTCGGTTCCAGCTAATCGCTAAATGAATTCTGTCATCCATTGTATTGTGTTTGCTAAAATTATGCTTGTAGATTTACTATCTTTGCTAATCTTAGCTATTTCATTTGCTATTTCCTTTAATCGTGATTCACTGTAACCGCGTTTGACATAATGACATACAAAAGCATTTGCATGTTTCCAGTAGTCCCCTATGCCAGTACGAATCCATTTTTTCCTCACAAATTGGGATTTCGGATTTGACCGAATAAGATGATGTGGATGATCGGAGCGGCGATGGAGATAAATGTGGGACGACGTGGCTTTGCAAAATAACTGTCACTATTCTGCCTCCAGAAAACTTAACTTTTGGGTTCAAAAAATTCAACGCTACTCTTTGAAAAACTAGACGTAAATTTTATGTTGGGCTTAACAGTCACAGAAACGCAAGAAGTCTATTAAACTATCCTGTGATCATTCCCAGACAAAAAATACGTCGTCAATGAACCGAAACCAGAATATTGGTTCATGACCATGAAGGAATTTCAATATCTTCAGTAACTGTGTCTCGAATTTCGTCATGAAGACATTAGCGAAATTAACTGCCATGGGGGTGACCATGGCGCAACCCTTCGTCTGGTAGTAAAATCTTTGACTAAACTTCATTGTGTTACTTTCTAACACAAACCTCAATAATCTACAGAGAAAATTTGATGGAACACTTTTGTTTGACCGCTCTTCGAAGGCATCCATGCATGCGTCTACCTTTTCATTGTAGTCAATATTAGGATATAAGGATGAAACATCCATGGTTACCAAAAAAGAGTTCTCAATCCGGTCTCGGTGCTTAAAAAAAGTTGTTAATTTCAGATACAAAATCAAAGGTATCCTGAATATATGAACTTAATCGTTTTGCGACGGGGAGTAGAAAGCCATCCAGCCAATCCGAAATTTTGGCCGTGCAACATTCATATCCGCTGCAAATTGAGCGCATTGGATGAAATCTTTCGAACTCTTTTGTGTATTTTAGGGAGACCATAAAATACAGGTGTTCTTCTTTCTGACCTTAAAATCTTAGATTCAGCCTTATTAACGAAATTGTTTTCCTCCATTTCCAGAATTATTTTGTCAAGTTTCTCTCCGTAATTGGGGTTAAAACTCCTTCACAAGCCGAAATATACTCACTTTTGTCCATAATTACGATAGCGCTTCCCTTATTCGCCATGTTAATAACAATAGAATCGTTATTAGCTGGACGTCGGAGTGCATAACGTTGGAAATTTGTGAGGTTATTCCAGGACCCTTTTCACTTGTCTTAAGGCTTTCTCTAATGCTTGCCTGACAAGATTTACGGAATTCTAGTAATGCCTGTGAACGTCCATCCCGAACCTTATCTGGATACCAATTGAGATTCTTTTCAATCCAATTATGCCAGATTCGATAATCATCATTTTTATTTTTAGTAAACATAGGGTTTTCTGACTCCTCGTTACCAGCTTTTTAAAAAAAATATTCTTTTAGCTTGTGACGCCGGACAAACTGAAATAGCCCTTGAGCTAGTTTATTCTTGTCGAAATTCTTAGTGTTTGGGCAAAAACTCAGGCCAAGCTCTAACACTGAGACATCATCGGGCGAAAGTTTTAGTTTAGATAAATTTATGACCGACTTATTCTCTAGTGTGATGGTTTTTTCTCGGGCAAGTGGTTTTCAGAGTCTTTTTCTCATTAGATTCCTGACTACATTTTGGGATTTGCTCGAAATCTTCACTTAAAACACGGAACCTATTGGGTGATAAAATTTGTTGTGAATGTTCACGTGAGAAGTTATAATTTTTAGTCGCCTTTCTAGGGGTAACCCATTTCTGGGTGGGTGATAGACATTGTCTTCTGTGGTTTTTGTAGACATTTGAAAAACCTTTACTTTCGGGAAAGGAACAAATTTATTGTTTTCAAGGCAAAATCTTAAATGTGCTCGCATTTTTGACTGATCAAATAGAAACTTCCCTGGAGCGTTTCCAATGACCAGTTCAAATGCATACGCCAGGGCAAAATGGCCACAATCATACGCGCCAACTTGGGGATTAATTATATGAACTTGTTGAATTGTAGGAGTAATGTTTGTTTGTGGTGAATACAACGTTGATTTTGTGCCATTAGTTCCTGCGAAACTGGTAAATTCAAACTGTCATAAATATAAAAATCTCCTAAAAAATTGGTTGATAAAACAAAATGATTGTTCCTGGTGTGATGAATAAACAGTGTGCGGTATGGATTGTATGTTAGAAATTCCGTGTGATTATTATTCAGGTGCTCCACACAGAAATTGTAGGAGCTGCTTAGAGATATTGCTCGCTCTTCTGTTGGTGGCTAAAACCATGTCAATGTAGTGAATCCCTTTCGTATTCAGCGAGTATCTGAGGGTCGCAAGTGTCTCGCTTCTTAATCTGTACGCTCTGCCGGAGTTGGGCAACAACAAAAGGACACGAGGCCACGTGTAATCCCCTGACAAGTGTCTCATCAAATCAGTCCTGAAATGTGGCTTCTTTCTTCTGATAAAAAAACGAGTCCACCAGTCAAATCCACTTGATTCTCTTAGTGTGAGATTTGTTGCAATATAGAAAGCAGGTTCCCTACAGTTGCTTTCGCCTTTTCTTGCTTCTGGAATTGGTATTTTCCCACCTCTTGCAGAGTTGAATTTGCCTCCAGATTCAAAATGAGTTAGCATTAGACAATAAAAGCAAGCTCTGTTACTCTGTGTGTGTGTGTGTGTGTGTGTGTGTGTGTGTGTGTGTGTGTATGTGTGTGTGTGTGTGTGTGTGTGTGTGTGTGTGTGTGTGTGTGTGTGTGTTTGTCTGAGTGTTATTGACTGAGTGTGTTTGATTAAGACACCAATATATTTTTTATATTGCAGGTTGTGGAATAATATTGCCAAGATATCTTCAGAATGCAATACGCCATCTGCTGAGAAATTAATACCATGGGTCAAAGCCCACTTCGACGCTAGCGATGATTTGGCAACCATGTGGAAGAAATTACATTAACGTACCTAGTTACTGGGAAGAATTCAAGATTTACTGGCTTGTCGGACTTTGGACTTGGTTACTTAGTATAGCTACCAATAATAATAATAATAATAATAATAATAATAATAATAATAATAATAATAATAATAATAATAATAATAATAATAGTAATAATAAATGGAGACTATTTCATTAGTGCAGTATATACTTGTAATCTTGTACATGTATACACAATCACTACTAGCCACCACATCTCCTATATTATTTATACATACATACGTACATACATACATACATATATATACACATACGTATGAGTGTATATATATATGTATTTATATATATATGTATATATCTTCATACATATACATATATATATATATATATACATAACCTACATACACTTACATATATATATATGTATGCATGCATGTATATTGGTATATCCAAGCAAGGAGGAACATGCACATATGGAAAGTACTTTAACTATCTGTAGAATAAAAAATAACCAATTAATGATTATGAGAAATAAAGTTTGATGCCACTGCTGCTACATCAATGTTATTTTTACTGTTATTATTGTTTGTGTTTCCTTGTTTAACCCCAGGGCAGCCTCGAAACAGTGTTAACTGACGTTTCAACCGTAACCATCACGAAATGTTTTGCCTTTAAATAGATTTTCTCAAATTTAACAAATATTTGTTCATTTGTGAATTCGTCCATATTTATTTCGAAACGTTTATTTGAATAACACAAAGAGAGGACAATCATTTGAATCAACAAAAATACTATGAACATAATAGTAAATGAGTAAAAAGAGTAAAAGAGTACTACAAATATGAAAACGACAACAGCGATACTCCTTTCTACCATAGGCACAAGGTCTGGATTTTGTGGGGAGGGTCACAGTCGATCACGTCGACCATAGTACTCAACTGGTACTTTATTTATCGACACCGAAAGGATGAAAGGCAGTCAACCTCGGCGAGATTTGAACTCAGAACGTAGCGAGAGATGAAATACCTATTTCTTAACTGCCCACAAGGCGCTACACACGGAGGGGACAAACAAGGAGAGACAAAAGGATTAAGTCGATTATATCGACCCCAGTGCGTAACTGGTACTTATTTAATCGACCCCGAAAGGATGAAAGGTAAAGTCGACCTCGGCGGAATTTGAACTCGGAATGTAACGGCAGACGAAATACGGCTACGCATTTCGCCCGGCGTATTAACGATACTGTCAACAACAATAATAATAGCAAATTGAACAACGAAGGAAACATGTTGTTTCTTGATATGTTAAAAATAACAGATAATCTCCCCCAAATTTCATCATAATGATTTATGTTGGAATAACTGTTATATTTGATCTCTTGACATTTTCTTGTTTCAGTCATTAGACTGCGGCCATATGGGACACCGCCTTGAAGAATTTTAGTCGAACGAATCGATTCTAGAACTTAATTTTAAAGCTTCGTACTAATTCCAGCGGTCTGTTTTGCCGATCCGCTTAGATACGGGCGCTTAGTCACAACTACATCGGATTTCAAGTGGTAGTGGGAGGCAAACAGGTACATCACACACCCAGAAACCCACACATCGAAATTCTTTCAGTTTTCGTCTACTAAATCCCCTCACAAGGTTTTGCCTTATTGGATTTTCAAAGCATAAAACTAATAATAGCATATATTTAAGTACTGTGTATGTTTATAGAAAATCATAATTTTTTTTTTTGGAATGTTGCATCTCAAAGCAGAGACCCTATCAAAAATAGCAACGAAATATTGGGTTACCTCCATCATTCATTCACTGTCCCGTCACTGTCTCTCACATAATACCCTTTCTCTGCTACCTCTAATTCATCACTCTTAGCACTGCCTTTTCCATATTTCTTTGATGGATTCGAGACTATAGAAGAAGACATTTGCCCAAAGTACCACGCCCTGGGAATGAACGCACAACCATGTGGTTGGGAAAGAAACTTCTTACCACGCAGCTATATAGTGTGAAGGTTTGTGCTCTAGTAGTGAGAGTATTGCACTCACAATTGCGAGATTGTGGTTTCGATTCCCAGCGTACGTTGTGTTCTTAAATAAAACACTCCGTTTCACGTTGTTCCACTGAACTCTAAATGAATAACCCTGCGATGGACTGGCGTTCCGTTCGAGGAGAATGTTGGCCTGCCTCTCAAACCAGTGAGACAGTATCTTTCAAAAGCTGGAGCCATGCGAAGCGCATTGTGACCAGCGGTGTACAATAACATCCGATAATCAGGTCGATACCGCGATGCTGTGATGCTGTGATACCGCGATGCTGTGATGTATAAAACATATATAAAATCATATCTGTAGCAATCATTAAACTTTTAAACTGTGTCTTCTTTGATGAAGAAACTTTTCGTTATACTATGGACAAGTATAACCAATCACTCGCCCCTTAGTTATTTAAAAAAAAATTATATAAATTATATCCGTCAGAACCATTACATATATCTTTTAGAGGAATATGATCTGGTTCAACAAACCTTTTAACAAAAGCGTTAGAACGCTTGTCATCAAAGCAATTCCTGTATTTTCTTCAATATCATTAAATGAAGAAAGAAAGAGAAAGAGAGAGAGAGAGAGAAAGATAAATGGAGAGAGAGGGAGAGGAAGATGGAGAGAAAGAAAAAGAGAGAGGTAGAAAGAGGGGCAGGTGAGAGAGATATCTCATTGCACTGAAGACGAAATGAAGCTCTGTTCATTTCAAATACGAGAGGCGTTCAATAAGTAATGTTCGATCTAGCTGAAATTTTGCATGTGTAATTATGTATATCTCTATAGATTAAGTGGCAAATTACAGCTCTAAACTAATTGTGGTTTCTGATTTACAGGTGTTTGAACTGAGTCAAGTGTGAAATGGAGTCTGTTGAATGTCAAGCAGTGATCCGGTTTTTGTATTTGAAAGGACGCACACCACGGGAGACTTTTGATGAAATGAAAGTAACTTATAGTGATGATGCCCCATCATATGACCTTGTAAAACGCTGGCATTGTGAATTCAAACATGGTCGGAACTCTGTGGAAACAGCTCCCAGATCTGGTTGCCCCTCCCCCTTCTGCCATTGATGAGGCATCTGTCCGTCAAGTTGAGGCTGCCATTTTGGAAGATCGACGCATAATTATTCGCCAAATAGCCCATGAGGTCAAGATTAGTACCGGGTCTGTGGAAACTATCATTTATGACCATTTGCATATGCAAAAGGTGTCTGCCAGATGGATTCCCAGGTTGCTCACATCTTTCCAGAAGCAAGAACGCGTCGATTGCTCGAGGATGAATTTGGAGATGTGCCAAGAAGATGAGTCAAAATTTTTCAAAAGACTAATTACACAGGATGAAACCTGGGTCCATCACTATGATCCAGAGACCAAAGCCCAGTCAATGTAGTGGAAGCACCGTGACTCCCCTCCTCCAAAGAAGGCAAGGGTGCAGCCCCCCGCTGGCAAGGTCATGCTCACAGTCTTCTGGGACCAGGACGGAGTAGTGATGACAGATTTCCTGGCAAATGGTGCCACAATTACAGGAGCCTATTATGCTTCACTTTTGAGGAAATTAAGAGAAGCTATCAAAATCAAGAGGCGGGGCAAGATCAGCAAAGGCATCCTCCTCCTGCAGGACAACGCTCTGGTCCACAACTCGCGTGTCGCCAGATCAGAAGCACAGGCGTGCGGCTATGAACTCCTCCCCCATCCCCCTACTCTTCTGACCTTGCACCCTCTGATTTTCACCTCTTCCCAGCCATGAAGTTGTTTTTGAAAGGAAATCGTTTCCCAGATGATGCAGCCTTTATTTCTGAAGTCACGTCGTGGTTGGAGTACCAAGCTGGGGTCTTCTACAAAAACGGTCTTCAGAGCTGCATCAAACGATGGGAGAAATGCGTAACTCTTGGTTGTTCCTAAGTAGACAAAGACTAATAACTGTGCCAAGTTTCGTTGCTCTACTGCTATGGGAAGTGGGTCAGGGGCATTACTTATTGAACGCCCCTCGTATATCCAAATTAAGAAAGTGTAGTCAATCACAACCCTTCACAAACAAACAATCCCGAAGCCTAAGTTTTTTATTGATAACATGGTTGAGCTTGGCAGGATTTGACCTGAAAGTGGAGGGAACAGAAACGAATTTTGTGAATCATTCAACTCGATGCTTTATCAATTCTGCCGGTCCTCTACCTTATGGAAGACTGTCGAAAATAAGGGCGCAAGCCAGACATTTATACAAGTTTTAAATTTTGATTCGAAAGCAGCTATTTTGATAGGTGGGGGCCAGTCGATTACATCCAGCCCCAGCGTCCAACTGGTACTTATTTTATCGACTTCGAAAATATTAAAGGCTAAGTTGACCCCGGTGGAATTTGAACTGAGAACATAAAGAGCTGTGAAATACTGCTAGGCATTATGTCTGGCGGTGCTGACAATTCTGTCAGGTAACGGGCTTAAGGTACATTTATACTAAAATATGATTTAAGCTTTAAATAAATATATAATTTGAGCACTGATTGAAGAATAATGATTTTATTTTACTTAAATTTAGTCATTAGAACCATCTCTGCTAGGGACATACATAGAATCACAGTGTCTAAACAAGAACTGGTGTCGGAAATAGCCAGTAGGCTTTTAAAATTATTATTAGCGACAGAAGCAGTATGAATAGCAAAGAAGGAATATTGATCCTTATTTAAAAGTGGATGTTGTGTTAAAACAAAAATTACTGCGATAGTTACCATGAGAGAACTCTGATATTGGCTTTTAGTGTATAAAAGCACTCTTCTTTATATTGCGAGCGGGGAGATAACTCACTTGCCATCGCCACCACCGAAACTTCCAGATAACGGGATTTCGGACTTCTCTCTGTTAATGGTAGAAGCTCCACCGCTGGAGTCAGCAGCGATATCTCTGCTAGTGATACTCATAGAATCATAGTGCGTAAACCGGCATTATAGTTACACACACACACACACAAACAAACAAACGCACACACACACACAAACATATTCACACAAACACACACACATACACACACACACACGCACACACACACACACACATTCATTCCCAAACACACACATATTTAATGCACAATATACGCATGTATATAATTCGGTGGTAATCACAAAAAAATCCCCTTTAGTGGACCAGATCACAAACTACATAGGAAACCAATACGTAGGAGTGTAATGTAGAGTCTTATGCAGTTGTAATGCAGTCAACCTAATGAAGGAGGATGATTTCAGGAAGAGTATGTAGACTCTAAAGAAAGTCAGGAGGTACGAGATGAATATATTTATCGCACCACTTGATATCCATAGGATAACATTCATCTCGCAGTCAACATCATGTAGAAATGATTTATTTTAGTGTATAATATATTACTTTACATGCCTGCAATCGTTTGGATGCTATAAAAGAACTATTGTACATTTTATAAACAAACCAATGCAGATATAGAAGGCTAGTGCATCCAATATTTTCAGCTCATATATATATATATATATATATATATATATATATATATATATATATCTTTTTTCTTTCTTTTTTTTTCTCTCCTTGTTTCTCTCCTTGTTTTCTGTGTCCCTTTCTGTAGAAGAGCGTAGGCTCGAAACGTAAAAGACTTTTCCTTTTTCCTGAGCGTTATACTAATACATTTGTTTGTTTTGTACACCACCTGTCTTCGACTTTTGTTCTGTTCGTAAACTCTACCCAAGGTAAGTGTACATTAATTCACATATTTGTTTTCTTGTGATTTATCTTGCTTTTACTTTGCATTGTTTTGGCCTTACCCACGATCCTTTATACAATATATTCTACGCAATGCTTCATAGTAATTATTCCATTCCATATATATGTATATACATATATATATATCTTTATATATATATATATATATATATATATATATATATATATATATATATATATATATATATATATATATATATATATATGTATGTATAAACACACATGCATTATGTGTTTTGTTCGTATTTGGATATATGCATATAATTGGGGTTTCACATATTTCGACGCCAAACTTGGTCCATTGTTACATGGGGTTATAACAGCTAGATAAAAACTTATTCAGGTTGGAAGGATGGCAAAGTGGTTGGGAGCCATGCTTTAAATTTCGAAGTATAAATTGTTGCTTGTACGTGTGAGGGGAGAATTTTTTCTCCCTAATAATTAAAACATTCACTGATGATGTTAGGAGATTTGGATTTTCAGTAATGCAGAGGTCACCTCTGCTGCTCTGTCCCTTGTATTTGCTGGCCTTAGCTTTAATGCTTCAGTTTATATGGAAACTCTCACGTCTCTCTCTTTAAGTGTCTATACCATATTGGATAAAAATGTCTTTTGTTTTTACCTCTGAACGAATCCAAATGTTGCTTATATCTTCTTATGAAGGTATTTCCCGTCATACCAATGAAAAGTTTTGTTGTTCGGTTCAAATACGAAATGCTGGACACTACTTCTTTTTTCTGGTACCTATTGTTCAGCAGTTCGGAGATCTGAAATTAAAGGATCTTTAGGTTATGTCTCTAACGTTGTTAATTTTGTTGTGGTTGAAATAATCAACTCTATACTGAGGTAGCAACTATGGCTAACTTTGACCGTATTTCTATTGAAGATCTTATAGTATTTATGTGATAGAAGTCAGTGGTTGTCTTATGAATTTTCTAGCTGGTCTATCTACATTTGGTTCAATATAACTTACTTTATTCTTAAAGCTTGACCTTTCTAATGCACCGATATAATATGGGGAAGCCTTTTTTGAAAGTAGCTTTATAAGAGGATAGGTTGGAAGCTCGCGACTGATAATATTGCTTGATGACTGACTGTGTGTCGTTAGTATCCTCATTTGGTTTATGCTAGGGTTTAAATTTGTTCATATTAATGTCGAGGAAATCAACTTATTTAGTGTTATTTGTGGTTTTTAGGTTCAGTTGGCTAAATATTTTGCATAAATTTTCCCTTATTTTATCCATATAGTGCTCGTATTTGTTATATTCCACTCCAAGACCTTTAATAATCTCTTTTATTAAAGAACATCTAGAATGTAAAAATTAACCTGATTTGGTTCCTCTGCACCATCATAGCTCCTCTTAGGGACCTCAAATAACTGGTCCCCATTTTTTCCACAACGGAAATTATTAAAAAAATAATCACTTCCTTGCATTCATTATTATGGCTATATCAGTATTAGTGACGTTAAATGTGCTTTTGGAGCAGGTTTTGGAGATCGAGGAGTCAACTCGAACTCGATAAATTTGTATTTGGACTTGGATTTTATTGAAACATTCAATTTTCTTGAGCCATTTCGTGTAATCTTCAATTTCTCTGAACATATCCATTGAGTAAAGGTCTGAGGAGCTCTGATGTGTCGTATGATCTCTAATATAGATTTGTTGATAATGAATAATTCGCTTCTCATGAGATTTGTCTATCTACAGCTAAGGTTTTGCCTTTGTGGTCTTTCAAGGTTATAAAATGTTTACGTGGGGTGATACCTTCGATTAGGCGTTTTTGCTTCGACATCGATAAAATTACAAGTTGTAAGGTTCATGTTCTTATATGATTTGGTTATGTACATGGTTATCTGCCTCATAAACAACTTTTTGTTTTATCTGCGTTTATAAATTTGTTTGGGGATTTTCCAAAAAGATTCAAGTTATGTTTGTAATTTGTGTTGGAAGATATCAGATCTATGGTTGAATTTGTCATATTAAACTAATTTTATGAGGTGGTGGGTTTTTGTAAGGTCTAAAACCGTAACTGTCCTGCGAACGACGACTGGTTTTCTTCTTAGGACGTCTTTTTGTTTTATTGATGACATGCTTGGCGTAAACACATGCTCGCTTGTCTGCCTGCCTATCTGTCTGCCTGCTTGCCCGCATGGCTGCCTGTTTGTTTGTCTGTCTGTCTATCAGTGAATCTATCTATCTGTCTATGTATCTTCCTTCATGTTGTTATTGTTCTCGCAGTAGAAGCAACAGCAACAGCTGCAACAGTAACAATAGTGCTAAATCTTTTCAGCAGCAAGGTACCACCCGAAATCCACCCAACCAGAAATTATCTCACAGTCAACCACCCTGACTTGTTTATCTCTCTTGGTGGATTCTTCAAGCATTTAACTCTACAAAGTAACTGGCCAGCCTCTGCTGACAAATGCCACAACATAAGCACGAGTTTGGACCTGTAAAAAGTATATCTAAGGCCCATAGATGCTAGGAGCTTCCTTGCTAATTACATGCGTGGCTTTCTTTACAGTATGTGACCACGAGAGTTCTTGGAAGGATTCTTGTTGAGAGAGATGGTGTGAATAAGCAGATGTTTTTCACTAGTTGGCCACATACTTCTAGCAGCGGTAAGAATGTTGCAGCAGGCGGAAATCAGCGAAGACAGCGACAACGCCATCTGTGCATTATTGTGTAAGGCTCATGATATAAGAGATTCTAATATGAGCGACCTGCACCCAACATACAGAATCACAGCATGCAAAACGTACATATATATTCTCTTATACATCCATATATACATACTTGCATACATACATACAATTTACGGAGATGTACTTGTATAGAAAGTGACTTGATCTGAGGTCGTGTGCTGAAACAAAGAAAATTGCAGCGTGGAAGAAGTTTATAAGACATTTAAGAACACACAAAACACCGTTAGCTTCACTTCAACATTTAAATTTAATTTTTTGTCAAAATAATTTCGTGTGTTTATAAAAATGTACATACACATAAATTACTCTTCAAAACTATTAAGCAAGGGCACTATTTTTTTCTGGCGTACTATACTCCTCAAAATCATGACACTCACCTCTAGTTAGGAAATGGAATTAAAGAAGGCATTGCAATATTCAAATTTATTGAAATCCAAAAATAAATTGGATAATAATTAAGAAAAATCATACAGTTCCAGAACCTGCCCCTTTCAAAACTATAATGTCTGATTAAATAATGTTGCAAAAATGATGCAAAACTGGGAAATTATGATATATTTCATTGATATTCTCTTGCAGTGCCTCAAAAATAATGTGCTTGACCACCACTTTTCTGAATTACTTCAGACATGCGATTTCATGCTCCCAATGAACTTCTGCACTATCCATAAAATGGAAGCCAGCATTTTGTAGGATCACCGCATAACAATTCGGCAACTAGCCCAAGAAATGAAGATAAGAGCAGAGTCCGTGGAAAAAGTCATTCATGACCATTTGCACATGCGAGAGTTGTCTGCACGATGGATCACCGGAGGATCACGTCTTTCAGAAGCAGGAACGAGGCAATTGCGCCCATTTTGACAATGTCAAGAAAACGAGGAGGACTTTTGCAGTAGACTTATCACACAGGATGAAACATGGGTCCATCACTATGAGTCTGAGACTAAAGTCCAGTCGAGGCAATGGGAACCACAATTAACTGGGCATATTATGCTTTTCTGCTGCAGAAACTGCGGGACAGCATCGAAGCAGAGGCGTGGCATGCTGACCAAAAAATCCCGCCTCCTGTAAGACAATGCCTTGTTCACAATGTGCATGTTGTTCAGATAAAAGCAAACTCCTGCAGCTATGAAATCCTTCCTCACCCCCTTATTCTCCCGACCTCGCACCATCGGACTTCCACCTCTTTCCAATCAAGAAATCTTTTTTGAAGGGGAAGCATTTTTCGGATGATGAACTTATTTCCGAGGTAAAGTCTTAGTTCCAGACGCAACCTACCAACTTCTACAGACGACGTTTTCACAGCTGCATAAAGTGATGTGAGAGGTGTGTTTCCATAGGTGGTGGCCATGTAGAGAAAGGCTAATAATTATGCCAAGTTTCGTTTATCCCAGTCTTTGAGATGTGGGTCGGGAGAAATCTATAATGAACACCCTCCGTATATATTATACTATATGCATGTGTGGGTATAACAAAGATAATAAAGATATTTAATCTATCTGTCTGTCTATCTGTCTGTCTGTCTATCTGTCTGTTTGACTATCTATCTATCTATCTATCTATCTATCTATCTATCTATCTATCTATCTATCTATCTATCTATCTATCTATCTATATATATATATATATATATATATATATATATATATCCATCCATCCATCCATCCATCCATCCATCCATCCATCTATCTATCTATCTAACTATCTATCTATCTATCTATCTATCGACTGACTTGTTGTCACCTCGGCTCCGAAGGTAATCGTTTATTTTGACTATTTATAGCCCATATTTTGTGTACATTTTTGTAAATAAGGTGTGTAAAGCACCCAACTTTCGTTTGAGTGCTTTTCCAAGGGAGGAATTCGCCCCTAGGGGCAGTTTCAACCCTATTCAATTTGCGTATTTTTCTTCTCGACATTAAAAAATGTCGAGAAATGTTATTGTAGAACGCCGGTCGCATTCCTTTATGGACCAGCATTTTCCTAGACTTGAAACGCTAGGAGAAATAAAGAACTTATGCACGCACACACATTCGACAAAGACAAACCTGTGTGACATGGTGGTCAACGCTGCAACAACTTGCGGTAACAGCCCTGTCACCACCACTAACAACAACAACAACAACGAGACTACTACTGCTACAATAACAACAACAACAACAATTCCGTTCAGACCTTGTTTCCTCCAACACCAAGAACTGAAGGAGATAAACAAAAGACTATGACCACGAAACAAATTGACGAAAGCTGCTCAAACCCAGGAACAAACTATGCAAGTAATTTTCCACCCCTTCCTACTTGCACAATCAAACCAAATACACCGATTTTACCAACTGCAGCTAACAACGACATCACCACCAGCAACAACAATAACAAAACAACAACAAATTTCGCCGAGGCGATATAAGAAAAAAAGACAACAGTATCTTTTACTGCACAACAGATAAAAGATACCAAAGTTTTAATAACGACAGTAGATGACATGGTAAAAATAAACATACCACAAGAAATATTAGAAAATGAAAAAAAAAAGAACTATTATATATAAAAAAATTAATAAGGAAACAAAAAGTTCAGAGAAGGCTAACACAAGCAAATTCGAAAAATGCTTGAAACCCATCTGGAACTTCAAAGAGTATGTGACCTGGTGGAACAAGTTCGCGCATATACAAGTGGTTTTCCACACTGAAGAGTTAGCAAAACATTTCGCAACGCTAACTCTTCGTTCAGATGAACTAACATTAATACCAAGCTATCGTGGACAGAAAGTAACTAAGATCACTTTAAACAATGTTCCAAAAATAGCGAACAATCTATGGCTAGCAACGGCCATATGTGTGGAAATAGAAGATTTCACAATTTTACAAACTACGGTCACGGAACACAAAAACTGGGTAAGAAAAAGAGTAGAATTTCTACTACACATCAACCAAGATGATATCAAGAAAATACCCACCCAGATATGTGTATCAGAAGACCACAAGTTGTATGTGGTTGTCGATGGCAGAAGACCACGTTGCTACATATGCGGCAGTGAGCAACATCTAAAAAAGATTGCAAAATCTGCCGCAAGAAAACAACGGCAACAACAACAGCAGCCGGAAAAAACAAAATTGCCAGCTATACTACCCACACCACAGTTTGCACGAACAGGACTAATCACAGAAAATCAACAAAAAACAAACCTACCCAACCAAACAACACCACCAACTGCCCCCAAGAACAGAAACAACTCCCAAACCAAGAACATCTACCAAAAAGACAAGCATCGAAAATGAAGAAACAATTACCACTCCAAATCCCCACAAAACGGACACCCCAGACAACACAACAATACTTACAATCACTCAAACACAAAATACCCACACCCCACCTCCAAAATCCCATACACCACAACCTAACGCTCACCAACCAACACCAACAACAAAATCAACACAGTCTAAAATAGACCCCAATACTTTTCCCCTCCCACTCTCTGATTCCTCTGACTTGTCATTAGACGAAGAAAACACAGACGATTGGCAAATAGCCACAGGGGGAGGAGAAAAAGGGGGAAAAAAGAATAGAGAAGATAACAAACAAAGCAGGAAGATTCACCACTCCCGAAACAAAAACATCCACAGAAAACAAACACATCAACACAAACACACCATCATCAAACCCCGCAACAATGTTGACAGCTATAAACACAAACAACCACGACCTAATGGAATACATTAGGTCAAACACCAACATAACTGAAAACGACATAAAAACAAATAACCACCCACGCACAACACCACCACAACACAATAAAATAATACACGTAACACAGAACACACACAGCACCCTGAAATCTCTCTACCCTGATGCAGTAGGGAGATTTCAAAAATATTTATCAAAGAAACTGTATAAAAACCTCATGGGAGAAGACTGTGAGGTGAAAAACAAAGGACTTTCGAACAACAAGTAACCTTTTCTCTCTCTCTTTCTTTTTTTGCACTTTCTTTTCGTGTGTAAAACACAATTTTTGATCGGAACATGCTCAAAATAGGCAGTATAAATGTACGTGGCTTGGGGTCGCCTTGGAAACAAGGCTACTTCTTAAATGATATCAAGTCACTAAATCTGCATATCTTAGCCATCAGTGAGACCAGACTCCACAGCTCGCGGGCACTCCAGCACAGTTTCGGTACACATTTCAACATTTATTTTTCTCCGTGTCTACCGAGAATGGGCGAAGGTGGCACCGCGGTGCTTCTCTGGAAGAGTCTGAATCTCAAAGTAGACCCGGAGGGTAGGCTGGTCGTTTTGGATGTCGATGGCAGCAATGAGTGTGCTTTTCGACTGATAACAGTTTATGCACCGTCCTTAACAGGCCGACCAGATTTCTTTCGACGTCTAGAGTCTTTCATGGGAACGTCTCGTCCTTTACTTTTAGTGGGGGATTGGAATGCCACCCTGGACACGCATCTAGACTACGTGGGCAGAGATAGCGATAGAAGGGGATGAAAATGCCTCAAAGACCTGCTCAGACGTTTCCAACTGTCTGACAGGTACCGACTGAACCACCCGAATGTGCCAATGTGGACATGGATTAACCGCATCGGGTCGTCCAGATCATACTTAGATAGAGTATTCTGTAGGACAATAGATAAAAATAGTGTAAGTTGTCCACAATTTCATATACTCAGTTACACAGATCACAAGTTTGTGACTTGTACATTTGACTTAGATAAGACACATAGGTAGGGTCCTGGTTACTGGAAACTGAACGCGTCTTTTACAGCACGACAGGTTTACAGGGACCGGATCAGCACATTAGTTAAGATAGCTTTGACGGGTACCATCATCAACAACAGATGGTGGTATGCCCTAAAAAAAGCAATTAAAGCAGAATCAGTCAGATACAGTAAAGCCCTAGCATTAGACCGAAATAGAATAGAGGGAGAATTAGTTAAGGTTTTAGAAGAGGCACTTAGAACTGGCATCGCGTCCAACATACTGGCGGCGAGATTGGCCCTCGACCAACACCTCAACGCCAAACACGAAGGATGCGTTGTCAGAGCTAGGATGCGTGCTCTGAGGAACGAAGGAGTTGGAGCCGCCCAAGAGGCCCGAGTGGTGAAGACGCAACGAGGCAACAGAGCCACCATCATGAACAGGGGCACGAATTGCTCGAGCCTAAAAGGATGTGTGGGGCTTTTCAACAACACTTCACCCAATTGTTTGGGACGAGTGGTGAGTCAGAAAGCAGAGTGGACTTTAGTGCCTACCTGCATGCCTTGCCACAACTCTCAGCAAGGGAGGTGGAGTCTTGTGAAAAGCCTATCACAGCTGCGGACGTACAGGATGCGATGGTAGGCTGCGCGATAGACAAGTCACCAGGCTTGGATGGTCTGCCCTACGAACTTTATTTTCATATGCCAGACTGGTTTGGAGGCGTCTTGGCAGCTGTCTACTGCAACTGGCAGCAAAACGGGTGATTTGACGCAGATTTGAAAATTTTGGCCAAGGTGTTACCCGAGAGGTTGGCGCTTGTCATCAAGAAACTAGTCGACAAGGCGCAAACATGCGCCGTGCCGGGTAGAAGTATTCATGACAACCTCTATCTGATACGCTATATCATAGACAGGGTAGTCAAGAATCCTGGCATGGGTGGGGCACTGATCAATTTGGATCAATCAAAAGGTTTTGATAGGGTAGACCATCACTACTTGGAGGCTGTCCTTAAAGCGGCTGGTTTCGGTCCAATTTTCCGCGGTTGGATCGCTGCCTTATACAGCGGCATTCGCTCAGTAGTTCGCGTAAATGGTCATCTATCCAGACCTTTTAACATCATGCGTTCGGTTCGTCAGGGATTCCCCCTCTCATCGCTGCTGTATGTATTGACTCTTGAGCCACTACTGCGGAAACTGGCGACGCTGAGGGGCATCCTACGAGAGCTGGGATGCGGGAGGAGCGTGTCTGCATACGCGGATGATGTCACCGTCATAGTGTCGTGCTACCAGCACATCGAGCTGGTTGGCGAGACACTAAAAGAATACGAAGCGGTAACGAGAGCAAAAATTAACCGGGAAAAGTCAGTGGACTCGGGCAGAGTCTGGGCGTCGACGAGGAACACCTCACCCGCCTGTTCAGGACAACTTTCGGGCCGGGACCTATGAACAATCACCAAAGATCCCTGGCCTGGCAGTGTTATCGAGAAGCATTACCTGTTCGGGATAAGCTCTACAGACACGGTTCCAGACACACAGGACCGACTTGCCCGTGATGCGGTCAGAACGACGATACCGTTCTGCACGCACTCGTGCAATGTCCAACCATTTCAGACCTATGGACTTATGCCGAACGGCTGCTGTCTCGTGTGGGTCGAGTCCGCCAATCGGCCGAGTCTATCGTTAAATTTGCTCCGTCCCCTTCCCTCAACCGGGAAGGCAAGGCAGTTTTCATCGTACTGGTGGCCATGGTGAAAGAATGTGTGTGGTGGACCCGAGCGAAGGGATTAGAGACAAACACTTACCTCTCTGGCCAATCGCTCATCAACTTTTTCAAGTACCACTTGAAAAGGAAGGTGAGAATGGATAGGGAAGTTCTGTCTCGCGAAAGATTAAAAAAAAGATGGGTGAATGTTGCAAAGATGGTGCGTGCGAGTGACGAAACCATTTTGAGCATGACCCTGTAAATCGTAAAAAAGAAAGAGAGAGAGCATTTTGCTCTCATGTGGTTATTTCCTCCCTGACTGAGGTTCCCGTGGTCTTTTCTGTAGGCTTTTCTTCCCACGGATGAACCCAATCTTGTTTTATCGATGTTTTCTATCAATGTTTCTGTGATACACGATGTTTTTTGCCTCATCTCGATCTCTTTTGATCGCAATCTTACACTTATTTTCCTTTTTTCCACCCTCGAAAAGAAAAGCTCTACATTTGTATTTGTCCCCTCTGTATTAAGCCCTGTGTGGCTAATAAAAGAAAGTTATCAATCTATCTATCTATCTATCTATCTATCTATCTATCTATCTATCTATCTATCTATCTATCTATCTATCTATCTATCTATCTATCTATCTATCTATTGACGGATGCGATGTCAGTTCAGCTCCGAAGGTAATCATTTATTTTGACTATTTATAGGCCAATTTTTGTGTAGATTTTTGCAAATAAGGTGTGTAAGGTAACCAACTTTCGTTTGAGTGCTTTTCCAAGGGAGGAATTCGCCTCTAGGGGCAGTTTCGACCCCATTTCATTTCTGTAATTTTCTTCTCGACATTAGAAAATGTCTAGAAATTTTATTGTTGAACGCTGGTCGCGTTCTGTTATGGAACAACATTTTCCTAGTCTGGAACCGATAGAGAAAAAAAAAGAACGTTCGCACGGAAAATGTAAACGTAAAATTCGGTGAAATGAACGCTGCAACCACGTGCGTTAACAGCTCTGTCACCACCACTAACAACAGCAACCACGAGACAACAACTGCTACCACCACCACCTCCACCACCACCACCACCACTACCACGACCAACATAAATGATAAAATAAAACTGAAACGAAAACTATTGACAAAAACAACAGCAACTACAAGGACAACAATAAAAATGAACTATCTAATAGTGAAGATGTTAATACAAAAAAATCAACAACATCAGTAAATTTCGCAGACATTCTTGGCCAGAAGAAGGAAATTGTGACATTTACAAATGAAGAGCTCATAGAAACAAGAGCTCTCTTTACAACCCGTGGACAAGATTTAGTGCTGCATACACCTCAACATATAAAAAAAGAAATAGAAAATAAGACAATTGTATATAAAATTATTAGAAAAAACAAATAACCAAATGAACAGATTACAAAAACTGATGTGGAGAAATGTTTAAAAAACATAATGAAAGAAAAAGAGTATATAAACAGGGGTCCACAGTTTAACACAGTAGTGGTCCGCTTCCCTAACCAGGAAGTGGCAAAAGCTCACTCTATTGAGTCTCTGGGAAATGATGAAATCATCATGGTCCCTTATTATAAAAACCAGAGGGTGAGTAGAATTACTATCAGAAATGTACCCCCCGATATGCCGAACAAATGGATAACAGGGGCAATCTGTTACCACTTGAAAAAGATCAATATTTTAGAAACAGCCGTGTACCTAAACGACAATTGGGGTGGAAAAACAGTAGTAGTGACCATCCAGATTGAGGGGGCCTCTATCGAGAGCCTACCCGACAAGATACACTTGGAGAATGGGCAATGCCTATATGTTATGGCAGAAGGCAAAAAGCCTAGATGCTACAAATGTAGCAGCCCCGAACATTTGATTGCCAAGTGCGATCTGGTACAGAAAAAACAAGAAAGAACAAATAAAATCCCTTTGTTGCCAACACCAACACCAACACACTCAATTATGGAACAATGCCAAGAAAAACAACAAACCAGCAAACAAACCCCAACAACATCACCAAGAAAAACAGTACCAACACAATCACCGTTGACGTCACAACCAATAAATAGACCCACACCAACACCCAGGACGACAATTAAAAAGACAGAAAACACTGACGAGAAGACAAATGCTACCCCTAACACCACAACAACACAAACATCGCACAAAACATCAACAATTTATACAAGCATACATAGTAATGCAAATGTTTTGCCTCTACCCCATACTGATACGTCGGACGACGAAAGTTCGACGGAATGGCAAATAGCCACAGGGGGTAAAAGAAAAAGATCCAAAAATTCCACCAAACAAGGAAGTAAAGCAGGGAGATATCTAACTCAGGACAACATCCCCCTAGACAATCAAAAAAGTAATGAACCCGTAAAACCACACACACAACTAACTGCAATAGACACAGACAATAAAGAATTAATGGACTACATCAAATCTAACATGGTCGCCTGTGAAGATGACTTTAAGACAAACAATCATCCGCACACCACACCACCGAAACACATCAGAATTTTACACATAACACAAGCACAACACCACATACTGAAAACAATATTTCCGAATGCGGTAGGCGGGTATCAACGATACCTGTCGAAAAAACTATACAAACACCTCATCAAAAACGATACAAAAGAAGAAGAAAAAAAGGAAACTTTTAAAATGAGTAAGTGACCTCACTTCTTGCCTCTTGTCTCTTCTAATATAGTGTGTAAAACACAATTTTCGTAATTGTCAAGTATGCTTAAATTAGGTTGTGTGAATGCGCGTGGCTTGGAAGCAAGGTTACCTTCTAAACGACATCAAGTCACTGGACGTGGATATAGTAGCTATCAGTGAAACCAGACTCAGTAAGCCGCGGGCCCTCGAGTCCATGTTTGGCAATCAATTTGACATTTATTTTTCTCCCTGTCTGCCGAACATGGGTGGTGGAGGTACTGCGGTGCTTTTTCGAAACAGTCTAAAGGTAAAAGTAAGAGCAATATTCCTAGACCCGGAGGGTAGGCTGGTTGTCTTGGACGTGGATGGCAGAAATGGGTGTGCATTCCGTCTGATGGCAGTTTATGCACCGTCCTTAACGGGTCGGGCGGATTTCTTCAGACGTCTAGAGGTTTTCCTGGGTACGTCTAGACCTTTACTGTTAGTAGGGGATTGGAACGCTACCTTGGACACGCATCTAGATTATGTGGGAAGGGATAGGAATAGAAGGGGGTGTAAGAGCCTCAAAGACCTGCTCAGACGTTTCCATTTGTCTGACAGGTTCCGACTCGACCATCCGAACGTGCCAACGTGGACTTGGACAAACCGCGTCGGATCGTCGAGATCTTATCTAGATAGAATTCTATGCAGGGCAGCGGATAGGGATAGTGTAGGATATCCACAATTTAAAATAGTCAGCTACACAGATTACAAATTTGTTACGTGTACGCTCGACTTAGATAAAACACATAGGCAGGGTCCCGGTTACTGGAAACTGAACACGTCGCTGTTAGCGCGACAGGTTTACAGGAACCGGATTAGCGAGTTAATTAAGAGGGCGCTGACGGGAGCGGTCGTTAACAACCGCTGGTGGTACGCCCTGAAAATGGCAATAAAATCGGAATCAATTAGGTTTAGCAAGGAATTAGCGATATAACGAAATAGAGTAGAGGGAGACTTAGTTAAGAAACTAGAAGAGGCACTTACCACTGGCAGCGCAACCAACGTGCTGGCTGCGAGGATGGCCCTCGACCAACACCTCAACGCCAAGCACGA
>NC_043021.1:23462008-23482008 GCF_006345805.1 Octopus sinensis | reverse complement strand
ATGTAAGTACGCGTATATATATGCATATATATATATATATATATATACATACATATATATATATATATATATACATATATATATATATATAAATACATACTCATGTACATGTATATATATGCATATATATTTATGTATATAAGTGTGATTGTGTGTATATGTATATATATATGTATATGCACATGTAACTATAATGATATTCGAGGGGCTGCTGATGATGGAGGTATGTTGGACTGTTGGTATGGCTGATTTTGTATATGTAGAATAGTATTACAACACATCCTTTTGATATATATATATATATGTATATATACATACATACATACATACATACATACATACATATATATATATATATACATAACTAACAAGGTTGCAAAAGTAAAGAAAATTTAAAATATATATATATGATAGATGAATGGAAATTAAAACTGGGGCGTGTATCAGATATTAAGGCAGTATGACTCTCCCAAGACACAACAAAATTTATAAAAATATATGTATATATCTATATATATACATATGTATATATATACGTATATATACATATATATATATATATATATATATATATATATAAATATATATATATATATATATATATATATATATATATATATATATATATATATACGTATATATATATACGTATATATATATATATATATATATATCTGTATGTATATGTATATATATATATATATATATTTAATGTAGTCATTGCTATGGCCGGTCAAAAAGTTATCATTGGTTTCAGGTTTATTATCGCTTTTAGCAATAAAGACGACCTTTGGGCCCAAGGCACATAGCCCCTTTTCGTAATGAAACTAGAAATAGAGTTTTCGCTAGTCAGTCATGAAAAAAAAAAACAACAAAACCACCTGAAACTAAGGACTTAATAGCGAAAACTAACTCCTTCCAGACAAGATGGAGGTATCTTCCTTTGATCGGTTCCAGTTGTGTCCCAAAAGATTCAGCTGATATACGATTTCCGTTTACTAATCTTCGAGCGGTGAATTTTATATCTCTTTTACAACTGGCTGACCCGGACACTATTCTTAGCTCCACAAGTAATAAAGTTATGTACCTCCGACCAGCACTTCTGATGTGTTGTCTATATTGATAAGAAATAATAGACAAGAATCCAATGGTATCTTTCTGACCGGTCATAAACGATGACTACATAACATAAAATATTACTGCTGAAAAAATGTTTAGAGTGTGACTTTTTCCTCACTTATGAACAACTGAACGATACACACACACACACACACACACACACACACACACGCACACTAGCAGAAATACTCGGCGTTGTCCGGGTTAAAGAAAATAATAAAATTTTAAAATGCCGTCTAGATTACGCAGGTCTCAACAGCTGGTAGCTGAGATACCAGCTTCCTACAACTCTGCAACCCATGCCAGCATGGAATAATAGACGTGAAGTGAAATGTGAAAAGAAAGTTTTCAACTCATGTATGTATGTAAAGTAAATACAATTTCGTCTAACTTATTGCGCAACCAAAATCAGTTACAGATTATACACAACGAAAAGCCGTGCGTAGAGTACACACACACACACAACGAATATATCACGTTATTGTTTCACTTTTATACGCACAGATATACATTGACGCATGTCAGTCGAAAAGTGAAAATGTAATAATTTAACACTCAATGTTCTTCTTACATTTCTGTATCTGACCAATTCATGTAAGTAAGTCTTCATATTCTGTGTCTTTCTGTTCTGTCATGTTTATCACTGAGAATGCAAAGGTTCTTTTCATTTCCATCCCAGAACATCCAACATACAGCTGACCACATGAGAAGCAAGTTTGAAGGAAGTTAAGTCCCACCACCTTTTGAGATTGACCTTGAGCTTTGTTGATAGACATTGCAAAGCTTAGTTTGACAGGAAACTGCAGTCTCCTGAACTGAAAGTGGAGATCATTTGAGATGACAGGTGTCATTAGAATGAAGACATTCCATGTTGCCATGATGGAGGAGAGGTTTCTCAACTGCATAGGAGACTTGCACATTTGTACCTCTGTCAGAGTGACTTCCCATTGTGCATCATCTTCCAGAAGACCTCTGAGATGGCGAGCCCGGCGCTATGTTTGACATACTGTGTTATCAACCATATGTAAGGCTGTAAATGATGTGGGTCCCTTGACATGGTGTAACAGAAGCCTTAGATAGTAGCACTCTGAGTAGTTGGGATGGACAACATAGACCCTGCCAAGTATGTCTGATTTCTTGATTCCCAGATGATGTATGGGTGCACCAGGAGCACATTTGCTTCGGTACCAGGTATAGAACTGTAGAACTTCATTGTATAGCCGTCTTGTAGCAAATTAATCATCTTAACAGAGCTTGAAGAATGATGTGAGTGTGGTATTTTTGGGAACTGCCATTTTTAGTTGGACTGTGTCCGTCAGTGTGCTGTCTCTGAGATGGAGGACAATGTCACGCTTGTCATGTTCTTGCCCTATCAGAAGCACAGCTATTTCATTTGCTGCTGGTACATTAAACCTCCCTCCAGATGGTTTCTTGTCTGATCTGATATCTACCTTGTAATCCATGGAGTCAGGTGGAATTGTTTCAAGTGCAGTCTTCAAGCTTCTGATCAGGTTGTTGTTGTTGTTGTTATGCAACAGCTTCTGCAGAGACACTACAATGTTCATCCTGATTCCGGAAATGTTCTTACACCTCTCTTACCCTTCTTGTTGAGAATCACCCATAAAAATATATTTGAAGGAATTATGGTGATTCATTTGACAGAGGTAGTAGAGAACCAATCCGATGATACATCTGACCGTGGACCTTAAAAGTTTGCAAGAATCCTGGCTCAGTTATATCGCTTGTGGATCTAAATGATGTCATCTGTAGTGCAGCACTGCACTGTCTACTTTCGTTTTGGAAGTGCTTGAGATCTTGGTCAGTTGATGACAACAGTTTCTTCAATAGCTTTGGAGGTTGGGGAACTGCAGGGAGTTTAACCTTTCCACCACTGCAGCCCAGTGCAGGTGTCTCTCCAGACTACTTCTTTGCTTTACAATGTATGCATTCAGTTGTCATTGCACCAATGGAAACTCTAGTGTCATATGCATAACGAACGGCTGGATCATAATTGAAAGCTGCTTCATAGAAGTTGCTTCTTCTCGGAGCTGTTGCAACTCCTCTTCGTTCTGCCGAGGAGATCCTATTCGTTGTTAGTCGTGCATACCACTGTTAATTACTTTGAGATGCGCTGACTTTTGTAGTGCACAGTCTGTTCATTTTTTGACACGCTTCAGTTTCTGCCGCTATCTCTTTTTTCCTCGACAGAGACATTCTTTTCGCTGACCTTGATATTGTAGACAATTTGGCATAACTACAGATTTCTAACCCCATCAGACATTGGATGATCATAACTTTCTGAAAACAGGATATTTTTTTATGAAATTTTCTACGAATATCATGTAGATTTCAAATATACAAAATTGTACCTTTGTTATATCAAAAACCATTCACAAATCATCTCTTCGCATAACAATAAGTTGTTAAGTAATAAAGATAATAGCATTGATATTATTAACACTAACCGTTCTTTGAACAATAATAACAGCAATATTAATATTTCTGATATAAATTCGAATCGTATTCGTTTCCTTATCTGTAATTCTAAGACTGGAAACACTGCTTATCAATGTAAAATCACTTCCGGTTCTGCTGTCTACTTTTACACATGTAGTTCTTCATCTCGGTCGTCGAAAAGAATATCTAAGCATTACTCTACATTTAGATATTTCAAAAAATGCAACAATACTGGGCTTAGTCAATTAATTTACTCTCTAAAAGAATATAATCAACAATTCGATTTGGAATGAAAAATTCTATCTAGATCCTTCCCATATGACAAAGGCAAATCTTTTTGTCCTCACTGTAACGAAGAACAATTTCTCATCCGTTTCTCGGAGAAGACTTTTGTAAATACGTTTAAAGAACACGTTTATCGTTGTAAACATTGGTAAAAACATACCTTTAGTTCCTATGAGTAATTTCTACCAATTTATTACATTCAACCTTTAACTGTCTTCTTACATTTATTTTCCACTACATATAACTATTTCCACACTTTTAAGATTTATTCTCATTCATATACCGTACCATATTTCTCCACTCTTAATTTTCTGTTAATATCTTTCTTTCTTCTCCTTCTCTAAATTACCTTTGACGTTAAATCTATTAACGGTTTTTGAAAAATAATTTGCCAGCGTTCCCCTTCATCACATACGCAGTAATTTCATTCAGTTAAGATGGCTTATTGCTGTGTTTTGTTTCTCTTCTTTTCCATAACGAGATGGCTGCATTGTTATACATCATTTTTATTCCCTCTGGCATAATCTCAATGCTTTCTTCGAAACATATGTTGGAAGTATAAATGGTTTGAATAACACCTGCGTTTGACGCCATTTCTTAATTTATCTGTTTTACATTTTATATATATATGTGGCTATATATATATATATGGTAAGGCGGCGAGCTGGTAGAAACGTTCGCACGCCGGGCGAAATTCGTAACCGTATTTCGTCTGTCGTTACGTTCCGAGTTCAAATTCCGCCGAGGTTGACTTTGCCTTTCATCATTTCGGGGTCGATAAATTAAGTACCAGTTACGCACTGGTTTGTCCCCTCTGTGTTTAGCCCCTTGTGGGTAGTAAAGAATATATATATATATATATATATATATATATATATATATATATATATATATGTATGTATGTATGTATATATATACATATACATATATATGTATATATATATATATGTATATATGTATATATGTATATATATATACATATATATATATATATATATATATATAAACACACATACATACATGTACACATACATACACATACATAGACATATATGAATACATACACACACATATATACATACACGTATGTATGTACATATAAACATACATACATACATACATGCATGCATGCATACATACTTGCGTATACATACAGCGATTCAACAAAATGGAAATACATTACTAAATGGAGGTTTGTTATTGAATTCGGAGTTAATTGATGTTTGACATCAATCACAACTTTGAAACGTCAAGGAATTGGATCGCACTGGTTTTATCCTGTTGCTAATGAAGTTTTGAGCTTTAGCTCTTTCAGCGACATGATGGAGGAAGTAGTTCCTACATGCTGCACCAAAATGCAGCATATGTGCAGCGGCATGGCTGTGTGGTCTGAAACTTGCTTTCCAATCACGTGGTTCATGGTTTAGTCTCACTGTATGGCACGTTTGGCAAGTGTTTTCTACTTAGCTTCGGCCCGATCAAAGCTGTGGTAGACGGAAACTTAAAGAAGCCCGTCGTATATATATATGTATATATATATAATTAAAGGTTAAGCAAAAAGTTGCCTCACTACATTACGTAAATTTAGAAATAGCAGCCAAAAGACTGCTCATTTCTTTTTACTACTTATATGACTCCACAGATAACAATATTTGTAAATCACATAGGCAAAAAGAAGAAAAATACCGAAATCAAACAGTCTTCGATTAATTATGAACGCGTTTCTGGATTGGAATTAAACAATTTCATTTCCATCCTCAACATAATATTTCGAAAATTTATAAATTTGAATATGTTAGGAATCTACATTTTGCATCCCGATCAAGCGCATGTAATTAATATATATATATATATATATAATAGAAATATTAAAATTACTAAGTCTCTCTAAAGGAGATTACGGCAGCGTTACTGGAAATTAATAGTTATCGTCATACTTATATGGCAGTCTTATAAATATAATACTAAAGCTGTCGCTGATTAGCTCCAAGAGGCCATCGCCTCAAGCTAGCTATTTGACACACAATCTGCGTCCATTATAAACCTGACTGGCAGGATGAAGCGGCTGACCTCCCCTGTTCGAAGGTTTATAATGGACGCAGGTTCGTTTCAGTCTCTTACCTTATTACTATTATTATTATTAACTTCTTATAATCATCAATAATAATGACCTTTTTGACTAGTAATACTCTAAATGTATATATTTGTCACTACCTGTCATAAATAGCTTTTTTATATCCACAATATGCATTTTCGTTGATTTTTCATTTTTTACCCTTACATTGCCACGTGTATTTTTTTTTTTTCAAAACATATTTCTACCATATATATATATATATATATATATATATATATATATATATATATATATGTATGTATGTATATGTGCATATATATGTATTTGTGTGTGTGTGTATATTTGTGTGTCTGTGTTTGTCCCCCCAACATCGCTTGACAACTGATGCTGGTGTGTTTACCTCCCCGTGACCTAGCGGTTCGGCAAGAAGTGACCTATAGAATAAGTACTAGGCTTCCAAAGAATAAGTCCTGGGGTCGATTTGCTCGACTAAAGGCGGTGATCCAGCATGGCCACACTCAGATGACTGAAACAAGTAAAAGAGTTAAAGAGTAATGAAATAATTTCCGTCATTATTAATATATTTTTAACCATCTATCAGGCAATTTAAATATTCCATCAGCATAAAATTTGATTGGTTTTGTAGAAAAAATGTTATCCAGATACCTTTCGACACCATCTCAAATCGTTAGATGTTTTTCCTTCCAATTAGTTATGTAGCGAGGAAAACAGGTGGTAATCGGGTGGTGCAATATCAGGAGAATATGGTGGATTGGGTAAAAGATTCCAGCCAAGTTCATGTAACTTTGTTCCATCAGTCAAAGACACAAGTGATCGGGCATTGTATTGTTTGAACACTACCCTTTCCTGTTGGTAATCTCCGGCCTCAATTCTTTGATATTTTGTGATTGAAATTAGCCAGCTGACGACAGTACCTATCAGAATTAAGGGTCTGGTTTTGTGGTAGAAGATCATAATATATAATGCTTTTATGAGCCCACCAAATACAAGGCATAGATTTTTTGGAATGAATATTTGTCTCTGGCTGCTGTTTTGGGCGATCATTACACAAACTCCAGGATGTTTTCCGCACTAAGTTTTCGTGCACAATCCATTTTTCATCTCCCGTCACAAGTTGTTTCAAATAAGGCATGCTTTTATTCCGTTTCAAAAGCATATCACAAACGGAATACCGGCCCAAGCAATTCTATTCTGAGAGGTTGTGAGGAACCCATACATTACAGCAAGGAATGTATCCTAGCTTCACTAGGTTTTCATGGGCCGTACTTTTAGAAACTTCCAAATCCTCTGTAAGTTCTCTAGTAGTGGTATTTGAGCTTTCTTCGATTTTTGCATCCAAATCATCTTCATCCAGTTTTGAAGGTCTTCCACTGCAAATGTCATCTTACAAGCTAAACTCTCCAGCTTCGAACAGTTGATTCACCAACAGCATCATCACCATAAACTTCGCAAACACTTTTGCAAGTCTATGAAGCATTTCCCCTTTTTTAAAAAAACGAAAAGCGACGCCAAAGTTTTAACTGCGTTACGTATCAGGTGTGGTCAATGAAACGTGGAAAGACTTAGCTTAAACACGCTCAAGACTTTCCGGACAAACTAATATTTATATACAGTTACGTGTGTATGTGTGTGTTGCATTTGTGTTTGCCTCTCGCCACACTTCACAACTGGTGTTAGGTTGTCTAAGCCCCCAAGTCCAATATAATAAGTACCAGGCTAAAAAAAACTGGGGTCAATTTGTTCGACCAAACCGAAAGTAGGGTCGTAGTCCAGTGACTGAAAACACGTAAAAGGTAAAATATTACATAGGCGTAGGAGTGGCAGTATGGTAAGTAGCTTGCTTACGAACCACATGGTTTCGAGTTCAGTCCCACTGCGTGGCACCTTGGGTAGGTGTCTTCTACTATAGCCTCAGGCCGACCAAAGCCTTGTGAGTGGATTTGGTAGACGGAAACTGAAAGAAGCCCCTCGTATATATATATATACATATATATATATATATATATATATATGTATGTATGTGCTTGTTTGTGTGTCTGTGTTTGTCCCCCCAGCATCGCTTGACAACTGATGCTGGTGTGTTTACGTCCCCGTAACTTAGCGGTTCGGCAAAAACGAGATCGATAAAATAAGTTCTAGGCTTAGGCTTACAAAGAATAAGTCCCGGGGTCGATTTGATCGACTAAAGGCGGTGCTCCAGCATGGCCACAGTCACATGACTGCAACAAGTAAAAGAGTAAAGAGTATACACAGGCACATAGACACACACACAGACGCAGACACACACAGAGGAACAGACACAGACAAAGACACAAAGAGACAGACACAGGCTAACGCGCGCACACATGCATATACAAACACCCCCACACACACAGCGTAGTCCAAAAGGAACAAGTCCATTTTAAATATAATAACTCATTTACAATTGATTTTTCAGTTATTTTGTTTCAGATTATTGACCTGTACTTCTTGGAAAATAATCGTAGAGAAAGTTACGATAAAGCAACGAGTAAAAATAATCGAATTTTATCAAGAATATCAACAATCAATTGTGTTAACCCAAAGGATATACATTCGCCATTTTGGATTCTGACATTGACCATCAAAGAAGAAGCGATTCTCAGTTTATTCTGACGGTTTGAACCATAGAGGGCTGTAACAGGATTACCACGAACGGAAAGGCTGGGCTCAGGGAAGTCTCAGAACAACATTCAACGTGTACGGTTGAGCATAGAAGAAAAGCTTTCACCACCAGCCCAATGGCGGTTCCCAGTAGCTTGGTGTATCGCGAAGTTCACCACAGGGGAGTCAAAAGATACTAAATTTATAAAGTGCAGCTGGTTCAGGAACTAAACCCAGCAGATTATCGGATGCGATTTGTGTACGCTGCCCAGAAACAAGAATTAGCAAAGCAAGAAGGTGATTTTATTCACAACCTGATTATGAGTGATAAGGCTCATTTAAATCTAAACGGCTTTGTTATAAATCTGGAATCTTAAAGACGAAGGAACCAGCTACGACATCAAATGGAAAATCATTTCAAAAACCAGACCCTATATTAATTAGTTAAAAATATGTTCTATATGTTCTCTCGAGAAATTATATATCTTAAGGTTCCTCCAGAGTTTACGTAAATTCCGGGAACAAAATTTATACGTTATATCTGCATTTTAAAAACACGCCACCGAATTTGAAAATGGCCACTTGACACATCGTAAACCAGTAAAGTCTTTGTTGCTCATCTCCCCTGCGTTTCTTCTTCGGTCTTCTTCTTTATGAGCGTTCTTTGGGTTAAACATAATCTGCCTTAAAAGTGTTACAACGTGAACAATGACAAAATAAATGTTTAAGTCACGAAACCTGTATTTCACAAGACTTGGGGTTTTCACAATGCGCGCACACAAAGACACACAAAGACACACAAACACTCACACATTTATATACTCATCAAAAGCCCATATGAAAGGTTGTCTTATGGTAATTATTGTGACTTTCGTAGTGTTTTGTGTTCTGAAACAACATCCACTTTTAAGTAGGAATAAATATTACCTTTCGATATTAATACTGCTTTTCAAAATAGTAATTATTTCTTAATAAGCCCACTGGCTCTTCTCAGCGCCAATACCTGGTTAGATACCGTGATTCTATGTATATCGTTTGCAGAGATATCGCTGTAATCTCCAGGTTTGGAGCGTCTACCATCCACAAATCCAGGGATAGCCAAAATCCCGCGATCTGGTAGTCTTAGCGGTGTCGAGGGCGAGTGATTTAGCTCCTCGCTCGCGATATAAAGAAGAGTGATTTTAAGCACCGAAAATCAATATGAGAGTTTCTCTCATGATAACTCTCGCAGTATTTTGTGTCCTAACACAACGTCCACTTTTAACAGATTGATGCACACAAGTTTCCAAGCAGCTATGACGAACTTAGTAACAAAAGTCCTGTCATGTCACGTCACCTATTTCCACAGGATCTCGGAATTAATACAGTTCTTAAGGCCTGAATGAATGAAGTACGCAACTGAAGGCCAAGACAGTATCTTTATAAAGATAACGTAGCTCAAGAATGATTGTGAGATAATAATTACGATCATAGAACACCAAAACTCCAAGAATCATGAGGTTTTAATTCAATGGACTACTATGATTGGAGTATTGTTGAGATCGAAACCAATCGACTCAATTTCCACAGCTTGGCTGAATTTCACCAATACCCGGATGATGCTCGAAATGAATAACCATTTTAGGCAGGCAAGTGAACGATTGTGTTCGTGCATTAAAGAAGTCGTCGAAGCTGAAGGCGGATTTATAAAATAATCTCATAAGAAAGCTTATCAAGAACATCTACACAAACTTATCTCAAAATATATTTTGTTTTTGCTAGATAAAAAAAAAATTAAATCTCCAAATAAGTCCTCAGATATCTCTCACATCCTGTCTGTCTGTTTGTCTATCTATCTATCTATCTATCTATCTATCTATCTATCTATCTATCTATCTATCTATCTATCTATCTATCTATCTATCTATCTATCTATCTATCTATCTATCTATCTATCTATCTATCTATCTATCTATCTATCTATCTATCTATCTATCTATCTATCTATCTATCTATCTATCTATCTATCTATCTACCACTTCCCTAGAAAATAGATAACTTTTGTTAGTAATGTTTTGAACTGAAATTATTGCATTGTGATTGAATAAATGCAGCACTTACATATTTTTCCTATACACCTGATGCAACAGTTTATCTAATGACACCAAATGATGGAAAGCAATGCTATGAATACACAGGTTCGCGAATATCCCTGCGTGAATGCTGAATAATATTGAAGACAGTTGATGGATGGGTCTTCCTCTCACTCTTTTCGCGTTTTTCCTCCATGAAACATGAGTTACGTATATTAATTGTATACTACATCAATTAATACATAATAGTCTGACAGCTTGGCCAAGAAGTACCACCTTTGAGTGTTTAACTGCTTAAGCATGCATTTATCTATCTATTTATGTATCTATCTATCTATCTATCTATCTATCCATATATGTATCATGCATACATATATACATATTTATATATATACACACATCCATAGGTAAATAGGTAAATATATATATATATATATGTATATATATATATATATATATATATATATACGTACATATATGTATGTATATGTGTATATATGTATATATTTGCTTATATATGTATATGTATATAGATATGTTTATATATATATATATATATATATATATATATATATATATATGTGTGTGTATGTAGGTATGTGTATATATATATACATAATTATTCGAACAATCTCTCGCATATCTATATATGACTGCATGGTAGCGGGAGAGAGCTAAACGAAAGCACTGACAGCTGACACCATCGATAGACTTGGAGAAAGGAACTTGAAGGGAGAAGATCACGTTGATAGCAACAGAAGACATTGTATCTAAGTCAAGAGAAAGAAATACAAAGTATGTTGAAGCTTTTCTCAATTATTTTACTGCAATGGGCATTAACCTGTCAAGGATTTTATTTTCGGACTGAACTCGATTGGGAAGCAGAGGAAAAACCCCAAGCAGGTTAGTGTATTGCAGTATGACCGTATATATATATATATATATATATATATATAGGCACACACACACACATATATACATTTACATGGATATATGCATATATATAATTGAAATTTACAGAAAAACAAAAGACGAAGATAGGTGTAGAAACAACAAGCAAGTGTCTTAGTTTGACGCACAGGAAAGTCAGAAACTCTTTTATGTTTCGAGCATATGTTCTTCAACAGAAAAGAACGCAAGGAAATAAACAGAGAGAACAAAGGAGAGACCATAAAAAGTGAGAGAATAAACACACACACACACACACACACACACATATATATATATATATATGTATATATATATATATATGTACGTATGTACGTATGTATGTATGCATGATAGATAGATGAATGTTTACGTAGTTATACACTTAAAACGGTACTTCTCGGCCAAGCTCTCAGATTATAACGTATTAATTGATGTAATATGCATCTATCTATCTATCTATCTATCTATCTATCTATCTATCTATCTATCTATCTATCTATCTTTCTATCTATCTATCTATCTATATATATATATATATTACATACATATATATATATATACATATATATATATATATGCATATATATGTCTATGTATAATTATATATGTATATGTATATATATATGCGTGTGTGTTATTTATTATATGATGTTATTTATTATAAAATAAATTATATTATTATCTCTTATTATAAAAGGCAGATTTTATCTGCCTCCCTTTGTATCTTATAGAAATCTACAATATAGGATTTCTTCAATTACAATTTACCTAGCATGTTTAAGAGTAGAATGCATCGGGTCGTGCCAGGTCCACTTTTTAAAATTTCAACCCCACTTAAGCAAAATTTAGAGAAAACTCACATTGTGGTGTATGAGTCAAATGCTTCTCTTACTGTGGGATACACCACACGCAAACGCACACACACAGTGTGCAATGAATAAAGTGAAAGTAATTCACTTTCTGTAGTGAGTGACTCTTTCACTCTGCCTCCCACTTCCTCTTTACACACATAGACACGCAAATATATAAATAAAATTGTAAGCTAACGTGCGTGTGTGTGAGTGTGTGTGTGTGTGTGTGCGTGTCTGTGTGTGTGAGGGTGCGTGTGTGTGTGTGCGTGCGTGTGCGTGCGTGTGCATGAGTGTGTGACAGGAAAGTTTTTTAGGACGAATATAAGACCTATATCCAAGTAGCAGAAAGATCGCCCAAAAGTGTATATAGATATTTAAATGTATTTATATATTCATCTATACACAGATGTATGTATAATGTGTGTGTATATATTTCTATAGACGTAACCATTCACTCCGCACAAAGTTTTTTAGGACGAAAATAAGATCTAAAGTTATCTCTAAGTAGCACAAAGATCGCCCAAAAGTGTATATAGATATATAAATGTATTTATATATTCATCTATGCACACATGTATGTATAACGTGTGTGTATATATTTCCATAGAGGTAACCATTCACTCCATACAAAGTTTTTTAGGACGAAAATAAGATCTAAAGTTATTTCTAAGAAACAGAAAGATCGCCCAAAAGTGTACATAGATATTTAAATGTATTTATATATTCATCTATACACACATGTATGTATAATGTGCGTGTATATATTTCCATAGAGGTAACCATTCAATCCATACAAAGTTTTTTAGGACGAAAATATTTATATATAAAAGAAAGGTTGTGTGTCTGTCTACTCCGATTTAGATTCCTAACTACTCCCACATTTTGCGATGCAGTTTAACCAAAACCGGGTATCTTATAGTCGTGATTGATATCGGGCCCTTCTGGGTATTAGCGCGCGTCTACGATGAGTCTATGATTTTACAAATAATTTACCATCATTTTTTTCCATTTTAATGCATATTTTTTTTAATAAAGGGAAGTAACTCTCAAACTTCACACCAATATGCGTGCTCATATGCGACGTAATATCACATCAGCAGCATTTCCTTACACCCTCCTTGCACTTGGCGAAGGCAAAATACCAGGGGATGAAAATGGTAATATTGCCATCGATTCCATTTGTACCATTGTTAAGACGCCTTCTGATCTCAGAGATGCAGTGTTCCCAGATCTACAAGCTAATTATCAGAATATGGATTGGATTGGCAAAAAGGCTATACTGGCCCCGAGGAATAAAACTGTTCACCATATTAATGATGAAATGCTAAAACCCATTCCTGGGGAAGTCTATGTATATCAGTCTATCGATACAACTCCTGACCCAGAGGACGTCATCAACTATCCAATAGAGGTACTCAATTCCTTTGAGCACCCCGGACTACCACCACACTTTCTCAAACTTAAAGTTGGTGCTCCTATAATGCTCATCAGAAATTTGGTTCCCCCAAAACAATGCAATGGCACACGTTTGATCGTTAAGTCATTATCTCCCACCGTAAACTTATATCAATATTTGCCTGAATAATCATCATAATTCAGTGCAATCATTAACAGTACTTTCAAGCAATTCAGCCCCGAGCAACGCCGGGAAATTCTGCTAGTATGTATATATTATTTATTTTACATCTGTTTCGCAACTGACTGACTAAGACAGTATTCTTAGCTCCACAAGTAATAAAGTTATGTACCTCCGACCAGCACTTCTGATGTGTCATCTATATTGATAAGAAATAATAGACACGAATCCAATGGTATCTTTCTGACCGGCCATAAGCACCGACAACATAAAAGACATACACACACACACACACACCTATATATATATAGCGTCCAATAACACTATACTTGTTCCACGTCCTCGCGTTGTTGTGTTTTCTCTTTGTGTTTTCATGTTTGGATTAACTATATATATATATATATATATATATATATATATATATATATATATATATATATATATATGTGTGTGTGTGTGTGTGTGTATATATACTACCATTATGACGCGGCAACGCCGGGCGATAGTGCTAGTTTGGAATAAATTTGTTAAATTAAAAATTTGGGGTAATAAAACATAAAATGACATTAAAAAGACGAATTAAAATTCCAGAGAAAAATACGTAGAAGATAAATATACAAATTAACAAAAGTACATAAAATTTCATCTTGTTAATACTTAGCTATCATTGAAGCATATTACTACCTGATATGTGTTTATACAGTAATCCTTCGACTATCTCAGGTTTTCGTTCCAAACTCATCGCGAAAGCGGAGAATCCGCGACGTAGAAACGTTACTGTACCGTATATTTATCATTATTATTTTTATAATTTGTAGATATTTATTTTATTGTAAATGCAAAACAACACCACACATTCGCATCCCGAGTTTCCATAAAATATGTGCGATTCTTTGTTTACTCATCCACGGTACACTTCGGATTTTCTTTTAATATATTTTAATTAAAGTGTTTAATTAATACAGTGCAGTATTGTACAGTATTTTCATTTATTAATTTATTAATTTTTAGGCGTGAAAATGCTTATTTTACGACACAAATCATTTAAATCAAAAACAGAAACCTGCGCTATACTGAGGAGTCCGTGATAGGTGAACCGGGTTCAGTCCCACTGCGGGTCACCTTGTGCAAGTTTCTTCTACTATAACCTCGGGCCGACCAAAGCCTTGTGAGTGTATTTGATAGACGGAAACTAAAAGAAACCCGTCGTATATATACATATGTATATATATATATGTATATATATGTATATGCAGGTGGGTAACTTAGCAGTTCCACAAAAAGACCGATAAAATACGTACTAGGCTTACAAAGAATAAGTTCGGCAGTCGCTCTGTTTGATTAAAGGCGGTTCTCCAGCATGTCTGCGCTCAACTGAATGCAACAAATAAAAAATATATATATATATATATATATATATACTTATATACATACATATACATATACATATATTCTCATGTACTCAGTCTTTTATATATATGTACATATGAATATATATATATATATGTATTTATAGATGCGTATATGTATATGTATATGTATATACATATGTATATATATATATATATATATATATATATATATATATATATATATATATATATATATATATAATATATACTAGCATTATAACCCTGCGTTGCCGGGTCATAGTGCTGGTACATGTATAATTGTGTATATATATGTGTACATATTATATGTACATCTATATATATACATCTACACATAAAATACAAAATACAAAGTTATATCTTGATATCGCTAGTGATAACAATACTCAAATATATAACAGACTGGAATTGTAGGCCCATCTCTTGTAATTTCGATCAATTGTATCTTGTTCTCCCTCTTGTATAGAAGTGTGGCTACAATCCAGCCTACCTCTACTTCTGGGGGGACATTTTAAATTTTTATCGGGGACGTCCTACGTCCCAGGTATAAGGTTAAAAATAAAATATTTCCACTTTGCAAGGTTCGAGTCGAGTACTCCCTTGCACGCTCCGTTGACTCGAACCTTGCTTCTATTGTGGCGAATTTATTGCCTCTTGTTTGATAGTTGATATCTTTCATAGTCGCACCAAGACACTTTTCGATGGTGCTTTCCTCCAGGTGTTCAAATCTTTTTTTCTCTGCATTGTATACTTTATAGACAATAGTCTTTTCTTTAATTTAATTTTTTATTTCGTTTGCTGGTGTTATCCTAGATTCACTGTCTTTGTCGGTGATCATTCCGTAATAGGTTTGTATTTCTTCCATTTTAAAATTAATGAGTTCGCGTCCGCCGACGGCTGCAGCGAAATTCATTTTTGGACTTTCTTCTATCGAAGACATTTTAATAAAAATGCTTCCGAATAAACGGTGAAAGTATTGTCAATTTCCCCAGACAGGGACACAATTCAAGTTTTAAACAATAACCAAAGCTCCTTCTCCCAAAGGGGAGGGTTACGGTTACAATTATTTAACAAATGTAACACAACAACGCTTCCCTTACGAGGAACCAACAAACGTGTAACAATAGTTAAACAGTAATAATAATAACAACAAATCTTACGGTGAATCAAAAAGCAGTACTCAGTTGAAGCTATACTCCTTTATAGATCAGAAATAAACCAACAGTAGTACTCAGTAGAAGCGGCTGTTCGGGAAAACAGACATTACATACAGCCAAACTTCATATAGTTACTTAATGCTAGCTAATTAGCAGATAATCTAATGTAAATGCCGTGGCATTGGGTATGTGCTCAGCTCCATCTGGACTATTCCATTTCTGCGCTTTAATTTTATTTTTGATTTATTCCCATTCATGTGAAACCACTTATTCAAGTTCAAGTCATTGATGCAATTTTATACCAGTTGCTATTTTTACTTTTAATTATGTTACGATTTAATTATTATATTATACTTTAGTTTGATTTTAATTATTACTTACTACATATAATTCAATTGTTATTATTATCTCTAATTTTTATTGTTAAAGTGAATGTATCTGACATAAAATAGAGAAATGTTTTTGTTTCACTTTTAACATGTAATTAACACTATTACTTTTAACACGTAATCGTGGAGAAGATATGATATTACTATGGGCTCGCCCTAGGCAAGAAGTTGAACATTTTTTTGCCGATGACATATATATATATATATATATATATATGTATATGTAAAAAAATACAAATATATATATACAATTTATAAATAAGGGCAAACGAAAAAATTTCTAATGCCAAATATGCTGAAAATTGGACATATCGTCCATTTACCATATAATTTTCTTTTTCCCAGTACGCACGCTACTCGAAAAAGGTCGACAGAAATTTCTAAAAAAATTCCATTATTACCATATCGGACCGATTTCAGGGTTAGTTAAAAAAGAACCCTCCCTTCGTCAGTGATACATGTGGCAAAGAAGTAAATGAGATACTTACTCATAGCCATGGAAAAAGTAAACACTAAGTCATGAGCACAACTAAGTACCCCAAATAAATCCAAAATAGAAATACTCCAGCCCATTCAAGACACGTGCGATTTGAAGTGAGGCACTCACAGAGTGGGAGAGTCCGGAAGTGAACACTATTAAAT
Organism: Octopus sinensis; assembly: GCF_006345805.1. Taxonomy (NCBI): domain Eukaryota; kingdom Metazoa; phylum Mollusca; class Cephalopoda; order Octopoda; family Octopodidae; genus Octopus; species Octopus sinensis. The sequence goes on along the minus strand of NC_043021.1, from coordinate 23,464,419 downwards.
TTATATCTAATGTAGGAAAAAATTTTTTCGAAAAAAAGTTTAATCAATGGCCAGCATATTAAAAAATACCTTTAAAGGTTAAATTATAAACAACTTATAAATAAGAGCAAACGGAAAAATTTCTAATGCCAAATATGCCGAAAATTGGACATAATTTTTTAATATGCCGGCCATTGATAAAATTCTTTTTTCGAAAAAATTTTATCCTACATTAAATATATTGAATCGTTGAATCGTTAGCTCCTGCACGCATTTGTTTTCTCTCCTTGTTTCTTTTCTGTGTATCTTTCTGTCGAAGAGCGTAGGCTCGAAACGTAACAGACTTGTTTTATTTCTATTCCTGAGCGTCATACTAATACAATTGTTTGTTTGTACTCCACCTGCCTTCGTCTTTTGTTTATTTTCGTAAACCTTCCCGTTATATATATATATATATATATATATATATATATATATATATATCTTTAACTCTTTTACATGTTTCAGTCATTTGACTGCGGCCATGGTGGAGCATCGCCTTTAGTCGAGCAAGTCGACCCCGGGACTTATTCTTTGTAAGCCCAGTACTTATTCTATCGGGTCTCTTTTGCCGAACCGCTAAGTGACGGGGACGTAAATACACCAGCATCGGTTGTCATGCAATGCTAGGGGGACAAACATAGACACACACACACGCATATATATATACATATATACGACAGGCTTCTTTCAGTTTCCGTCTACCAAATCCACTCACAAGGCATTGGTCGGCCCCGGGCTATAGCAGAAGACACTTGCCCAAGATGCCACGCAGTGGGACTGAACCCGGAACCATGTGGTTGGTTAGCAAGCTACTTACCACACAGCCACTCCTTCGCCTATACTTACCACACAGCCACTCCTGCGCCTATATATATATATATATATATATATATATATATATGTATGTATATATACATACATATAATAGGGATGACTACTAAGTGGACATCCAATATGCTAGATGTAGACCCCATTTGGTCTGACAACTAAGAATAGATTGTTCTCAAGAAATTTCGGCGAACGCCAGAACGTCAGCGAGCAAGACAAATGAAAAGATAAAAATATAATGATTAGTCACATACCAGGTTTCATTGTTAACATTTACATATTTACATACGTAAATGACCGTCATAGCAAATATAATTTGCAGAACCATAAATGAGACTTCTACACGAGATAGAAGATGCATATAGTTTTGCCAATTATATTTGGGGGTGTATTTCGAATGTCTTCGCTTTGCCGCACCAAAAACCGGAAATAACTCTGAAGAAAATAACTTTCTGCATTGAAGATGTTCGTTTATGGTTCAGCAAATTATATTTGCTATGGCGGTCACGCTGATGAATTGCGGACATTTACGTATGTAAATGATAGCAATAAAACCTGGTATGTGACTAATCATTATATTTTGTATCTTTTCATTTGTCTTGCTCGCTTACGTTCTGGCTTTTGCTGAATTTTCCTGAGAACAATCTTTTCTTAGCGGTCAGAGCTTATGTGTCTACATCTAGCATATTTGATGTCCACTTAGTGGTCATCCCTCTTATATGTATGTAATATATTTTTTCTGAATCTTCAAATTTTTTCAATATGCTAGGCCACTGGTTTAAATTGATATTAATCTAATATTCAATTCGTTACCCTTATTATTTAAATTTATACATACATACACACACACACACACAATACACACACACAAACACAAAAACACACACATATATATATATATATATATGTATATATATATATATGTATATATATGTGTGTGCAGAGGTGGGCACCGTATTCGAAAAGTTAACTCTGTTTATAGTTAATCCACTACTTCTTTGAAAATGTAACGGAAGTTAACGTGAATCCGTTAATGATGGATGTATATTTGTATCAAGTTGCCGTCTTTAACGAATTTTATTAAACTATAGGTATATAAAGATATAAAGAACGTCAGGTATAGGGTCATAAATTCTAGAAAGGTACAATACACTTTCACAATACATTTCTAGAATTTATGACCCTATACATGACGTTCTTTATATCTTTATATACCTATATTTTTACATCTTTACTTTTTGTTATATTTTATATCTTATTATCCCTTATAATTACATTTATATTTATATATATATATATTTTTTGTGATCCCAACTTGATTAACGTCTCCTCCCCTTCCCCTCCTTTCTCCTTTTTCTCTTTCTCTCAACATCCAATTCCTTCCCTTACATGAAGGAACCTACCCAGTATTCATTCTATATTGAGTTAGAAATCGGTATAGACGATTTGTTTTGGAGTCTAATAATACCATGTACGACTATGAAGATTTACAAACATACTTTCCCAGTGATACTCGGTTTACCTACCATTATAAACAATACCAAATGTTTTTTTTCAAACCT
>NC_043021.1:23424508-23459508 GCF_006345805.1 Octopus sinensis | reverse complement strand
ATATTATATATATGTGTGTACATACATACATACATACATACACACACACACACACACTCACGCACACACATATATATATATGTATATGTATATATATATGTATATATATATATATATATATTTCTAAATTGTGGAAACCACTCGTAAACTTGTGTTTTGCTCATGGCAGCGCCCTTGTACGCTATCTGAAGCATGACAACTGTTTTGGTCGCCGTTTAAACCAGCAGAAAAAGAAGAATCACACGGAAGCACGCTGTTCCTTCGTTTCAGCCATCGCAAAAATCGACGAACAGAGGAGAAGCACCGCAAAACAAAGACAGTAGGATACAAGTCGACGACGTCGGTCGGCAGACTGATGCCTGAGAGTTGCAGCGGAAGCCCGAACTGCAACGGTTTTGTCCCACAGAGAACGTTTCCTGTTACTTTTGGGTACATCATGTATCTGTGTGTGTGTGTTTGTTCCCCCCAGCACCGCTTGACATCCAGTGTTGGTGTGTTTACGTCAGTAGCTTAGCATTTTGGCAAAAAATAGCGATAGAATGAGTACAAGGCTTAAAAAAATCAATTACTAGGATCGATATGTTCAACTAAAAATTCTCCGAGGCGGTGCTCCAGTGTGGCCGGAGTCTAATGACTGGAACAAGTAAAAGATACAAAACAATATGTTTCACAGTTCTTCAGGAATCTCTCTCTCTCGGGTCTCTGTCTCTCTGTCTCTTCCTATCTCTCCCTTACTCTCTCTCCCTCCCTCTCCCTCTGTCTGTCTGTCTCTTTGATATTTGGTTTCCACCGAGTATTATCCTTGCTTGAGCTGGTTTTACCTCGATTTTGCAATGCCAATATGAGTTTAGAGATCTTGCTTCTTAAAACTTTAAACACTTCAGCCGGTTTGCTGACTGAAGCTCCTACCGTTTACAATCCAAAGATTTGCCCTCTTTGGAAATGAAGCAAATCAAAGATTTTAATATATTCAAGTATATCTTTTGTCTTTTACGAGTTAATTGTTCCAATCATTAGACCAAGGTCATGCTACAGCTCTGCCTTGAATAAATCTTAGTCCAATGAATCAAACCCAGTGTTTATTTATTTGTTAAACCTAGTATTTATTGTATCGATTCGTTTTTGCCGAACTGCTAGATTACGAGGACTTAAACACACCAACACCGGTTGCAAAGTGGTAGTAGAGGGAAAACACGGTCACACACATACACACAAGCACACACACACACACACACACAAACGCACATGCACACACAGGTACATTTATATAAACGGCGGGCTTCTTTCAGTTTCCCTCTGAAGAAAATACACTCACAAGGCTTTGGTCGGTTGGAGGTTATAGAAAATAATTGCCCAAGGAGCCATGGAGTGTGTCTGAACAAGGAATGAGGTTGCTGCGAAGGAAGCTTCTTATCACACAGCCGCACCAACGCGTACATAATACATTTAAACACTACTCCTATATCTACAGACTAGAAGAGTTTTGAATTTGTCTCGTTGCCGACAGATAAAAGAAAAGAATTGAATAAAACGTAATTTCTGTTAGGTTGTCAAACACTTTCCTTAATGTGCAAATGCATCGGTCCAGATGCGTTTTCGACTCTTCTTAGATATATTATTTTTAATGTGCCTATCCTTAACTATATTACCATTCCTTAGATATAATCAACTGATTATGAAGACAAATTCTATCCGTTCATACCGTGCCATGCTGCCGGTTAAGCTTCCCTATAGTAATATGCCTTAGAAATATGTATTCTTCCTCTAAATCGAACTACACATACCTGTAATTAATACCATTCAGAAGTTTGGGTCTTCGCTTCTATATACACAGTTTTGTTGCCTTAGCTATCAAATGATAGTTTATTCAAAGTAGTCGCCTTCAGTTTCCACCACTGCCTGAAGACGTCTCCGGAAGCTAGCGCATGCGTTTCTCTTGGTCACTAGCTCGCCATTTTGCTGCCAGCGGTGCAGATGGTATCTTTCTCAACCGCGCCCCACACATAATAATCCATGGTATTAAAATTGAGGGAATTAGAAGTCCAGAAATTTGGTCTGGTGAAGTCGTAAAGTTGTAAAGATTCTCCGATTTCAGACTTTCCGGAGGTGTGGCAAGGAATCGAATTCTGTGGGCCAACACATATGGCATTTCAGTAGAACCCTCCCCAGACAGATTTTCAACCACAGTTTCCAGCAGCTTCATATAAATGCCTGAATTGAGCCTAAGGCCCTGTTCTGGCGTGCTGGCGCAGTTAGAACGCTTGTTGTGTCGTCCACGTCTTTGTATCTCCGTTGCAGTTGTCCGTCACTTCTTTCAGCCTTTATAATGTTCACAGAGCATTGAGCAGAAGTCATAATGTCAGTATTCTGACACCCGGCACGAGTCGTCAATATACAGGGAACTCTTCTCTAATGTTCAAATGGCTTCCAGTCCTCCATATCAGTAAACTTTTTCTCAACATGCTCACCAACGCCGTTGACTGTTCACTGCTACATTAAGTTGTTCATGGAAAACAGAAGACATAAAAATTGTCAAATTTACCCCGAACACCCTATATGTTTGATCAGCGCCGCTTTAGAAGTAACCTCTAATACAACAATAACAACAAGAACAACATCCTACTTTTTCTTTTCTCCATTTTTCAGCTATCACTAAGGAATGCCTGCAATACAGTAAGGATTTGGACTGCAGGTTCTATGATTGTTTAAACCAAAGGTTTCCCTGTGGTGAAACGCAGGAAAAGAATAAATCGCGTGCTCATTGTTTGAAAACCAAACAAAATTCAGTTCAATTGTCTGAAGTGGTAGGTCAAACTTCTGATTAGAATCGCGTGTGTGTGTGTGTGTGAGAGAGAGAGACAGACAGACAGACAGACAGACAGAGAGGGATAGAGAGAGGGGGAGAGAGAGAGAAAGGGAGAAAGTGTAAGAGAGAAAGAAATAGAAGGAGAAAGTGGGAAAGTTAAAGGTAGAGAGGGTGTGAGAGCATGGAGAGAGAGAGAGAGAGTTAAAAGGAAGGAGGATGTCATGTTTTATTATCATTAATATATCGTAAGGCGGCGAGCTGGCAGAAATGTTAGCACGCCGGTCGAAATGCGTAGCTGTATTTCGTCTGCCGTTACGTTCTGAGTTCAAATTCCGCCGAGGTCGACTTTGCCTTTCATCCTTTCGAGGTCGATAAATAAAATACCAGGTACGCACTAGGGTCGATATAATCGACTTAATCCGTTTGTCCTTTCTGTGTTTTTCCCCTTGAGGGTAGTAAAGAAATAGGTATTTCGTCTGCCGCTAAGTTCTAAGTTCAATTTCCGCCGAGATCGAATTTGCCTTTCATCCTTTCGCATGCAACATTATGAGTTCAAATTCCTCCGTGGTCGACTTTACATTTCATCCTTTTTAGGTTTGGATTAATTAAGTACCTGTTGAGTACGGGGATTTATGTGATCGATTGTCTCCACTCCCCACAAAATCCAGGCCTTGTGCCAATAGCATTACTCTTCTTCTTCTTCTTCTTCTTCTTCTTCTTCTTCTTCTTCTTCTTCTTATTATTATTATTATTATTACTATTATTATTATTATTATTATTATTATTATTACTATTATTATTATTATTATTATTATTATTATTATTATCATTATGTTACTTCTGAGAGCGCTCGATCTTGTTTACTCAGGTTAATTATTATTATTGAGTGAGAGAGCAGTGAATGCCATCAAAGTGACACTAAGGGTAAAATATACGAACCCCAGTGTATCTACCCATCATGACCACCCATCTGATCAGGTTACACCAGGTACATGCATCACAAGTATATGTGCGTGACATTGTGATCTCATATCAAGATAAACAGCGCATGACTTTGCAGGTAGGGCGCAGTTACGATTTTTTTCAGGTTGAATAGCCCATCCCACTCAAAATGTCATTGAATAAGGTTTAAGGATGACTGAAACACCCATGTTTCCAGAAGTGAATTATCCAAATCCCAAAGAATTCCTCTCAATACATGGCTATGATGCGCCCCCACTACTTCTGCTCTTGATCAGAGATGCACATACTAAAGGATATGCTCAGCTGGTTACGGTCAAACAACTGACAAGCAAATCTGTGGTATTGAGCAGAATATTTGCTGTAGCCCATCTTTTATACATAACAACACTTCCAATCTGTTATGATCAGAAGCCATGAGAGCCACTGTTTCGTATTGCATCGTTGTTGTTGTTATCGTTATTATTGTTTATCATCCCGGTCTCTGAGCTATTGAATTGTTTTGAAGTCTATTTTTCTTTCCCTTTTTGTTGTCGTGTTTTCTGCAGACCATATGGGTCTGAGCAAAATTATCGGATCTTTTCAAATTAATTTCTTTGTAACTAAACACTTTTAAACTTCGTATACTGGTAGAATGTGTCACATAAAACATCTTTTTCCCTTGGCGTTCTTGAGAAAATTCTGTAGTTTGTAAGCTATTTGTTGTTAAATTTCTTGCATTTCGGCAATTTCAACCAATCAATGACGTCTATTGAGGTGAATACAATTTCTGCTGTTGTTTGGCATCTGTGTGCGAACACAAATTGTCTGAAGGCTTTTTGCCCACAGCGAAAGAGAGAAGGGAGACCCCACTATTGCCCGCACTAGTACCATCACTACCATCATCACCTCGCCACTTTAAGAAACACTTTCCGCTTATTTTCATTCATCCTATATGACCTCATTTACATTATTTACAGTTGACGGTTATTTGTCCTCATCTTGTTTGTTGTTAACACAACGTTTCGGCTGATATACCCTCCAGCCTTCATCAGGTGTCTTGGGGAAATTTCGAACCTGGGTTCTCATTCCTAAGGTATTTTTCGATGTTATCGTTATTATTCAGTAGTTTTATTTTTACAACATGCTTTCACCTCACTAAGGAGCGCAGCTCTGTGTGCCTTGGGTATGTGCTGTGATTTGTTGTGATGCTCTTATGGTTACTGTATTGAAAGTGTTTGCGTAGGATGTGTGCAGTACCCAGTAGTGCAATTTTCTGTATGTTATATATATTTGTAAGTTCTGGTGTTTTTCTTACGAGTTTGTATAAGAGAATGACTCACCCCAGACGCAATAGAGTATACTTCACGCAAAGAATCTTGCAAACCAAATTCCAAAACGAAGTATTATTATTATTATTATTATTATTATTATTATTATTATTATTATTATTATTATTATTATTATCATTATTATTATTATTATTATTGTTATTATTGTTATTATTATTATTATTGATGATGATGATGATGATGATGATGAGGATGATAATAACTAATAATAATAATAATAATAATAATAGTATAATCAACCTGAAGAAAATTCTAACTGGATCCCACCTGCAAGGTCATGTGCTGTTTATCTTGATATGAGATCACCATGTCGCGCACATATGGTTGTGATGCATGTGCCTGGTGTACCCTTATCAGACGGGTAGTCATGATGGGTATATTGGGCTTCGTATATTTTACCCCAGTGTCACTTTGATGGCATGCTCTGCTCTCTCACTCAATAATAATAATAATAATAATAATAATAATAACAACAACAACAACAATAATAAAGATAATAATAATGATGATAATAATAATAATAATAATGATAATAATAATAATAATAATAATAATAATAATAATAATAATAATAATAATAATAATAATAATAATAATAATAATAATAGTAATATTAAAGTGGTGAGCTACTAGAATCATTAACACCCCGGGCAAAATGCTTAGCAGTATTTCGCCCGTCTATACATTCTGAGCTAAAATTCTGCCAAGGTTGACTTTAACTTTCATCCTTTCAGAAGCCGATACAACTTGGTACCACTGAGGTCGTAGCTCATTTCTACTGCTGAGTGAACTGAAGCAACGTGTCTCTCTGTTTTCCCTTTCATCTCTTCACTATTTTTAATATATATACATTATCCCATGTAAAGGCGCATAACACAGTGGTTAGAGTGTCGGGCTCACAAGCATGAGGTTGTGAGTTCGATTCCCGGAGTGCACTGTGTGTTATGTTCTTGCGCAAGACATTTTATTTCACGCTGCTCCAGTTCACTCAGCTGTAGAAATGAGTTGTGAACTCAGTGGTGCCAAGCTGTATCGGCTTTTCCTTTGGTGTGGAGAGGGGAGGCTGGTATGCATAGATGACTACTGGCTTTCCATAACCCTTCCCGGATTTGTGCTTCGGAGGGCAGCTTTCTAGTTGTAATCCCATGGTCATTCATGACCGAAGGTTTTTTTTTACTCTTCCATCTTCTACGTGCCATTCTTGTTATCTGTTTCCTACTCCCCCAAATTAGAGATACAAAGTACTGGGGTCTTTGTTATGTAGTTGGTCTCCATTCCTCTCAAAATTATTGGTCTTGTGTTAAAATTACACAGAATTACTATTCACTCCCCCCAAATAAATAAATAAACAATCCCCCAAAACTAAATTTTTGCTTTCACTAACCACTGTCTAATATTCACAGGGTAATATCTGGATAAATAGTATCATAAGATGTTTCATAGATGATTTAACGAAAGTCTACCAACGTCCGTCACTCGATTGTAAGAATGCCAACAAAATTGTCGTGAAAATACAACGTAAATGTTACACAGACAATGATTTCTGTAATGTTGGCTGGGATCACCGCAAGAAAATGTGGCAGTTATTCAGTGAACCCATAAAGACGTCCAAAACACATTACTATAAAATGTAAGTATTTGTTATTTTTGTTGTTGTAATAGAGGTGGTGGTGGTATTCGTGATGATGGTTGCATTGATCGAGTGAGGGACATCTTGGTGTTGTGGAGGGACATGTAATTGTTGGCGGAGACTCAGTTCAATTTTGCTCGAACATTCAGATGGACGGGTGTCGTTCTGGATATCAGGATATAACATATGTGTGGCTGTGTAGGAAGAAGCTTGCTTCCAAATCACATGGTTCCGGGTTCAGTCCTACTGCATGGCACCTTGGGCAAGTGTCTTCTTCTACAACCTCGAGCCGACCAGATCCTTGAGTGGATTTGATAGGCATGAACTGAACGAAGGCCGTCGTTTGTATGTGTGTGTGTATGTGTGTGTGTATGTGCGTGTATGTGTATCTGTGTGTGCACGACTACCGGTGTTGGTGTGTATACGTCCCCATGAATTAGCGGTTCGGCAAAATAGATAGGCTTAAACAATGAGGACTGTTATCGATACGCTCGACTAAAATTCTTCAAGGCGACGCCACAATATGGCCGCAGCTTAAATGAATGAAACAAGTAAAATATTTATTTCTTTACTACCCACAAGGGGCTAAACATAGAGGGGACAAACAAGGGCAGACAAAGGGATTAAGTCGATTCCATCGACTCCAGTCCGTAACTGGTACTTAATTTATCGACCCCGAAAGGATGAAAGGCAAAGTCAACCTCGGCGGAATTTGAACTCAGAACGTAACGGCAGACGAAATACGGCTACGCATTTCGCCCGGCGTGCTACCGTTTCTGCCAGCTCGCCACCTTCCAAAACAGTAACAAGTAAAATATTGAAGATGTCTGTGTGTAGCTGAATAACATGCATTTACTACCCATTCCATCGTGGTGTGACGAACCATTGAGGGATATTCTTTGCTGTTACATGTAAAATTCCCTGCTAACCTCTCAAAGCACCACCTTTGAATATTACGATAACAACGGCATGATAAGTCTATATCTACCAAGCAAGCAAATAACCAATCAACCAAGATAAAACTATGTAACCACTTAAAGCATGATATTTGTAGTGGAGGAAGTATTTTTTCTCTGCAATATTTTCCCAGCTCCTTTTTCAGTCCTAGTGCCTATAGCTAAAGGAATATTTTCTCCATATTTCTATGGATATTGAGCTTTATTAAAGTGTTTTTGTTTTGTTTTTTTTTGCTGCTGCTTTGAACGACAATCCTGTCTTATTTAGGTCAACATTAATCTTGTTTTCCTTTTAGGTAGAGGCAGTCTACGGCATTGTTGATGTAGGCACTTTTTGTACTAGTCAATATCTTTCAAGCTTTCAGATCAAAGGTTCCGATCTCATAAAATATTCAAGCAAATAGCCGAAATGCATACTATATTGGTATTGCAAATACATTGTGGTTCATTATTTTAACGTATGCAGAGAGTTCTGGGGTTCATATTTTCCTTATCCATCTGTTACATGCTTTAGTGAGGCGTTACTTATTACACTATCATCGTTAGATATGTTTTCATATACCCCAAGGTACCTGTAACATTACGCATCAGATATAGGAGAGACAGTTAAGTCACTGATCGAGATGCCGCTGGTCTGGTTTAAAGTTTTCGCTCGTTCCATAAGCACATGAGAATATTTATCCTGATTAAACTCCAAGTGAATCATATCTTTGAATATACTTTCTGGAACTTTAACGAGTTGAAGGGCATCTATCTCATGAGTGGTGAACAGAGTCAGAGAAGCTTTCCAACCACATTGAAAACAGGTTTCTCTTATGCTGCCGCACCTCCGACACCGTAGTTTTGTTTATTAATAATTGCTCAGCACACCCTCAATCTCCCTTCATCCAAGCTACTTGTTCTGCTCAGGTGATATTAGTTTCACAATGGTCTTGAAGGAAAAGATTTAAACTGGCAGTATATACTTTATACAATATTAAGTACTGACATGCAATTGGACAGTAATTCTTTGCCACGCGGGTGGTTCTGCTTTTGAGGGATCAGTTTTGTCACTACTAGAGCTAACCAGTGTGGCATGCTAATATCCCCATTGAAACTTGTGGGTACAGATTGAGAAAGTAGGCTTTTCTATGAAGAAGGTTTTGAATTGCAGTCGCAAGAGCATCGCCATTGACGCTGCATGTCTCCAGATTTTCACCAGAAGGAATCTATATTTTATAGTGAAGAAGCTTCTATGGCATCTACTGCTTTTCTTCTCATATCTCTGTATACAACTGCCTGGTTTTGGTTAAATTTTTCCTTGATTATTTTCTCACTTTCCCTTCATTGATGTTGGAGTTTCTCACTGATAGCTTTTTAGCTTCTTTTGAAGGTTGATCAGTTCAATAAAGTCAAACATTATTTCCATCTTCTTCACTTTGTGTTGGCGAGACGTATAGTGATTTGATGTACGTATGTGTGTGTGTGTGTATGTATGTATGTATGTATGCATGTATGTATGTATGTATGTATGTATGTATGCATGTATGTATGTATATATGTATGTATGTATGTATGTATGTATGTATGTATGTATGTATGTATGTATGTATGTATGTATGTATCTATGCATGTATGCATGTATGTACGTATGTATGTATGTATGTATGTATGCATGTATGTATGTATGCATGTATGTATGTATGTATGTATGTATGCATGTATGTATGTATGTATGTATGTATGTATGTATGTATGTATGTATGTGTTTACGGGTTGAGTTATAGATAAAATAAACACCAGCGAGGTTATGCTCCACACAGAACTTGTAGGAGCTGTTTAGAGGTATTCAACGCTCTTCTGTTGGTGGCTAAAGTCATGTCAATGTAGGGAATCCCTTTCGTATTCAGCGAGTATCTGAGGGTCATAAATGACATGCTTCTTCATCTGTACGCTCTTCCGGAGTTGGCCAGTGGCGACTGATTTATCTTTTGATTGCTGAAGGTTTCCATCAGCGATCTCTTGTCAGCTACAACCATGTTGAGCTGCTTTCAGCTGCCATGTCTATCTTCTTGGTGACTATCTTTATTTCTCTGGATTGCAAACCAATCTCCTGCAGCTAAAGCGCACACCGATCTTGCTACAAAATCGTGGCAACCAAAAACAAAAGGGCACGAGGTCACGTCTAATCCCCTGACAAGTTTCTCATCAAATCAGTCCTGAAATGTGGCTTCTTTCTTCTGATAAAAAAACGAGTCCACCAGTCAAATCCACTTGATTCTCTTAGTGTGAGATTTGTTGCGATATAGAAAGCAAGTTCCCTACAGTTGCTTTCGACTTTTCTTGCTTCTGGAATTGGTATTCTCCCACCTCTTGCAGAGTTGAATTTGCCTCCAGATTCAAACTGAGTTAGCATTAGACAATAAAAGCAAACTCTGTTACTCTGTGTGTGTGTGTCTGTCTGTCTGTTAGTCTGTCTGATCTCTGCCTATCCGAGTGTGTTTGTCTGAGTGTAATTTGTCTGAGTAAGTGTGTTTGATTAAAACACCAATTTATTTTGTTACATTGCAGGATGTGGGACAATCTTAGAGACATCTCTTCAAAATGCAAAAATACATCTGCTGAAAAATTAGAAGAATGGATCAAAGGCCAGTTCAACGATGACAAAGGGAGTTTACATTAATGTACCTAGTTACTGGGTAGAATTCAAGATTTATTCGCGTGTTGGACTTTGGACTTGTTTACTGAGTATAGCTACCAATAATAATAATAATAATAATAATAATAATAATAATAATAATAATAATAATAATAATAATAAAAGTAAAAGGGGACTGTTTCATTAGTGCAGTACGTACTTGTAATCGTGTACATGTATACACAAACAATACTAGCTTCTATATAGTTATACCTCCTATATTATTCATACATACATGCATACATACATACATACATACATACATACATACATACATACATACATACATACATACATATATATATACATACGAATGAGTGAGTATATATATATACACATAACATACATACTCTTAAATATCTATGTCTTTCTAAATATATATATTATATATATATATATATGTATGTATGTATGTATGCATGCATGTATATTGGTATATCCAAGCAAGGAGGAACATGCACATATGGAAAGTATCTTAACTATCTGTAGAATAAAAATTAACCAATTAATGATTATGAGAAATAAAGTTTGATGCCACTTCTGCTAGATCATTGCTATTTTTACTGTTATTATTGTTTGTGTTTCCTTGTTTAACCCCAGGGCAGCCCCGAAACAGTATTAACTGACGTTTCAACCGTCACCATCACGAAATGTTTTGCCTTTAAATAGATTTTCTCAAATTTAACAAATAATAGTTGATTTGTGAATTCGTCCATATTTATTTCGAAATGTTTGTTTGAATAACACAAAGAGAGGACAATCATTTGAATCAACAAAAATACTATCAACATAATGGTTAAAGCAACAATAAAACAAACTACTACTACTGCTACTACTACTACTACTACTACTACTACTACTACTACTACTACTACTACTACTACTTTCTTCTTAGGACGTATTTTTGTTTTTTCGATAACATGATTGGCGTAAACATATGCTCGCTTGTCTGCCTGCCTGCCTACCTGTCTGCCTGCTTGCCCGCATGGCTGCCTGTTTGTTTGTCTGTCTGTCTATCAGTGAAACTATCTATCTGACTATGTATCTTCTTCATGTTTTTATTGTTCTCGCAGTAGAAGCAACAACAACAGCAACAGCTGCAACAGTAACAATAGTGCTAAATCTTTTCAGCAGCAAGGTACCACCCGAAATCCAACCAACCAGAAATTATCTCACAGTCAACCACCCTGACTTGTTTATCTCTTTTGGTGGATTCTTCAAGCATTTAACTCTACAAAGTAACTGGCCAGCCTCTGCTGACAAATGCCACAACATAAGCACGAGTTTGGACCTGTAAAAAGTATATCTAAGGCCCATAGATGCTAGGAGCTTCCTTGCTAATTACATGCGTGGCTTTCTTTACAGTATGTGACCACGAGAGTTCTTGGAAGGATTCTTGTTGAGAGAGATGGTGTGAATAAGCAGATGTTTTTCACTAGTTGGCCACATACTTCTAGCAGCGGTAAGAATGTTGCAGCAGGCGGAAATCAGCGAAGACAGCGACAACGCCATCTGTGCATTATTGTGTAAGGCTCATGATATAAGAGATTCTAATATGAGCGACCTGCACCCAACATACAGAATCACAGCATGCAAAACGTACATATATATTCTCTTATACATCCATATATACATACTTGCATACATACATACAATTTACGGAGATGTACTTGTATAGAAAGTGACTTGATCTGAGGTCGTGTGCTGAAACAAAGAAAATTGCAGCGTGGAAGAAGTTTATAAGACATTTAAGAACACACAAAACACCGTTAGCTTCACTTCAACATTTAAATTTAATTTTTTGTCAAAATAATTTCGTGTGTTTATAAAAATGTACATACACATAAATTACTCTTCAAAACTATTAAGCAAGGGCACTATTTTTTTCTGGCGTACTATACTCCTCAAAATCATGACACTCACCTCTAGTTAGGAAATGGAATTAAAGAAGGCATTGCAATATTCAAATTTATTGAAATCCAAAAATAAATTGGATAATAATTAAGAAAAATCATACAGTTCCAGAACCTGCCCCTTTCAAAATTATAATGTCTGATTAGATAATGTTGCAAAAATGATGCAAAACTGGGAAATTATGATATATTTCATTGATATTCTCTTACAGTGCCTCAAAAATAATGTGCTTGACCACCACTTTTCTGAATTACTTCAGACATGCGATTTCATGCTCCCAATGAACTTCTGCACTATCCATAAAATGGAAGCCAGCATTTTGTAGGATCACCGCATAACAATTCGGCAACTAGCCCAAGAAATGAAGATAAGAGCAGAGTCCATGGAAAAAGTCATTCATGACCATTTGCACATGCGAGAGTTGTCTGCACGATGGATCACAGGATGATCACGTCTTTCAGAAGCAGGAACGAGGCAATTGCGCCCATTTTGACAATGTCAAGAAAACGAGGAGGACTTTTGCAGTAGACTTATCACACAGGATGAAACATGGGTCCATCACTATGATTCTGAGACTAAAGTCCAGTCGAGGCAATGGGAACCACAATTAACTGGGCATATTATGCTTTTCTGCTGCAGAAATTGCGGGACAGCATCGAAGCAGAGGCGTGGCATGCTGACCAAAATATCCTGCCTCCTGTAAGACAATGCCTGGTTCACAATGTGCATGTTGTTCAGATAGAAGCAAACTCCTGCAGCTATGAAGTCCTTCCTCACCCCCTTATTCTCCCAACCTCACACCATCGGACTTCCACCTCTTTCCAATCAAGAAATCTTTTTTGAAGGGGAAGCATTTTTCGGATGATGAACTTATTTCCGAGGTAAAGTCTTAGTTCCAGACGCAACCTACCAACTTCTACAGACGACGTTTTCACAGCTGCATAAAGTGATGTGAGAGGTGTGTTTCCATAGGTGGTGGCCATGTAGAGAAGGGCTAATAATTATGCCAAGTTTCGTTTATCCCAGTCTTTGAGATGTGGGTCGGGAGAAATCTATAATGAACACCCTCCGTATATATTATACTATATGCATGTGTGGGTATAACAAAGATAATAAACATATTTAATCTATCTGTCTGTGTGTCTATCTGTCTGTCTGTCTATCTGTCTGTTTGACTATCTATCTATCTATCTATCTATCTATCTATCTATCTATCTATCTATCTATCTATCTATCTATCTATCTATCTATCTATCTATCTATCTGAGAGAGGCCCGGGTGGCAGAGGCGCAACAGGGCAACAAAGCCACCATTCGGTCCCTGGTAGATGAACAGGGGCGCGAATTGCTCGAGCCAAGTAAAATGTGTGAGGCCTTTCAGCAGCATTTTGCCCGACTGTTCGGAACGAGTGGAGGGCAAGAACGTAGGGTGGACTTCAGTGCCTACCTACATAGCCTACCACGACTCTCGACAAGAAAGGCAGGGTGCTGCGAAGGTGCCATCACGGCGGCGGAAATGCAGGAAGCGATGGCAGAATGCTTGGGGGACAAATCACCGGGTTTGGATGGTCTACCCTACGAGCTTTACAATTGTATGCCAGACTTGTTTGGAGATCTCTTGGCGGCGGTGTACTGCAACTGGCAGCAAAACGGGAGCATTCCTGGTTTTGTGAGCCGAGGAGCCGTAACACTGCTGAAGAAAGATCTAAACAAGGGAAACGTAATAGATAACTTTAGGCCCATCACTCTGCTTAATGCAGACTTGAAAATTTTGGCCAAGGTGCTAGCCAAGAGGTTGGCGCTTGTCATCGAGAAACTGGTCGACAAGGCGCAAACATGCGCCGTGCCAGGCCGGACCATCCATGACAACCTCCACCTGATGCGCTACATCATAGACAAGGTAGTTAACGAACCTGGCATGGGTGGGGCGCTGATCAATTTGGATCAATCGAAAGCTTTCGATAGGGTGGACCATCGATACTTGGAGGCGGTCCTCGGAGCGGGTGGCTTCGGTCCCGTCTTCCGCGGCTGGATAGCCGCTTTGTACAGAGGCATCCGTTCGGTAATTCGCGTGAATGGACATCTATCGAGAACCTTCGACATCGCACGTTCGGTCCGTCAGGGATGCCCCCTCTCGTCGCTTCTATACGTATTGACTCTCGAGCCATTATTGCGGAAGCTGGCAACCTTGAGAGGCATCCAGCGAGAACTGGGATGCGGGACGAGCGTGTCTGCATACGCGGACGACGTCACCGTCATAGTGTCTAGCCACGAGCACATCGAGCAGGTCGGCGAGACACTGAAAAACTACGAAGCGGTGACAGGAGCGAAAATCAACTGGGAAAAGTCAGTGGGCTTGCGACTAGGCACCTGGAGAAGCAAGCCCATGCCGTCCACCAGCGCCTCCGTCGTGGGACGCTGGACCGACGGCCCGGTTGAGTTGCTCGGGGTCTGGTTTGGTCCGGACCTCCAAGTGGAGAACAACTGGAACGAGATAACGAGCAGGGTGGTCACTCTCGCCCGGCAATGGGCCGAGAGGAAACTGTCCCTAAAAGGTCGGGCGGAGGTGGCGAACACGTACATCGCGTCCGTCATCTACTACCGCCTGACCGTCGTACCTTGTCCCGACCCTACCATCACCAAACTACAACGCATTCTCTTTCGCTTCTTGTGGAAAGGATGCGTCCCGATGGTCAGGCGATCCATTTACTGTCAACACCCGTTAAAAGGAGGGCTGGGCATGCCGTGGTTGATGATGCGCAGAAAGGCGCTGAGACTGCGACATCTCTGGCTCTATGTAGACGACGGTGAACAGGTGTGGTCGCCGTTTGTGAGGCACGCTTTCCTGCAGCTCGTCTCCATGACCGAACTGCAGTCGTGGATCAAAAAGAGGCCGAGGAAGGGCGATTGGCACCGCGAGTGTCGCGTTGCTCTCAAGCAACTCTGCCGTCCTGGGTCGACCTTGAGTGACTTCAACACAACCAAAGCATTCTATAGGTGTTTAGTGGAGGGGAGGTACGACGACGAGCTCGGGGCGAACCTGGACGTCGACGAGGAGTACCTGACCCGCCTGTTCAGGATGACTTTCGGGCCAGGGCCCATGGACAACTTCCAGAGATCCCTGGCCTGGCAGTGCTACCGAGAAGCACTACCCGTTCGGGATAAGCTCTACAGACACGGCTCGAGAAACACGGGGCCGACCTGCCCGAGATGCGGTCAGAGCGACGAAACCGTTCTGCACGCACTCGTGCAGTGTCCAACAATTTCCGACCTGTGGGCTTATGTCGAACAACAGCTGTCACGTGTGGGACGAGTCGGTTTATCAGCTGAGTCTATCGTCAATATTGTCACGCCTCCTTCCTTCAAACGGGAAGGAAGAGCTATTTTCATCATCCTTGTGGCTATGGCGAAAGAATGTATCTGGTGGACGCGTCTGAAAGGATTGGAGACAAACACTTTCCTCTCTGGTCAATCTCTCATCAACTTCTTCAAGTACCACTTGAAAAGGAAAGTGAGAGTAGAGAGGCAAGTTTTGTCTCGCGAATGTTTTAAAAAAAGATGGGTGAATGTAGCAAGAATGGCACGTATGAATGACGAAGCCACCTTGAGCATGATCCTATGAACCCAGAAATTGAAAACAGAGAGTTGCTTATTCGCAAAAAAAAAAAAAAAGAAATATAACATGTGACTCCATTGACCGAGGTTACCGTGGTCTTTTCCGTAGGCTTTTCTTTCCACGGGTAAACCTCACCTGTCCTCCCCTTTACACTTCATATTGACATTTCTGTGATAACGATCCCTATTGATCAAAATTTTTTCCCCCTCCCCTTTTTTTTAACCCCCCTTTTTTTGTCCTCTTTCTCTCCTTTTACGATCCCTTTTGATCGAAACTCCCCCTTCCTTTTTTTTTTTTTTTTTTAAACCTTCAAAAGAAAAGCTCTACCTTGTAATTTGTTCTATCTG
Source organism: Octopus sinensis (assembly GCF_006345805.1). NCBI lineage: Eukaryota > Metazoa > Mollusca > Cephalopoda > Octopoda > Octopodidae > Octopus > Octopus sinensis. The sequence goes on along the minus strand of NC_043021.1, from coordinate 23,443,272 downwards.
TGTGCAGCCCTGTGTGGCTAATAAAGAAACATATCTATCTATCCATCTATGTATCTATCTATCTATCTATCTATCTATCTATCTCTGTCTATGGATGTGTTGTCTCATCGACTCCGAAGGTAATTCTTTATTTTGACTATTTATAGCCCAATTTTTCTGTACATTTTTGTGAATAAGTTGTGTAAGGCACCCAACTTTCATTTGAGTGCTTTTCCAAGGGAGGAATTCGCCCCTAGGGGCAGTTTCGACCCCATTTCATTTCTGTAATTTTATTCTCGACATTAGAAAATGTCTAGAAATTTTATCGTGGAACAATGGTCGCGTTCCTCTATCGACCAGATTTCTCCTAGACTAGAAACGCTAGGAGAAAAAAAAAGAATTTTGCGCGCGACGTAAAATTATGAATGAATGTGCATTGAACGCTACTACTACGTGTAGTAACAGCATTGTCACCAACACCGCCACTAGCAAGAACAACATAGACACTTCTACTGTTGCCACCACCGCCTTCACCACCACCACCACCACCGCCGCCACCTCATCCACTACCTCAACTACCAACAGCAACAACAATAACAATGACAGCAAAAATAAAAATTGCGCCACCATTTCGACATCTGCTGCCTCGGCTGCCTCTTCTGCCACTGACACCACCACCACCAACAAAAACAACAATAACAACAACAACAATTCCGTTCAGACCTGTTTCACTTCAAACAACAAGAACTGAAGTGAATAAACAAAAATCTGTAGCTACCAAACAAATTGACAAAAGCTGCTTGAGTACAGGAATAAATTACGAAAATAATTTTCCACCCCTTCCTACTTGCACAATCGAACCAAACACACCAATTTTACAAACTGCAGCCAACAACAACATCACCACAAGCAACAACAATAACAAAACAACAACAAATTTCGCTGAGGCGATTAAAGAAAAAAAAACAACAATATATTTTACGGCTCAACAAATACAGGACACGAACATTAAAATAACAGAATCAGATGGTATAGTGAAGATAAACATACCAGAAGACATTTTGGAAGATGAAAAAAGACGAACAATCATTTATAAAATAGTTAACAAAAAAGCAAAAAGCCCAAAGAAGGCTAACACAAGCAAAATAGAGAAGTGCTTGAAACCCATCTGGAATCACAAAGAATATGTAACCTGGTGGAACAAATTTGCCTACATACAAGTTGTTTTCTACACCGAAGAGTTAGCTAGACGTTTCTCAACGCTAACTCTTCACTCAGATGAACTCCAACTTACACCAAGCTATCGGGGACAGAAAGTGACTAAGATCACTTTAAACAATGTCCCCAAAATAGCCAATAATCTATGGCTTGTAAAGGCCTTATGCGTAAAAATGACGAATTTTACTATTTTGGAAACCACGGTCACAGAGCATAAAATCTGGGTGGGAAAAAAAGTAGAATTTCTTCTACATATACATCATGAAGATATAAAAAAATACCCACCCAGATATGTGTATCAGACGACCACAAGTTATATGTGGTCGTCGATGGCAGAAGACAACGTTGCTACATATGCGGCAGTGAGCAACACCTAAAAAGACTGCAAATCTGCCGCAAGAAAACAACAGCAACAACAACAGCAGCCGGAAACAAAAACACTTTTTGCAGGAACAAACCTCACCAAACAAACAACCACACCAACTGCAGAACCAAGAACAGAAGCAGCATCACCAACAACAACAACCAAGAATATACCAACTCCCAAACCAAGGACATCTGCCAAAAAGACACCCAGCAAAAATGAAGAAACAATTACAACTCCAAATCCCCACAAAATTGAGACCCCAAACAACACAACAATACCTACAATCACTCAAACACAAAATACCCAAACTCCACCTCCAAAACCGCATACACCACAACCAAACGCTCACCAACCAACACCAACAACAAAATCAACACAGTCGACAATAGACCCCAATATTTTCCCTCTTCCAGGCTCCGAATCGTCTGATTTGTCATTAGACGAAGACGACACGGAAGATTGGCAAATAGCCACAGGGGGGAGAAGAAAAAGGGGAAAAAAAAGAAAAGAAAACATAACAAACAAAGCGGGAAGATACACCACTCCCGAAATAAAAAAATCCACAGAAAACACACACATCAACACAAACACACCATCATCAAACGCCCCAACAATGTTGACAGCCATAAACACAAACAACCACGACCTAATGGAACACATTAGGTCAAACACTAACATTACTGAAAACGACATAAAAACAAGTAACCACCCACACACAACACCACCACTACACATTAAAATAATACACGTGACACAGAACACATACAGCACCCTGAAATCTCTTTACCCTGATGCAGTAGGGAGATTTCAAAAGTACTCATCGAAAAAACTGTACAAAAGCCTCATAGAAGAAGACCGTGAGGTGAAAGACAAAGAACTTTCGAAAAACAAGTAACCTTTTCTCTCTCTCTTTCCTTTTTTGCACTTTTATCGGAACATGCTCAGAATAGGTAGTATAAATGTACGTGGCTTGGGGTCGCCTTGGAAACAAGGCTACCTGTTAAATGACATCAAGTCACTAAATCTGAATATCATAGCCATCAGTGAGACCAGACTCCACAGCTTGCGGGCACTCCAGCACATTTTCGGTACACATTTCAACATTTATTTTTCTCCGTGTCTACCGAGAATGGGTGGAGGTGGCACCGCGGTGCTTATCCGGAAGAGTCTGGATCTCAAAGTAAGAGCAAATTTCCTAGACCCGGAGGGTAGTTTGGTCGTTTTGGATGTCGATGGCAGCAATGAGTGTGCTTTTCGACTGATAGCAGTTTATGCACCGTCCTTAACAGGCCGACCAGATTTCTTTCGACGTCTAGAGTCTTTCATGGGAACGTCTCGTCCTTTACTTTTAGTGGGGGATTGGAATGCCACCCTGGACACGCATCTAGACTACGTGGGCAGAGATAGCAATAGAAGGGGATGCAAATGCCTCAAAGACCTGCTCAGACGTTTCCAACTGTCTGACAGGTACCGACTGGACCACCCGAATGTACCAATGTGGACATGGAGTAACCGCATCGGGTCGTCCAGATCATACTTAGATAGAGTATTCTGTAGGACAATAGATAAAAATAGTGTAGGTTGTCCACAATTTCATATAGTCAGTTACACAGATCACAAGTTTGTGACTTGTACACTTGACTTAGATAAAACACATAGGCAGGGTCCTGGTTACTGGAAACTGAACGCGTCTTTCACAGCACGACAGGTTTACAGGGACCGGATCAGCACATTAGTTAAGAGAGCTTTGACGGGTACCATCATCAACAACAGATGGTGGCATGCCCTAAAAAAAGCGATTAAAGCAGAATCAGTCAGATACAGTAGAGCCCTAGCATTAGACCGAAATAGAATAGAGGGAGAATTAGTTAAGGTTTTAGAAGAGGCACTTAGAACTGGCATCGCGTCCAACGTGCTGGCGGCGAGATTGGCCCTCGACCAACACCTCAACGCCAAACACGAGGGATGCGTTGTCAGAGCTAGGATGCGTGCTCTGAGGAACGAAGGAGTTGGAGCCGCCCAAGAGGCCCGAGTGGTGGAGACGCAACGAGGCAACAGAGCCACCATCAAGTCTCTTATAGATGAACAGGGGCGCGAATTGCTCGAGCCTAAAAGGATGTGTGGGGTTTTTCAACAACACTTCACCCAACTGTTTGGGACGAGTGGTGAGTCAGAAAGCAGAGTGGACTTTAGTGCCTACCTGCATGCCTTGCCACAACTCTCAGCAAGGGAGGTGGAGTCTTGTGAAAAGCCTATCACAGCTGCGGACGTACAGGATGCGATGGTAGGCTGCGCGAGAGACAAGTCACCAGGCTTGGATGGTCTGCCCTACGAACTTTATTTTCATATGCCAGACTTGTTTGGAGGCGTCTTGGCAGCTGTCTACTGCAACTGGCAGCAGAACGGGAGTATTCCTGTTTTGTAAAGCGAGGAGCAGTGGGACTGATCAAGAAAGACCCAAACAAGGGGGACATCATAGATAATTTCAGGCCCATCACTCTGCTCAACGCAGATTTGAAAATTTTGGCCAAGGTGTTAGCCGAGAGGTTGGCGCTTGTCATCAAAAAACTAATCGACAAGGCGCAAACATGCGCCGTGCCGGGTAGAAGTATTCATGACAACCTCCATCTGATGCGCTACATCATAGACAGGGTAGTTAAAAATCCTGGCATGGGTGGGGCGCTGATCAATTTGGATCAATCAAAAGCCTTCGATAGGGTAGACCATCACTACTTGGAGGCTGTCCTTAAAGCGGCTGGTTTCGGTCCAGTTTTCCGCGGTTGGATCGCTGCCTTATACAGCGGCATCCGATCAGTAGGTCGCGTAAATGGTCATCTATCCAGACCTTTTAACATCATGCGTTCGGTTCGTCAGGGATGCCCCCTCTCTTCGCTGCTGTATGTACTGACTCTTGAGGCACTACTGCGGAAACTGGCGAAGCTGAGGGGCATCCCACGAGAGCTGGGATGCGGGAGGAGCGTGTCTGCATACGCGGATGACGTCACCGTCATAGTGTCGAGCTACGAGCACATCGAGCTGGTCGGCGAGACACTAAAAGAATACGAAGCGGTAACGGGAGCAAAAATTAACCGGGAAAAGTCAGTGGGCTTGCGGCTCGGCACCTGGAGAAGCAAGCCCATGCCGTCCAACAGCGTCTCCATCGTGGGACGCTGGACGGACGGACCGGTTAAATTGCTCGGGGTCTGGTTCGGTCCGGACCTCCAAATGGAGAAGAACTGGGGCGAGATAACGACTAGGGTGGCTACTCTCACCCAGAAATGGACTGAGAGAAAGCTATCCCTAAAAGGTCGGGCGGAGGTGGCGAACGCGTACATCGCATCCGTCATCGAGTATCGTCTGACCGTCGTGCCTTGTCCCGACCCTACCATCACCAAACTGGAACGTATACTCTTCCGCTTCTTGTGGAAGGGAAACGTTCCGATGGTTAGGCGATCCATTTGCTGCCAACACCCGCTAAATGGAGGGCTGGGCATGCCGTGGTTGATGATGCGCAGACATGCGCTGAGACTGCGACATCTCCGGCGCTTCATAGACAACGGTGAACAGGTGTGGTCGCCTTTTGTGCGGCGCGCTTTCCCGCAGCTCGTCTCCTTGGACGAACTACAGTCATGGATTAAGCAGAGACCGAGGCTAGGCGAATGGCACAGTGAGTGTCGCGTTGCTCTCAAGCAACTCTGCCGTCCGGGATCGAACTTGTGCGACTCCATCACAACAAAGGCATTCTATAGAGGATTAGTGGAGGGGAGGTGCGACGACGAACTCGGGCAGAGTCTGGGCGTCGACGAGGAACACCTGACCCGCCTGTTCAGGACAACTTTCGGGCCGGGACCTATGAACAATCACCAAAGATCCCTGGCCTGGCAGTGCTATCGAGAAGCATTACCTGTTCGGGATAAGCTCTACAGACACGGTTCCAGACACACTGGACCGACTCGCCCGAGATGCGGTCAGAGCGACGAAACCGTTCTGCACGCACTCGTGCAATGTCCAACCATTTCCGACCTGTGGGCTTATGCCGAACGGCTGCTCTCACGTGTGGGACGAATCCGCCTATCGGCCGAGTCTATCGTATGAATTGCTCCGCCCCCGTCCCTCAACCGGGAAGGCAAGGCAGTTTTCATCGTACTGGTGGCCATGGTGAAAGAATGTGTGTGGTGGACTCGAGCGAAAGGATTAGAGACAAACACTTACCTCTCTGGCCAATCGCTCATCAACTTTTTCAAGTACCACTTGAAAAGGAAGGTGAGAATGGAGAGGGAAGTTTTGTCTCGCGAAAGATTCAAAGAAAGATGGGTGAATGTTGCAAAGATGGTGCGTGCTAGTAACGAAACCATTTTGAGCATGATCCTGTAGATCGTAAAAAAGAAAGAAAGAGAGCATTTTTGATCTCATGTGGTTATTTCCTCCCTGACTGGGGTTCCCGTGGTCTTTTCTGTAGGCTTTTCTTCCCACGGATGAACCCAATCTTGTTATATCAATGTTTATATCATTATTTCTGTGATACACGATTTTCTTTTTTTTTCCTTTCTTTTCCTCCTCTCGATCCCTTTTGATCGCAATCTTACATTTATTTTCTTTTTTTTCCACCCTCGAAAAGAAAAGCTCTGCATTTGTATTTGTCCCCTCTGTATTCAGCCCTGTGTGGCTAATAAAAGAAAGTTATCTATCTATCCATCCATCCATCTATCTATCTATCTATCTATCTATCTATCTATCTATCTATCTATCTATCTATCTATCTATCTATCTATCTATCTATCTATCTATCTATCTATCTATCTATCTATCTATCTATCTATCTATCTATCTATCTATCTATATATCTATTTATCTATCTATCTATCTATCCATCTATCTATCTATCTATCTATCTATCTATCCATCCATCCATCCATCCATCCATCTATCTATCTATCTATCTATCTATCTATCTATCTATCTATCTATCTATCTATCTATCTATCTATCTATCTATCTATCTATCTATCTCTCTCTCTCTCTCTCTCTCTCTCTATCTATCTATCTATCTATTGACGGATGTGATGTCAGTTCAGCTCCGAAGGTAATTGTGTATTTTGACTATTTATAGCCCAATTTTTTTGTACATTTTTGCAAATAGGGTGTGTCAGGCAACCAACTTTCGTTTGAGTGCTTTTCCAAGGGAGGAATTCGCCCCTAGGGGCAGTTTCGACCCCATTTCATTTCTGTAATTTTCTTCTCGACATTAGAAAATGTCTAGAAATTTTATTGTTGAGCGCTGGTCGCGTTCTTTTATGGAACAACATTTTCCTAGTCTGGAACCGATAGAAAAAAAAAGAACGTTCGCACGGAAAATGTAAACGTAAAATTCGGTGAAATGAACGCTGCAACCACGTGCGTTAACAGCCCTGTCACCACCGCCACCACCACCCCTAACAACAGCAACCACGAGACAACAACTGCTACCACCACCACCTCCACCACCACCACCACCACTACCACGACCAACATAAATGATAAAAATAAAACTGAAACGAAAACTATTGACAAAAACAGCAACAACAAGAACAACAATAAAAATGAACTATCTAATAGTGAAGATGTTAATACAAAAAAATGAACAACATCAGTAAATTTCGCAGACATTCTTCGCCAGAAGAAAGAAATAGTAACATTCACAAATGAAGAGCTCATAGAAACAAGAGCTCTCTTTACAACCCGTGGACAAGATTTAGTACTGCATACACCTCAACATATAAAACAAGAAATAGAAAATAAGACAATTGTATATAAAATTATTAGAAAAAACAAAAAACCAAATGAACAGATTACAAAAACTGATGTGGAAAAATGTTTAAAAAACATAATGAAAGAAAAAGAGTATATAAACTGGGGTCCCCAGTTTAACACAGTAGTGGTCCGTTTCCCTAACCAGGAAGTGGCAAAAGCTCACTCTACTGAGTCTCTGGGAAATGATGAAATCATCATGGTCCCTTATTATAAAAACCAGAGAGTGAGTAGAATTACTATCAGAAATGTACCCCCCGATATGCCGAACAAATGGATAACAGGGGCAATCTGTTACCATTTGAAAAAGATCAATATTTTAGAAACAGCCGTGTACCTAAACGACAATTGGGGTGGAAAAACAGTAGTAGTGACCATCCAGATTGAGGGGGCCTCTATCGAGAGCCTACCCGACAAGATACACTTGGAGAATGGGCAATGCCTATATGTTATGGCAGAAGGCAAAAAGCCTAGATGCTACAAATGTGGCAGCCCCGAACATTTGATTGCCAAGTGCGATCTGGTACAGAAAAAACAAGAAAGAACAAATCAGAAAACAAATAAAATCCCTTTGTTGCCAACACCAACACCAACACACTCAATTATGGAACAATGCCAAGAAAAACAACAAACCAGCAAACAAACCCCAACAACATCACCAAGAAAAACAGTACCAACACAATCACCGTTGACGTCACAACCAATAAATAGACCCACACCAACACCCAGGACGACAATTAAAAAGACAGAAAACACTGACGAGAAGACAAATGCTACCCATAACACCACAACAACACAAACACCGCACAAAACATCAATAATTTATACAAGCATACATAGTAATGCAAATGTTTTGCCTCTACCCCATACTGATACGTCGGACGACGAAAGTTCGACGGAATGGCAAATAGCCACAGGGGGTAAAAGAAAAAGTTCCAAAAAATCCACCAAACAAGGAAGTAAAGCAGGGAGATATCTAACTCAGGACAACATCCCCCTAGACAATCAAAAAAGTAATGAACCCGTAAAACCACACACACAACTAACTGCAATAGACACAGACAATAAAGAATTAATGGACTACATAAAATCTAATATGGTCATCTGTGAAGATGACTTTAAGACAAACAATCATCCGCACACCACACCACCGAAACACATCAGAATTTTAGACATAACACAAGCACAACACCACATACTGAAAACAATATTTCCGAATGCGGTAGGCGGGTATCAACGATACCTGTCGAAAAAACTATACAAACACCTCATCAAAAACGATACAAAAGAAGAAGAAAAAAAGGAAACTTTTAAAATGAGTAAGTGACCTCACTTCTTGCCTCTTGTCTCTTCTAATATAGTGTGTAAAATACAATTTTCGTAAGTGTCAAGTATGCTTAAATTAGGTTGTGTGAATGCGCGTGGCTTGGCGTCGGCTTGGAAGCAAGGTTACCTTCTAAACGACATCAAGTCACTGGACGTGGATATAGTAGCTATCAGTGAAACCAGACTCAGTAAGCCGCGGGCCCTCGAGTCCATGTTTGGCAATCAATTTGACATTTATTTTTCTCCCTGTCTGCCGAACATGGGTGGTGGAGGTACTGCGGTGCTTTTTCGAAACAGTCTAAAGGTAAAAGTAAGAGCAATATTCCTAGACCCGGAGGGTAGGCTGGTTGTCTTGGACGTGGATGGCAGAAATGGGTGTGCATTCCGTCTGATGGCAGTTTATGCACCGTCCTTAACGGGTCGGGCGGATTTCTTCAGACGTCTAGAGGTTTTCCTGGGTACGTCTAGACCTTTACTGTTAGTAGGGGATTGGAACGCTACCTTGGACACGCATCTAGATTATGTGGGAAGGGATAGGAATAGAAGGGGGTGTAAGAGCCTCAAAGACCTGCTCAGACGTTTCCATTTGTCTGACAGGTTCCGACTCGACCATCCGAACGTGCCAACGTGGACTTGGACAAACCGCGTCGGATCGTCGAGATCTTATCTAGATAGAATTCTATGCAGGACAGCGGATAGGGATAGTGTAGGATGTCCACAATTTAAAATAGTCAGCTACACAGATCACAAATTTGTTACGTGTACGCTCGACTTAGATAAAACACATAGGCAGGGTCCCGGTTACTGGAAACTGAACACGTCGCTGTTAGCGCGACAGGTTTACAGGAACCGGATTAGCGAGTTAATTAAGAGGGCGCTGACGGGAGCAGTCGTTAACAACCGCTGGTGGTACGCCCTGAAAATGGCAATAAAATCGGAATCAATTAGGTTTAGCAAGGAATTAACGATAGAACGAAATAGAGTAGAGGGAGACTTAGTTAAGAAACTAGAAGAGGCACTTACCACTGGCAGCGCAACCAAAGTGCTGGCTGCGAGGATGGCCCTCGACCAACACCTCAACGCCAAGCACGAAGGTTGCGTCGTCAGAGCTAAAATGCGTGCCTTAAGGAACGAAGGGATTGAAGCTGCGCGAGAGGCCCGGGTAGCGGAGGCGCAGCGTGGCAACAGATCAACCATTCGGTCTCTAATAGATCAACAGGGATGCAGTTTACTCGAACCCGAAAGGATGTGTGAGGCCTTTCAACAGCACTTTGCTCGACTGTTTGGTGCGAGTGGTGGGTCGGAACGCGGGATGGATTTCAGTGCCTACCTGACCGACCTGCCGCGGCTCTCGGCAAGAGAAGCGGAGTGTTGTGAAAGTCCCATCACAGCCGCTGACGTGTGGGATGCGATGGCGGGCTGCGCGAGGGATAAGTCGCCTGGATTGGATGGTTTACCCTACGAGCTGTATTGTCGAATGCCAGACTTGTTTGGCGACCTCTTGGCATCAGTCTACTGCAACTGGCAACAAAACGGGAGAATCCCCGATTTCGTGAGCCGAGGTGCAGTGACGTTGCTGAAGAAAGACTCAAACAAGGGGAATTTTATAGATAATTTCAGGCCCATCACTTTGCTCAACGCAGATTTGAAAATTTTGGCCAAAGTCATAGCCGAGAGGTTGGCGCTTGTCATTGGTAAACTGGTCGACAGGGCGTAAACATGCGCCGTGCCGGGCAGAACCATACATGACAACCTCCATCTGATGCGCTACATTGTGGACAGGGTAGTTAAGGATCCTGGGATGGGTGGGGCGCTGATAAATTTGGATCAGTCTAAAGCCTTCGATAGGGTCGACCATCGGTACTTGGCGGCCGTCCTCAGGGCGGCTGGCTTCGGTCCCGTCTTCCGCGGTTGGATCGCTGCCTTGTATAGCGGCATCCGATCGGTGATTCGGGTGAACGGTCACCTGTCGAAACCGTTTGACATCACGCGTTCGGTCCGTCAGGGGTGTCCCCTGTCGGCGCTTCTGTATGTATTGACTCTCGAGCCGCTACTGCGGAAGCTGGCGACACTGAGGGGCATCCCACGGGAACTGGGTTGCGGGACGAGCGTGTCGGCATATGCGGACGATGTCACCGTCATAGTGTCGAGCGACAAACACATCAAGATGATAGGCGAGACACTAAGAAAATATGAAACGGTGACGGGAGCAAAGATTAACCCGGAAAAGTCAGTGGGTTTGCTACTCGGCACCTGGAGAAGCAAGCCCATGCCGTCCGACTGCGGCTCAGTAGTGGGACGCTGGACGGACGGACCGGTTAAATTGCTCGGGGTCTGGTTCAGTCCGGACCTCCAAATGGATAAGAACTGGGACGAGATCACGAGTAGAGTGGTCGCTCCCAGCCAAACATGGGCTGAGAGAAAGCTGTCTCTAAAAGGCCGGGTGGAGGTGGCGAACGCGTACATCGCATCCGTCATCGATTACCGCCTGACCGTCGTACCTTGTCCTGACGCCACCATCACCAAACTGGAACGCATACTCTTCTGCTTCCTGTGGAAGGGTGACGTTCCGATGGTGAGGAAGTCCATTTGCTGTCAACATCCGTTGAATGGAGGACTGGGCATGCCGTGGTTGATGATGCGCAGGCATGCGCTGAGACTGCGACATCTCTGGAAATTCATCGACGACGGTGAACAGGTGTGGGCGCCGTTTGTGAGGCGCGACTTCCCGCAGCTCGTCTCACTGACCGAACTGGAAACGTGGATCAAAAAGAGACCGAAACTGGGCGATTGGCACCGAGAGTGTCGCTAAGCTCTACAGCAGCTCTGCCGACCGGGGTCAAACTTGTGCAACTTACAAACGACTAAAGCGTTCTATAGAGGACTAGTGGAGGGGAGGTCCGACGACACACTCGGGGCAAACCTGGGCGTCGACGAGGAATTCCTAACCCGCCTGTTCAGAACGACGTTCGGGCCGGGGCCTATGGATAACTTCCAGAAATCCCTGGCTTGGCAGTGCTATCGAGACGCACTACCTGTTCGAGAGAAGAGCTACAGACACGGTTCGAAAACCATCACCGGACCGACCTGCCCGAGATGCGGTCAGAGCGACGAAACCGTTCTGCACGCACTCGTGCAGTGTCCAGATATTTCAGAGCTGTGGTCCTTCGTCGAACAGCTGTTGTCACGTGTAGGTCAGGCTCGCCTATCGGCCGAGTCTATTGTGGATATTGTTCCACCACCTTCCTTTAAACGGGAAGGGAAAACGGTTTTCGTTACGCTGATGGCTATGGCGAAAGAATGTGTGTGGTGGACGCGTTTGAAAGGACTGCAAAGAAACACCTTCCTCTCTGGTCAGTCTCTCGTCAACTTTTTCAAGTACCACTTGAAAAGGAGGATGAGAATAGAGAGGAAGGCTTTGTCGAACGAATGTTTTAATAAAAAGTGGGTAAAAGTGGCAAAAATGGTCAGTATGAAAGACGACACTAATTTAAGCATAAATCTGTAACCAAAAGAGACAACGAGAAGTAAGGCGACTTACTCATGTGTTCTTTTTCGAATTGTCTAAGGTGACCTTGGTCTTTTTTGTAGGTTTTTCTTTCCAAGACTACACCTAAACTGTGAACCTTATATATATATATATATATTGCTTTTTTATACACCACACAACCCACAGATCCCTATTGATCAAACGTTTTTTTTTTTTTTTTTTTTTTGGCCCCACCCATCCCACCTCGAAAAGAAAAAATTCTACATTGTATTTCGTCCATTTTTATTCTGTGTTTAGCCCTGTGTGGCTACAATAAAAAGTTATCTATCTATCTATCTATCTATCTATCTATCTATCTATCTATCTATCTATCTATCTATCTATCTATCTATCTCTTTTGATAGTATTCGTTGACAGATCGACTCGTAAGTTAACTACTTATTTTATTGTGTTTCTCGAAAAGTTTCGTTGTAAATTTTGCACACGGAGTGTGTAAGACACCCAGCTGTCGTCTGGGTGTGTTTTTCCGGAGGGGATTATGCCGCTAGGGGCATTTTCAGCCTCAAATATATTTCACAATTTTGGCTGCAATAACTTGTTTTTTTAACATAATGTCGGCGAAGCGTTTCTAGTAAATTACGAACGCTGTTCTCTTTCTTCTCGTTTGTATCCATTATTTACGTTCCACATTGTCTATTTTTATTTTTTCTCTTGAAACAAAAAATAATAATGTCAAGAAATCTTATAGTGGAAAAATATTCTGCTATGTTTTCTGAAGAAAACTTTCCCAGTTTGCAAAATACAATCGACAAACGCGCTGACAGTAAAATGGATAATACTCAAACCACCACCACCACCACCACCACGTCATCCACTACCTCAACTACCAACAACCACAACAATGACAACAAGAATAACAACAATTGCGACACCATTTCGATATCTGCTGCCTCGGCTGTCTCTTCTGCCACTGACACCACCACCAACAAAAACAACAACAACAACAACTCCGTTCAGACCTGTTTTACTCCAACAACAAAAACTGAAGTAAATAAACAAAAGACTGTAACCACCAAACAAATTGACAAAAGCTGCCCGAATACAGGGATAAATTATGAAAATAATTTTCCACCCCTTCCTACTTGCACAATCGAACCAAACACACCAATTTTACAAACTGCAGCCAACAACAACATCACCACCAGCAACAACAATAACAAAACAACAACAAATTTCGCTGAGGCGATTAAAGAAAAAAAACAATAATATATTTTACGGCTCAACAAATACAGGACACGAACATTACAATAACAGAATTAGATGGTATAGTGAAGATAAACATACCAGAAGAAATATTGGAAGATGAAAAAAAAAAGAACAATTATTTATAAAATAATTAATAAGAAAACAAAAAGCCCAGAGAAGGCTACCACAAGCAAAATAGAAAAATGCTTGAAACCCATCTGGAACTACAAAGACTATGTAACCTGGTGGAACAAGTTCGCCCACATACAGGTGGTTTTCCACACCGAAGAGTTAGCTAGACGTTTCTCAACGCTAACTCTTCACTCAGATGAACTCCAACTTACACCAAGCTATCGGGGACAGAAAGTGACTAAGATCACTTTAAACAATGTCCCCAAAATAGCTAATAATCTATGGCTTGTAAAGGCCTTATGTGTAAAAATGACAAATTTTACTATTCTAGAAACCACCGTCACGGAGCATAAAAACTGGGTGGGAAAAAAAGTAGAATTTCTTCTACATATACATCAAGATGACATAAAAAAAATACCCACCCAGATATGTGTATCAGACGACCACAAGTTGTATGTGGTTGTCGATGGCAGAAGACCACGTTGCTACATATGCAGCAGTGAGCAACACCTAAAAAAAGACTGCAAATCTGCCGCAAGAAAACAACAGCAACAACAACAGCAGCCGGAAAAAACCCCCAGATAAACCAGGTTTATTACCAACACCACGTTTTGCAGGAACAAACCTCACCAACCAAACAACCACACCAACTGCAGCACCAAGAACAGAAGCAACATCACCAACAACAACAACCAAGAATAAACCAACTCCCAAACCAAGGACATCTGCCAAAAAGACACTCGGAGAAAAGGAAGAAACAATTACAACTCCAAATCCCCACAAAATTGAGACCCCAAACAACACAACAATACCTACAATCACTCAAACACAAAATACCCACACCCCACCTCAAAAACCGCATACACCACAACCAAACGCTCACCAACCAACACCAACAACAAAATCAACACAGTCGACAATAGACCCCAATATTTTCCCTCTTCCAGGCTCTGATTCGTCTGATTTGTCATTAGACGAAGAAGACACGAAAGATTGGCAAATAGCCACAGGGGGGAGAAGAAAAAGGGGAAAAAAAAGAAAAGAAATAATAACATATAAAGCAGGAAGATACACCACTCCCGAAACAAAAACATCCACAGAAAACAAACACATCAACACAGACACACCATCATCAAACGCCCCAACAATGTTGACAGCCATAAACACAAACAACCACGACCTAATGGAACACATTAGGTTAAACACCAACATAACTGAAAACAACATAAAAACAAGTAACCACCCACACACAACACCACCACAACACATTAAAATAATACACGTAACACAGAACACATACAGCACCCTGAAATCTCTTTACCCTGATGCAGTAGGGAGATTTCAAAAGTATTCATCGAAAAAACTGTACAAAAGCCTCATAGAAGAAGACCGTGAGGTGAAAGACAAAGGACTTTCGCAAGTAACCTTTTCTCTCTCTCTTTCCTTTTTTGCACTTTTATCGGTCGACTTGGAAACAAGGCTACCTGTTAAATGACATCAAATCACTAAATCTGAATATCATAGCCATCAGTGAGACCAGACTCCACAGCTTGCGGGCACTCCAGCACATTTTCGGTACACATTTCAACATTTATTTTTCTCCGTGTCTACCGAGAATGGGCGGAGGTGGCACCGCGGTGCTTATCCGGAACAGTCTGGATCACAAAGTAAGAGCAAATTTCCTAGACCCGGAGGGTAGGCTGGTCGTTTTGGATATCGATGGCAGCAATGGGTGTGCTTTTCGACTGATAGCAGTTTATGCACCGTCCTTAACAGGCCGACCAGATTTCTTTCGACGTCTAGAGTCTTTCATGGGAACGTCTCGTCCTTTACTTTTAGTGGGGGATTGGAATGCCACCCTGGACACGCATCTAGACTACGTGGGCAGAGATAGCAATAGAAGGGGATGCAAATGCCTCAAAGACCTGCTCAGACGTTTCCAACTGTCTGACAGGTACCGACTGGACCACCCGAATGTGCCAATGTGGACATGGAGTAACCGCATCGGGTCGTCCAGATCATACTTAGAGTATTCTGTAGGACAATAGATAAAAATAGTGTAGGTTGTCCACAATTTCATATAGTCAGTTACACAGATCACAAGTTTGTGACTTGTACACATGACTTAGATAAGACACATAGGCAGGGTCCTGGTTACTGGAAACTGAACGCGTCTTTTACAGCACGACAGGTTTACAGGGACCGGATCAGCACATTAGTTAAGAGAGCTTTGACGGGTACCATCATCAACAACAGATGGTGGTATGCCCTAAAAAAAACAATTAAAGCAGAATCAGTCAGATACAGTAGAGCCCTAGCATTAGACCGAAATAGAATAGAGGGAGAATTAGTTAAGGTTTTAGAAGAGGCACTTAGAACTGGCATCGCGTCCAACGTGCTGGCGGCGAGATTGGCCCTCGACCAACACCTCAACGCCAAACACGAGGGATGCGTTGTCAGAGATAGGATGCGTGCTCTGAGGAACGAAGGAGTTGGAGCCGCCCAAGAGGCCCGAGTGGTGGAAACGCAACGAGGCAACAGAGCCACCATCAAGTCTCTTATAGATGAACAGGGGCGCGAATTGCTCGAGCCTAAAAGGATGTGTGGGGCTTTTCAACAACACTTCACCCAACTGTTTGGGACAAGTGGTGAGTCAGAACGCAGAGTGGACTTTAGTGCCTACCTGCATGCCTTGCCACGACTCTCAGCAAGAGAGGTCGAGTTTTGTGAAAGGCCTATCACAGCTGCGGACGTACAGGATGCGATGGTAGGCTGCACGAGAGACAAGTCACCAGGCTTGGATGGTCTGCCCTACGAACTTTACTTTCATATGCCCGACTTGTTTGGAGGCGTCTTGGCAGCTGTCTACTGCAACTGGCAGCAGAACGGGAGTATTCCTGCTTTTGTAAAGCGAGGAGCAGTGGGACTGATCAAGAAAGACCCAAACAAGGGGGACGTCATAGATAATTTCAGGCCCATCACTCTGTTCAACGCAGATTTGAAAATTTTGGCCAAGGTGTTAGCCGAGAGGTTGGCGCTTGTCATCAAGAAGCTAATCGACAAGGCGCAAACATGCGCCGTGCCGGGTAGAAGTATTCATGACAACCTCCATCTGATGCGCTACATCATAGACAGGGTAGTTAAAAATCCTGGCATGGGTGGGGCGCTGATCAATTTGGATCAATCAAAAGCCTTCGATAGGGTAGACCATCACTACTTGGAGGCTGTCCTTAAAGCGGCTGGTTTCGGTCCAGTTTTCCGCGGTTGGACCGCTGCCTTATACAGCGGCATCCGCTCAGTAGTTCGCGTAAATGGTCATCTATCCAGACATTTTAACATCATGCGTTCGGTTCGTCAGGGATGCCCCCTCTCTTCGCTGCTGTATGTACTGACTCTTGAGCCACTACTACGGAAACTGGCGACGCTGAGAGGCATCCCACGAGAGCTGGGATGCAGGAGGAGCGTGTCTGCATACGCGGATGACGTCACCGTCATAGTGTCGAGCTACGAGCACATCGAGCTGGTCGGCGAGACACTAAAAGAATACGAAGCGGTAACGGGAGCAAAAATTAACCGGGAAAAGTCAGTGGGCTTGCGGCTCGGCACCTGGAGAAGCAAGCCCATGCCGTCCAACAGCGTCTCCATCGTGGGACGCTGGATGGACGGACCGGTTAAATTGCTCGGGGTCTGGTTCGATCCGGACCTCCAAATGGAGAAGAACTGGGGCGAGATAACGACTAGGGTGGCTACTCTCACCCAGAAATGGACTGAGAGAAAGCTATCCCTAAAAGGTCGGGCGGAGGTGGCGAACGCGTACATCGCATCCGTCATCGAGTATCGTCTGACCGTCGTGCCTTGTCCCGACCCTACCATCACCAAACTGGAACGTATACTCTTCCGCTTCTTGTGGAAGGGAAACGTTCCGATGGTTAGGCGATCCATTTGCTGTCAACACCCGCTAAATGGAGGGCTGGGCATGCCGTGGTTGATGATGCGCAGACATGCGCTGAGACTGAGAAATCTCCGGCGCTTCATAGACAACGGTGAACAGGTGTGGTCGCCTTTTGTGCGGCGCGCTTTCCCGCAGCTCGTCTCCTTGGACGAACTACAGTCATGGATAAAGCAGAGACCGAGGCTAGGCGAATGGCACCGCGAGTGTCGCGTTGCTCTCAAGCAACTCTGCCGTCCGGGATCGAACTTGTGCGACTCCATCACAACAAAGGCATTCTATAGAGGATTAGTGGAGGGGAGGTGCGACGACGAACTCGGGCAGAGTCTGGGCGTCGACGAGGAACACCTGACCCGTCTGTTCAGGACAACTTTCGGGCCGGGACCTATGAACAATCACCAAAGATCCCTGGCCTGGCAGTGCTATCGAGAAGCATTACCTGTTCGGGATAAGCTCTACAGACACGGTTCCAGACACACTGGACCGACTTGCCCGAGATGCGGTCAGAGCGACGAAACCGTTCTGCACGCACTCGTGCAATGTCCAACCATTTCCGACCTGTGGGCTTATGCCGAACGGCTGCTCTCACGTGTGGGACGAATCCGCCTATCGGCCGAGTCTATCGTGATATTGGCTCCGCCCCCTTCCCTCAACCGGGAAGGCAAGGCAGTTTTCATCGTACTGGTGGCCATGGTGAAAGAATGTGTGTGGTGGACCCGAGCGAAGGGATTAGAGACAAACACTTACCTCTCTGGCCAATCGTTCATCAACTTTTTCAAGTACCACTTGAAAAGGAAGGTGAGAATGGATAGGGAAGTTCTGTCTCGCGAAAGATTAAAAAAAAGATGGGTGAATGTTGCAAAGATGGTGCGTGCGAGTGACGAAACCATTTTGAGCATGACCCTGTAAATCGTAAAAAGAAAGAGAGAGAGCATTTTGCTCTCATGTGGTTATTTCCTCCTGACCGAGGTTCCCGTGGTCTTTTCTGTAGGCTTTTCTTCCCACGGATGAACCCAATCTTGTTTTATCGATGTTTTCTATCAATGTTTCTGTGATACACGATGTTTTTTGCCTCCTCTCGAGCTCTTTTGATCGCAATCTTACACTTATTTTCCTTTTTTCCACCCTCGAAAAGAAAAGCTCTACATTTGTATTTGTCCCCTCTGTATTCAGCCCTGTGTGGCTAATAAAAGTAAGTTATCTCTCTCTCTATCTATCTATCTATCTATCTATCTATCTATCTATCTATCTATCTATCTATCTATCTATCG
>NC_043021.1:23417008-23419508 GCF_006345805.1 Octopus sinensis | reverse complement strand
CTCCCTCTTGTATAGAAGTGTGGCTACAATCCAGCCTACCTCTACTTCTGGGGGGACATTTTAAATTTTTATCGGGGACGTCCTACGTCCCAGGTATAAGGTTAAAAATAAAATATTTCCACTTTGCAAGGTTCGAGTCGAGTACTCCCTTGCACGCTCCGTTGACTCGAACCTTGCTTCTATTGTGGCGAATTTATTGCCTCTTGTTTGATAGTTGATATCTTTCATAGTCGCACCAAGACACTTTTCGATGGTGCTTTCCTCCAGGTGTTCAAATCCTATTTTCTCTGCATTGTATACTTTATAGACAATAGTCTTTTCTTTAATTTAATTTTTTATTTCGTTTGCTGGTGTTATCCTAGATTCACTGTCTTTGTCGGTGATCATTCCGTAATAGGTTTGTATTTCTTCCATTTTTAAATTAATGAGTTCGCGTCCGCCGACGGCTGCAGCGAAATTCATTTTTGGACTTTCTTCTATCGAAGACATTTTAATAAAAATGCTTCCGAATAAACGGTGAAAGTATTGTCAATTTCCCCAGACAGGGACACAATTCAAGTTTTAAACAATAACCAAAGCTCCTTCTCCCAAAGGGGGAGGGTTACGGTTACAATTATTTAACAAATGTAACACAACAACGCTTCCCTTACGAGGAACCAACAAACGTGGTAACAATAGTTAAACAGTAATAATAATAACAACAAATCTTACGGTGAATCAAAAAGCAGTACTCAGTTGAAGCTATACTCCTTTATAGATCAGAAATAAACCAACAGTAGTACTCAGTAGAAGCGGCTGTTCGGGAAAACAGACATTACATACAGCCAAACTTCATATAGTTACTTAATGCTAGCTAATTAGCAGATAATCTAATGTAAATGCCGTGGCATTGGGTATGTGCTCAGCTCCATCTGGACTATTCCATTTCTGCGCTTTAATTTTATTTTTGATTTATTCCCATTCATGTGAAACCACTTATTCAAGTTCAAGTCATTGATGCAATTTTATACCAGTTGCTATTTTTACTTTTAATTATGTTACGATTTAATTTTATATTATACTTTAGTTTGATTTTAATTATTACTTACTACATATAATTCAATTGTTATTATTATCTCTAATTTTTATTGTTAAAGTGAATGTATCTGACATAAAATAGAGAAATGTTTTTGTTTCACTTTTAACATGTAATTAACACTATTACTTTTAACACGTAATCGTGGAGAAGATATGATATTACTATGGGCTCGCCCTAGGCAAGAAGTTGAACATTTTTTTGCCGATGACATATATATATATATATATATATATATATATATGTATATGTAAAAAAATACAAATATATATATACAACTTATAAATAAGGGCAAACGTAAAAATTTCTAATGCCAAATATGCTGAAAATTGGACATATCGTCCATTTACCATATAATTTTCTTTTTCCCAGTACGCACGCTACTCGAAAAAGGTCGACAGAAATTTCTTAAAAAATTCCATTATTACCATATCGGACCGATTTCAGGGTTAGTTAAAAAAGAACCCTCCCTTCGTCAGTGATACATGTGGCAAAGAAGTAAATGAGATACTTACTCATAGCCATGGAAAAAGTAAACACTAAGTCATGAGCACAACTAAGTACCCCAAATAAATCCAAAATAGAAATACTCCAGCCCATTCAAGACACGTGCGATTTGAAGTGAGGCACTCACAGAGTGGGAGAGTCCGGAAGTGAACACTATTAAATTTATATCTAATGCAGCAAAAAATTTTTCGAAAAAAAGTTTAATCAATGGCCAGCATATTAAAAAATACCTTTAAAGGTTAACTTATAAACAACTTATAAATAAGAGCAAACGGAAAAATTTCTAATGCCAAATATGCCGAAAATTGGACATAATTTTTTAATATGCCGGCCATTGATAAAATTCTTTTTTCGAAAAACATTTATCCTACATTAAATATATTGAATCGTTGAATCGTTAGCTCCTGCACGCATTTGTTTTCTCTCCTTGTTTCTTTTCTGTGTATCTTTCTGTCGAAGAGCGTAGGCTCGAAACGTAACAGACTTGTTTTATTTCTATTCCTGAGCGTCATACTAATACAATTGTTTGTTTGTACTCCACCTGCCTTCGTCTTTTGTTTATTTTCGTAAACCTTCCGTTATATATATATATATATATATATATATATATATATATATATATATATCTTTTACTCTTTTACATGTTTCAGTCATTTGACTGCGGCCATGGTGGAGCATCGCCTTTAGTCGAGCAGGTCGACCCCGGGACTTATTCTTTGTAAGCCCAGTACTTATTCTATCGGTCTCTTTTGCCGAACCGCTAAGTGACGGGGACGTAAATACACCAGCATCGGTTGTCATGCAATGCTAGGGGGACAAACATAGACACACACACACGCATATATATATACATATATACGACAGGCTTCTTTCAGTTTCCGTCTACCAAATCCACTCACAAGGCATTGGTCGGCCCCG
>NC_043021.1:23397008-23412008 GCF_006345805.1 Octopus sinensis | reverse complement strand
GCAATGCCAATATGAGTTTAGAGATCTTGCTTCTTAAAACTTTAAACACTTCAGCCGGTTTGCTGACTGAAGCTCCTACCGTTTACAATCCAAAGATTTGCCCTCTTTGGAAATGAAGCAAATCAAAGATTTTAATATATTCAAGTATATCTTTTGTCTTTTACGAGTTAATTGTTCCAATCATTAGACCAAGGTCATGCTACAGCTCTGCCTTGAATAAATCTTAGTCCAATGAATCAAACCCAGTGTTTATTATTTGTTAAACCTAGTATTTATTGTATCGATTCGTTTTTGCCGAACTGCTAGATTACGAGGACTTAAACACACCAACACCGGTTGCAAAGTGGTAGTAGAGGGAAAAACACGGTCACACACATACACACAAGCACACACACACACACACACACAAACGCACATGCACACACAGGTACATTTATATAAACGGCGGGCTTCTTTCAGTTTCCCTCTGAAGAAAATACACTCACAAGGCTTTGGTCGGTTGGAGGTTATAGAAAATAATTGCCCAAGGAGCCATGGAGTGTGTCTGAACAAGGAATGAGGTTGCTGCGAAGGAAGCTTCTTATCACACAGCCGCACCAACGCGTACATAATACATTTAAACACTACTCCTATATCTACAGACTAGAAGAGTTTTGAATTTGTCTCGTTGCCGACAGATAAAAGAAAAGAATTGAATAAAACGTAATTTCTGTTAGGTTGTCAAACACTTTCCTTAATGTGCAAATGCATCGGTCCAGATGCGTTTTCGACTCTTCTTAGATATATTATTTTTAATGTGCCTATCCTTAACTATATTACCATTCCTTAGATATAATCAACTGATTATGAAGACAAATTCTATCCGTTCATACCGTGCCATGCTGCCGGTTAAGCTTCCCTATAGTAATATGCCTTAGAAATATGTATTCTTCCTCTAAATCGAACTACACATACCTGTAATTAATACCATTCAGAAGTTTGGGTCTTCGCTTCTATATACACAGTTTTTGTTGCCTTAGCTATCAAATGATAGTTTATTCAAAGTAGTCGCCTTCAGTTTCCACCACTGCCTGAAGACGTCTCCGGAAGCTAGCGCATGCGTTTCTCTTGGTCACTAGCTCGCCATTTTGCTGCCAGCGGTGCAGATGGTATCTTTCTCAACCGCGCCCCACACATAATAATCCATGGTATTAAAATTGAGGGAATTAGAAGTCCAGAAATTTGGTCTGGTGAAGTCGTAAAGTTGTAAAGATTCTCCGATTTCAGACTTTCCGGAGGTGTGGCAAGGAATCGAATTCTGTGGGCCAACACATATGGCATTTCAGTAGAACCCTCCCCAGACAGATTTTCAACCACAGTTTCCAGCAGCTTCATATAACCGTCTGAATTGAGCCTAAGGCCCTGTTCTGGCGTGCTGGCGCAGTTAGAACGCTTGTTGTGTCGTCCACGTCTTTGTATCTCCGTTGCAGTTGTCCGTCACTTCTTTCAGCCTTTATAATGTTCACAGAGCATTGAGCAGAAGTCATAATGTCAGTATTCTGACACCCGGCACGAGTCGTCAATATACAAGGAACTCTTCTCTAATGTTCAAATGGCTTCCAGTCCTCCATATCAGTAAACTTTTTCTCAACATGCTCACCAACGCCGTTGACTGTTCACTGCTACATTAAGTTGTTCATGGAAAACAGAAGACATAAAAATTGTCAAATTTACCCCGAACACCCTATATGTTTGATCAGCGCCGCTTTAGAAGTAACCTCTAATACAACAATAACAACAAGAACAACATCCTACTTTTTTCTTTTCTCCATTTTTCAGATGTCACTAAGGAATGCCTGCAATACAGTAAGGATTTGGACTGCAGGTTCTATGATTGTTTAAACCAAAGGTTTCCCTGTGGTGAAAAGGTGCAAAAGAATAAATCGCGTGCTCATTGTTTGAAAACCAAAGAAAATTCAGTTCCAGTGGCTGAAGTGGTAGGTCAAACTTCTGATTAGAATCGCGCGCGTGTGTGTGTGTGTGTGTGAGAGAGAGACAGACAGACAGACAGACAGACAGAGAGGGATAGAGAGGGGGAGAGGAGAGAGAGAGAAAGGGAGAAAGTGTAAGAGAGAAGGAGAAAGTGGGAAAGTTAAAGGTAGAGAGGGTGTGAGAGCATGGAGAGAGAGAGAGAGAGTTAAAAGGAAGGAGGATGTCATGTTTTATTATCATTAATATATCGTAAGGCGGCGAGCTGGCAGAAATGTTAGCACGCCGGTCGAAATGCGTAGCTGTATTTCGTCTGCCGTTACGTTCTGAGTTCAAATTCCGCCGAGGTCGACTTTGCCTTTCATCCTTTCGAGGTCGATAAATAAAATACCAGGTACGCACTAGGGTCGATATAATCGACTTAATCCGTTTGTCCTTTCTGTGTTTTTCCCCTTGAGGGTAGTAAAGAAATAGGTATTTCGTCTGCCGCTAAGTTCTAAGTTCAATTTCCGCCGAGATCGAATTTGCCTTTCATCCTTTCGCATGCAACATTATGAGTTCAAATTCCTCCGTGGTCGACTTTACATTTCATCCTTTTTAGGTTTGGATTAATTAAGTACCTGTTGAGTACGGGGATTTATGTGATCGATTGTCTCCACTCCCCACAAAATCCAGGCCTTGTGCCAATAGCATTACTCTTCTTCTTCTTCTTCTTCTTCTTCTTTTCTTCTTCTTCTTCTTATTATTATTATTATTATTATTACTATTATTTATTATTATTTATTATTATTACTATTATTATTATTATTATTATTATTATTATTATACATTATGTTACTTCTGAGAGCGCTCGATCTTGTTTACTCAGGTTAATTATTATTATTGAGTGAGAGAGCAGTGAATGCCATCAAAGTGACACTAAGGGTAAAATATACGAACCCCAGTGTATCTACCCATCATGACCACCCATCTGATCAGGTTACACCAGGTACATGCATCACAAGTATATGTGCGTGACATTGTGATCTCATATCAAGATAAACAGCGCATGACTTTGCAGGTAGGGCGCAGTTACGATTTTTTTCAGGTTGAATAGCCCATCCCACTCAAAATGTCATTGAATAAGGTTTAAGGATGACTGAAACACCCATGTTTCCAGAAGTGAATTATCCAAATCCCAAAGAATTCCTCTCAATACATGGCTATGATGCGCCCCCACTACTTCTGCTCTTGATCAGAGATGCACATACTAAAGGATATGCTCAGCTGGTTACGGTCAAACAACTGACAAGCAAATCTGTGGTATTGAGCAGAATATTTGCTGTAGCCCATCTTTTATACATAACAACACTTCCAATCTGTTATGATCAGAAGCCATGAGAGCCACTGTTTCGTATTGCATCGTTGTTGTTGTTATCGTTATTATTGTTTATCATCCCGGTCTCTGAGCTATTGAATTGTTTTGAAGTCTATTTTTCTTTCCCTTTTTGTTGTCGTGTTTTCTGCAGACCATATGGGTCTGAGCAAAATTATCGGATCTTTTCAAATTAATTTCTTTGTAACTAAACACTTTAAACTTCGTATACTGGTAGAATGTGTCACATAAAACATCTTTTTTCCCTTGGCGTTCTTGAGAAAATTCTGTAGTTTGTAAGCTATTTGTTGTTAATTTCTTGCATTTCGGCAATTTCAACCAATCAATGACGTCTATTGAGGTGAATACAATTTCTGCTGTTGTTTGGCATCTGTGTGCGAACACAAATTGTCTGAAGGCTTTTTGCCCACAGCGAAAGAGAGAAGGGAGACCCCACTATTGCCCGCACTAGTACCATCACTACCATCATCCCTCGCCACTTTAAGAAACACTTTCCGCTTATTTTCATTCATCCTATATGACCTCATTTACATTATTTACAGTTGACGGTTATTTGTCCTCATCTTGTTTGTTGTTAACACAACGTTTCGGCTGATATACCCTCCAGCCTTCATCAGGTGTCTTGGGGAAATTTCGAACCTGGGTTCTCATTCCTAAGGTATTTTTCGATGTTATCGTTATTATTCAGTAGTTTTTATTTTTACAACATGCTTTCACCTCACTAAGGAGCGCAGCTCTGTGTGCCTTGGGTATGTGCTGTGATTTGTTGTGATGCTCTTATGGTTACTGTATTGAAAGTGTTTGCGTAGGATGTGTGCAGTACCCAGTAGTGCAATTTTCTGTATGTTATATATATTTGTAAGTTCTGGTGTTTTTCTTACGAGTTTGTATAAGAGAATGACTCACCCCAGACGCAATAGAGTATACTTCACGCAAAGAATCTTGCAAACCAAATTCCAAAACGAAGTATTATTATTATTATTATTATTATTATTATTATTATTATTATTATTATTATTATTATTATTATTATTATCATTATTATTATTATTATTATTGTTATTATTGTTATTATTATTATTATTGATGATGATGATGATGATGATGATGAGGATGATAATAACTAATAATAATAATAATAAAATAATAGTATAATCAACCTGAAGAAAATTCTAACTGGATCCCACCTGCAAGGTCATGTGCTGTTTATCTTGATATGAGATCACCATGTCGCGCACATATGGTTGTGATGCATGTGCCTGGTGTACCCTTATCAGACGGGTAGTCATGATGGGTATATTGGGCTTCGTATATTTTACCCCAGTGTCACTTTGATGGCATGCTCTGCTCTCTCACTCAATAATAATAATAATAATAATAATAATAATAACAACAACAAAACAACAATAATAAGATAATAATAATGATGATAATAATAATAATAATAATGATAATAATAATAATAATAATAATAATAATAATAATAATAATAATAATAATAATAATAATAATAATAATAATAATAATAATAGTAATATTAAAGTGGTGAGCTACTAGAATCATTAACACCCGGGCAAAATGCTTAGCAGTATTTCGCCCGTCTATACATTCTGAGCTAAAATTCTGCCAAGGTTGACTTTAACTTTCATCCTTTCAGAAGCCGATACAACTTGGTACCACTGAGGTCGTAGCTCATTTCTACTGCTGAGTGAACTGAAGCAACGTGTCTCTCTGTTTTCCCTTTCATCTCTTCACTATTTTTAATATATACATTATCCCATGTAAAGGCGCATAACACAGTGGTTAGAGTGTCGGGCTCACAAGCATGAGGTTGTGAGTTCGATTCCCGGAGTGCACTGTGTGTTATGTTCTTGCGCAAGACATTTTATTTCACGCTGCTCCAGTTCACTCAGCTGTAGAAATGAGTTGTGAACTCAGTGGTGCCAAGCTGTATCGGCTTTTCCTTTGGTGTGGAGAGGGGAGGCTGGTATGCATAGATGACTACTGGCTTTCCATAACCCTTCCCGGATTTGTGCTTCGGAGGGCAGCTTTCTAGTTGTAATCCCATGGTCATTCATGACCGAAGGTTTTTTTTTTACTCTTCCATCTTCTACGTGCCATTCTTGTTATCTGTTTCCTACTCCCCCAAATTAGAGATACAAAGTACTGGGGTTTGTTATGTAGTTGGTCTCCATTCCTCTCAAAATTATTGGTCTTGTGTTAAAATTACACAGAATTACTATTCACTCCCCCCAAATAAATAAATAAACAATCCCCAAAACTAAATTTTTGCTTTCACTAACCACTGTCTAATATTCACAGGGTAATATCTGGATAAATAGTATCATAAGATGTTTCATAGATGATTTAACGAAAGTCTACCAACGTCCGTCACTCGATTGTAAGAATGCCAACAAAATTGTCGTGAAAATACAACGTAAATGTTACACAGACAATGATTTCTGTAATGTTGGCTGGGATCACCGCAAGAAAATGTGGCAGTTATTCAGTGAACCCATAAAGACGTCCAAAACACATTACTATAAAATGTAAGTATTTGTTATTTTTGTTGTTGTAATAGAGGTGGTGTGGTATTCGTGATGATGGTTGCATTGATCGAGTGAGGGACATCTTGGTGTTGTGGAGGGACATGTAATTGTTGGCGGAGACTCAGTTCAATTTTGCTCGAACATTCAGATGGACGGGTGTCGTTCTGGATATCAGGATATAACATATGTGTGCTGTGTAGGAAGAAGCTTGCTTCCAAATCACATGGTTCCGGTTCAGTCCTACTGCATGGCACCTTGGGCAAGTGTCTTCTTCTACAACCTCGAGCCGACCAGATCCTTGAGTGGATTTGATAGGCATGAACTGAACGAAGGCCGTCGTTTGTGTGTGTGTGTGTATGTGTGTGTGTATGTGCGTGTATGTGTATCTGTGTGTGCACGACTACCGGTGTTGGTGTGTATACGTCCCCATGAAAGCGGTTCGGTTCGGCAAAATAGATAGGCTTAAACAATGAGGACTGTTATCGATACGCTCGACTAAAATTCTTCAAGGCGACGCCACAATATGGCCGCAGCTTAAATGAATGAAACAAGTAAAATATTTATTTCTTTACTACCCACAAGGGGCTAAACATAGAGGGGACAAACAAGGGCAGACAAAGGGATTAAGTCGATTCCATCGACTCCAGTCCGTAACTGGTACTTAATTTATCGACCCCGAAAGGATGAAAGGCAAAGTCAACTCGGCGGAATTTGAACTCAGAACGTAACGGCAGACGAAATACGGCTACGCATTTCGCCCCGGCGTGCTACCGTTCTGCCAGCTCGCCACCTTCCAAAACAGTAACAAGTAAAATATTGAAGATGTCTGTGTGTAGCTGAATAACATGCATTTACTACCCATTCCATCGTGGTGTGACGAACCATTGAGGGATATTCTTTGCTGTTACATGTAAAATTCCCTGCTAACCTCTCAAAGCACCACCTTTGAATATTACGATAACAACGGCATGATAAGTCTATATCTACCAAGCAAGCAAATAACCAATCAACCAAGATAAAACTATGTAACCACTTAAAGCATGATATTTGTAGTGGAGGAAGTATTTTTTCTCTGCAATATTTTCCCAGCTCCTTTTTCAGTCCTAGTGCCTATAGCTAAAGGAATATTTTCTCCATATTTCTATGGATATTGAGCTTTATTAAAGTGTTTTTGTTTTGTTTTTTTTTGCTGCTGCTTTGAACGACAATCCTGTCTTATTTAGGTCAACATTAATCTTGTTTTCCTTTTAGGTAGAGGCAGCAGTCTACGGCATTGTTGATGTAGGCACTTTTTGTACTAGTCAATATCTTTCAAGCTTTCAGATCAAAGGTTCCGATCTCATAAAATATTCAAGCAAATAGCCGAAATGCATACTATATTGGTATTGCAAATACATTGTGGTTCATTATTTTAACGTATGCAGAGAGTTCTGGGGTTCATATTTTCCTTATCCATCTGTTACATGCTTTAGTGAGGCGTTACTTATTACACTATCATCGTTAGATATGTTTTCATATACCCCAAGGTACCTGTAACATTACGCATCAGATATAGGAGAGACAGTTAAGTCACTGATCGAGATGCCGCTGGTCTGGTTTAAAGTTTTCGCTC
Organism: Octopus sinensis; assembly: GCF_006345805.1. Taxonomy (NCBI): domain Eukaryota; kingdom Metazoa; phylum Mollusca; class Cephalopoda; order Octopoda; family Octopodidae; genus Octopus; species Octopus sinensis. The sequence continues at coordinate 23,404,504 of NC_043021.1, read as the reverse complement.
GTTCCATAAGCACATGAGAATATTTATCCTGATTAAACTCCAAGTGAATCATATCTTTGAATATACTTTCTGGAACTTTAACGAGTTGAAGGGCATCTATCTCATGAGTGGTGAACAGAGTCAGAGAAGCTTTCCAACCACATTGAAAACAGGTTTCTCTTATGCTGCCGCACCTCCGACACCGTAGTTTTGTTTATTAATAATTGCTCAGCACACCCTCAATCTCCCTTCATCCAAGCTACTTGTTCTGCTCAGGTGATATTAGTTTCACAATGGTCTTGAAGGAAAAGATTTAAACTGGCAGTATATACTTTATACAATATTAAGTACTGACATGCAATTGGACAGTAATTCTTTGCCACGCGGGTGGTTTTTGCTTTTGAGGGATCAGTTTTTGTCACTACTAGAGCTAACCAGTGTGGCATGCTAATATCCCCATTGAAACTTGTGGGTACAGATTGAAAGTAGGCTTTTCTATGAAGAAGGTTTTGAATTGCAGTCGCAAGAGCATCGCCATTGACGCTGCATGTCTCCAGATTTTCACCAGAAGGAATCTATATTTTATAGTGAAGAAGCTTCTATGGCATCTACTGCTTTTCTTCTCATATCTCTGTATACAACTGCCTGGTTTTGGTTAAATTTTTCCTTGATTATTTTCTCACTTTCCCTTCATTGATGTTGGAGTTTCTCACTGATAGCTTTTTAGCTTCTTTTGAAGGTTGATCAGTTCAATAAAGTCAAACATTATTTCCATCTTCTTCACTTTGTGTTGGGCGAGACGTATAGTGATTTGATGTACGTATGGTGTGTGTGTGTGTATGTATGTATGTATGTATGCATGTATGTATGTATGTATGTATGTATGTATGCATGTATGTATGTATATATATGTATGGTATGTATGTATGTATGTATGTATGTATGTATGTATGTATGTATGTATGTATGTATGATCTATGCATGTATGCATGTATGTACGTATGTATGTATGTATGTATGTATGCATGTATGTATGTATGCATGTGTATGTATGTATGATGTATGTATGCATGTATGTATATGTATGTATGTATGTATGTATGTATGTATGTGTTTACGGGTTGAGTTATAGATAAAATAAACACCAGCGAGGTTACTCCACACAGAACTTGTAGGAGCTGTTTAGAGGTATTCAACGCTCTTCTGTTGGTGGCTAAAGTCATGTCAATGTAGGGAATCCCTTTCGTATTCAGCGAGTATCTGAGGGTCATAAATGACATGCTTCTTCATCTGTACGCTCTTCCGGAGTTGGCCAGTGGCGACTGATTTATCTTTTGATTGCTGAAGGTTTCCATCAGCGATCTCTTGTCAGCTACAACCATGTTGAGCTGCTTTCAGCTGCCATGTCTATCTCTTGGTGACTATCTTTATTTCTCTGGATTGCAAACCAATCTCCTGCAGCTAAAGCGCAACCGATCTTGCTAACAAAATCGTGGCAACCAAAAACAAAAGGGCACGAGGTCACGTCTAATCCCCTGACAAGTTTCTCATCAAATCAGTCCTGAAATGTGGCTTCTTTCTTCTGATAAAAAAACGAGTCCACCAGTCAAATCCACTTGATTCTCTTAGTGTGAGATTTGTTGCGATATAAAAGCAAGTTCCCTACAGTTGCTTTCGACTTTTCTTGCTTCTGGAATTGGTATTCTCCCACCTCTTGCAGAGTTGAATTTGCCTCCAGATTCAAACTGAGTTAGCATTAGACAATAAAAGCAAACTCTGTTACTCTGTGTGTGTGTGTCTGTCTGTCTGTTAGTCTGTCTGATCTCTGCCTATCCGAGTGTGTTTGTTGTCTGAGTGTAATTTGTCTGAGTAAGTGTGTTGATTAAAAACACCAATTTATTTTGTTACATTGCAGGATGTGGGACAATCTTAGAGACATCTCTTCAAAATGCAAAAATACATCTGCTGAAAAATTAGAAGAATGGATCAAAGGCCAGTTCAACGATGACAAAGGGAGTTTACATAATGTACCTAGTTACTGGGTAGAATTCAAGATTTATTCGCGTGTTGGACTTTGGACTTGTTTACTGAGTATAGCTACCAATAATAATAATAATAATAATAATAATAATAATAATAATAATAATATAATAATAATAATAATAAAAGTAAAAGGGGACTGTTTCATTAGTGCAGTACGTACTTGTAATCGTGTACATGTATACACAAACAATACTAGCTTCTATATAGTTATACCTCCTATATTATTCATACATACATGCATACATACATACATACATACATACATACATACATACATACATACATACATACATACATATATATACATACGAATGAGTGAGTATATATAATATACACATAACATACATACTCTTAAATATCTATGTCTTTCTAAATATATATATTATATATATATATATATGTATGTATGTATGTATGCATGCATGTATATTGGTATATCCAAGCAAGGAGGAACATGCACATATGGAAAGTATCTTAACTATCTGTAGAATAAAAATTAACCAATTAATGATTATGAGAATAAAGTTTGATGCCACTTCTGCTAGATCATTGCTATTTTTACTGTTATTATTGTTTGTGTTTCCTTGTTTAACCCCAGGGCAGCCCCGAAACAGTATTAACTGACGTTTCAACCGTCACCATCACGAAATGTTTTGCCTTTAAATAGATTTTCTCAAATTTAACAAATAATAGTTGATTTGTGAATTCGTCCATATTTATTTCGAAATGTTGGTTGAATAACACAAAGAGAGGACAATCATTTGAATCAACAAAAATACTATCAACATAATGGTTTAAAGCAACATAAAACAAACTACTACTACTCTGCTACTACTACTACTACTACTACTACTACTACTACTACTACTTACTACTACTACTACTTTCTTCTTAGGACGTATTTTTGTTTTTTCGATAACATGATTGGCGTAAACATATGCTCGCTTGTCTGCCTGCCTGCCTACCTGTCTGCCTGCTTGCCCGCATGGCTGCCTGTTTGTTTGTCTGTCTGTCTATCAGTGAAACTATCTATCTGACTATGTATCTTCTTCATGTTTTATTGTTCTCGCGCAGTAGAAGCAACAACAACAGCAACAGCTGCAACAGTAACAATAGTGCTAAATCTTTTCAGCAGCAAGGTACCACCCGAAATCCAACCAACCAGAAATTATCTCACAGTCAACCACCCTGACTTGTTTATCTCTTTTGGTGGATTCTTCAGCATTTAACTCTACAAAGTAACTGGCCAGCCTCTGCTGACAAATGCCACAACATAAGCACGAGTTTGGACCTGTAAAAAGTATATCTAAGGCCCATAGATGCTAGGAGCTTCCTTGCTAATTACATGCGTGGCTTTCTTTACAGTATGTGACCACGAGAGTTCTTGGAAGGATTCTTGTTGAGAGAGATGGTGTGAATAAGCAGATGTTTTTCACTAGTTGGCCACATACTTCTAGCAGCGGTAAGAATGTTGCAGCAGGCGGAAATCAGCGAAGACAGCGACAACGCCATCTGTGCATTATTGTGTAAGGCTCATGATATAAGAGATTCTAATATGAGCGACCTGCACCACATACAGAATCACAGCATGCAAAACGTACATATATATTCTCTTATACATCCATATATACATACTTGCATACATACATACAATTTACGGAGATGTACTTGTATAGAAAGTACTTACTTGAGTCGTGTGCTGTGGTGAACTGATGAAACAAAGAAATTGCAGCGTGGAAGAAGTTTATAAGACATTTAAGAACACACAAAACACCGTTAGCTTCACTTCAACATTTAAATTTAATTTTTTGTCAAATAATTTCGTGTGTTTATAAAAATGTACATACACATAAATTACTCTTCAAAACTATTAAGCAAGGGCACTATTTTTTTCTGGCGTACTATACTCCTCAAAATCATGACACTCACCTCTAGTTAGGAAATGGAATTAAAGAAGGCATTGCAATATTCAAATTTATTGAAATCCAAAATAAATGGGATAATAATTAAGAAAAATCATACAGTTCCAGAACCTGCCCCTTTCAAATTATAATGTCTGATGATGTTAAGTGCAAATTTGAAACTGATGCAAAACTGGGGGAATTATGATATATTTCATTGATATTCTCTTACAGTGCCTCAAAAATAATGTGCTTGACCACCACTTTTCTGAATTACTTCAGACATGCGATTTCATGCTCCCATGAACTTCTGCACTATCCATAAAATGGAAGCCAGCATTTTGTAGGATCACCGCATAACAATTCGGCAACTAGCCCAAGAAATGAAGATAAAGAGCAGAGTCCATGGAAAAAGTCATTCATGACCATTTGCACATGCGAGAGTTGTCTGCACGATGGATCACAGGATGATCACGTCTTTCAGAAGCAGGAACGAGGCAATTGCGCCCATTTTGACAATGTCAAGAAAACGAGAGGACTGATTTGCAGTAGACTTTATCACACAGGATGAACATGAAACATGGGTCCATCACTATGATTCTGAGACTAAAGTCCAGTCGAGGCAATGGGAACCACAATTAACTGGGGCGATATATTATGCTTTTCTGCTGCAGAAATTGCGGGACAGCATCGAAGCAGAGGCGTGCATGCTGACCAAATATCCTGCCTCCTGTAAGACAATGCCTGGTTCACAATGTGTGCATGTTGTTCAGATAGAAGCAAACTCCTGCAGCTATGAAGTCCTTCCTCACCCCTTATTCTACCTCACACCAACCTCCACCATCGGACTTCCACCTCTTTCCAATCAAGAAATCTTTTTTGAAGGGGAAGCATTTTTCGGATGATGAACTTATTTCCGAGGTAAAGTCTTAGTTCCAGACGCAACCTACCAACTTCTACAGACGACGTTTTCACAGCTGCATAAAGTGATGTGAGAGGTGTGTTTCCATAGGTGGTGGCCATGTAGAGAAGGGCTAATAATTATGCCAAGTTTCGTTTATCCCAGTCTTTGAGATGTGGGTCGGGAGAAATCTATAATGAACACCCTCCGTATATATTATACTATATGCATGTGTGGGTATAACAAAGATAATAAACATATTTATCTATCTGTCTGTGTGTCTATCTGTCTGTCTGTCTATCTGTCTGTTTGACTATCTATCTATCTATCTATCTATCTATCTATCTATCTATCTATCTATCTATCTATCTATCTATCTATCTATCTATCTATCTATCTATCTGAGAGAGGCCCGGGTGGCAGAGGCGCAACAGGGCAACAAAGCCACCATTCGGTCCCTGGTAGATGAACAGGGGCGCGAATTGCTCGAGCCAAGTAAAATGTGTGAGGCCTTTCAGCAGCATTTTGCCCGACTGTTCGGAACGAGTGGAGGGCAAGAACGTAGGGTGGACTTCAGTGCCTACCTACATAGCCTACCACGACTCTCGACAAGAAAGGCAGGGTGCTGCGAAGTGCCATCACACGGCGGCGGAAATGCAGGAAGCGATGGCAGAATGCTTGGGGGACAAATCACGGGTTTGGATGGTCTACCCTACGAGCTTTACAATTGTATGCCAGACTTGTTTGGAGATCTCTTGGCGGCGGTGTACTGCAACTGGCAGCAAACGGGAGCATTCCTGGTTTGTGAGCCGAGGAGCCGTAACACTGCTGAAGAAGATCTAACACAGGGAAACGTAATAGATAACTTTAGGCCCATCACTCTGCTTAATGCAGACTTGAAAATTTTGGCCAAGGTGCTAGCCAAGAGGTTGGCGCTTGTCATCCGAGAAACTGGTCGACAAGGGCGCAAACATGCGCCGTGCCAGCCGGACCATCCATGACAACCTCCACCTGATGCGCTACATCATAGACAAGGAGTTAACGAACCTGGCATGGGTGGGGCGCTGATCAATTTGGATCAATCGAAAGCTTTCGATAGGGTGGACCATCGATACTTGGAGGCGGTCCTCGGAGCGGGTGGCTTCGGTCCCGTCTTCCGCGGCTGGATAGCCGCTTTGTACAGAGGCATCCGTTCGGTAATTCGCGTGAATGGACATCTATCGAGAACCTTCGACATCGCACGTTCGGTCCGTCAGGGATGCCCCCTCTCGTCGCTTCTATACGTATTGACTCTCGAGCCATTATTGCGGAAGCTGGCAACCTTGAGAGGCATCCAGCGAGAACTGGGGATGCGGGACGAGCGTGTCTGCATACGCGGACGACGTCACCGTCATAGTGTCTACCACGAGCAGCGAGCAGGTCGGCGATACACTGAAAAACTACGAAGCGGCGTGACAGGAGCGAAAATCAACTGGGAAAAGTCAGTGGGCTTGCGACTAGGCACCTGGAGAAGCAAGCCCATGCCGTCCACCAGCGCCTCCGTCGTGGGACGCTGGACCGACGGCCCGGTTGAGTTGCTCGGGGTCTGGTTTGGTCCGGACCTCCAAGTGGAGAAAAACTCTGGAACGAGATAACGAGCAGGGTGGTCACTCTCGCCCGCAATGGGCCGAGAGGAAACTGTCCCTAAAAGGTCGGGCGGACGGTGGCGAACACGTACATCGCGTCCGTCATCTACTACCGCCTGACCGTCGTACCTTGTCCGACCTACCATCACCAAACTACAACGCATTCTCTTTCGCTTCTTGTGGAAGGATGCGTCCCGATGGTCAGGCGATCCATTTACTGTCAACACCCGTTAAAAGGAGGCTGGGCATGCCGTGGTTGATGATGCGCAGAAAGGCGCTGAGACTGCGACATCTCTGGCTCTATGTAGACGACGGTGAACAGGTGTGGTCGCCGTTTGTGAGGCCGCTTTTCCTGCAGCTCGTCTCCATGACGAACTGCAGTCGTGGATCAAAAAGAGGCCGAGGAAGGGCGATTGGCACCGCGAGTGTCGCGTTGCTCTCAAGCAACTCTGCCGTCCTGGGTCGACCTTGAGTGACTTCAACACAACCAAAGCCTTCTATAGGTGTTTAGTGGAGGGGAGGTACGACGACGAGCTCGGGGCGAACCTGGACGTCGACGAGGGAGTACCTGACCCGCCTGTTCAGGATGACTTTCGGGCCAGGGCCCATGGACAACTTCCAGAGATCCCTGGCCTGGCAGTGCTACCGAGAAGCACTACCCGTTCGGGATAAGCTCTACAGACACGGCTCGAGAAAACACGGGGCCGACCTGCCCGAGATGCGGTCAGAGCGAGACGAAACCGTTCTTGCACGCACTCGTGCAGTGTCAACAATTTCCGACCTTGTGGGCTTATGTCGAACAACAGCTTGTCACGTGTGGACGAGTCGGTTTATCAGCTGAGTCTATCGTCAATATTGTCACGCCTCCTTCCTTCAAACGGGAAGGAAGAGCTATTTTCAATCATCCTTGTGGCTAGGGCGAAAGAATGTATCTGGTGGACGCGTCTGAAAGGATGGAGACAAACACTTTCCTCTCTGGTCAATCTCTCATCAACTTCTTCAAGGTACCACTGAAAAGGAAAGTGAGAGTAGAGAGGCAAGTTTGGT
>NC_043021.1:23373886-23391386 GCF_006345805.1 Octopus sinensis | reverse complement strand
ATATATATATATATTATATATATATATATATATATACAAATGTACATAGATACACACACTCATGTGCACACACACACTCATACACACATATATTTGTGCGCGTTTGTGTATGTATATATATCCTCATGCATCTTTGTATAATCATACATGATTACATATGACACCGCGTAGCAATTCTTTGTCCTAAAATCCTAGATTGCCACCTACTAAGTGGTTTCTGGATTAGGTACAAGGCCAGTGGTTGTGTTTTTGTGGGGAAGGTCGAAAGTCGAGTAATTGGACTTCAGCACCTCTGAGAAATGAAAGGCAAAGGGGAGTTCGACAGGAAAGGAACTCAGAACGCAAATAGTGAAATCAATTTTTGTTACTTTTCTTTTAAGATTTAACATTTATACACACACACGTATATATGATTTATTTTTCCCTCTCTCTCTATCTTTCTATAACTATGCAACTTAATAGAATAACTTTGTTACACGCACGTCAGAAATATTATTTAAATATTTGTTTGTCCTGTCCATCGTATATATAGACTTATACATAAACACACATGCATAGGCGTGGCTGTGTGGTAAGAAACTTGCTCCGCAAGCACGTAGATCCAGATTCAGTTTCCACTGCATGGCATTTTGGGAAATTGTTTTCTACTATAGTCTCGGGATGACCAAATCTTTGTGAGTGGATTGGGTAGACGGAAACCGAAATTTTATAGGTTCTGTTGATTTGGGGTAATCCTGTATATGTTGAGCTAAAGGGTGAAAGCCGAGCTGAGGCGATTTTCTTCAAAGAACCGAATCTTTCAGGCAACGTCTCCCAGCGATTGAAGATGGCAACTGAATTCTGTAAGCTGCTTCTTTCAAGAGATTTTCGTTATTCCATAAATCTTTCCCCCCATAATTCTGAAGTGGTTAATTCAATCATTTCCACTTCAAAACTATCCTGTATATTTGTTATTGAGCCAAAAAGGGAAAGATGAAATGAGTTCGTTTTCAAATCCCTCAAAGTCAGGTTTCATGAGAAATGAAAATATAGGAGAATTTGTTTCGAAATATTTATCTCACTTGGAAAATTCTTCTTTCAACGTTGCAATATATTTTTGAAGTTCGTTTTTATTAAATATTAAATCGATTTGAATAAGCTTTTACATTTGGAAAGTATTTTTATGTATTGCTAAGTTTATCACGCAAAAAAAATCTGATTTTAACAAAATCCTTTCCAATATTCAAAATCATCAAGTACATTTTGACCTCTCTCTTGTAAATGCAAATTTTAATCATTCAAGTACCTGTCACTTAGAAGCATCATTTTAAATAACCCGTCTTCGTTGTTCAATTCTGGCAACTGTTTCCTTTCAAGAAATATTCTTCTAAGCATGATACAAATCTGTTCAAAACATTACCCCGACAAAGCCAACGGACTGTAAGGACCGTGCGATGCGAGTTGACAAGAATGGCTCTTTAGTACCACATCACACAGCCCTTACAATAAAGAGAAAATTGATAGTACCATCTATTTGCCAGATGGATAAAGGAGACAACCGCGTAGAATGATTAAAAGAAGATTTATTGATATGTTAACAGATGTGTCTGTGTGTGCATCATGTATACTGAACGATAGACATGCCGTCATGAGAACAGAATGTATGCGTATGGGTTCATAGATGTAGGAGACAATTAGAGGTATATGTTGAACGTGATGTCGTGGCTGTGATGCTGCTGCCTGGGTAACTTGTACAGGAATTCATACTGGTTGTATATTTGTTGTTGACCCATGATGAAGTAATTCATGAACAGTGAAGTGTTGGAACCTGGGTGCATCGCTTGCAGAGCTGTGTACATAGAGAGATGATGTTGAAGACGTTAAGGACATGGTGATAGCGACGAAGATGGAGGTTGTTGGAATGCTGTTGGACAAAGTTGGTAAGTCTCTGGAACTGGCTGTGTCTTTGTGGTCAGAGGCTAGTCCTTAAAAGTTCTGGAACCAAAAGACGAAAGGAGAAAAGGGGGAGCGTTTATAAGGAGAAGTAGGCCAAAACGGGGTAGAGAACAGGCTGACTCCGACTGGTGATACGCGGTAGTTTGGCGCGACAAATTGCGCCAATACCAACTAATCAGAGTAGTGGACAGAACGGGATCCAAATAGCGGCAACCGGATAGCTGTTCCCTTCTACGTTCGAATGCACGTATATATAATAAATGGGAGAGAGGAATTTTAACCGAGTCTACGCTGCAGGACTTTACTGTGAAGTGGGAAGTCTGCATATTCGCTGTCCAGTTCCTGCAGAAGAGACTTAAATTGTCTGTGAGTCAGTGAAGAGCAAGAAACCATGAAGTTAACTATTTTAACAACAGTTTCCACGACAGAACTCAAGCTTTGTGACGAAAGTTTTGCAACTAATTTTCCTGATGTACAATGCAATTAAAACACATTAAACTGCGTGAAATGTGATTTTCAAGACGCTTAATAAATCTTTTTTTCCTTTCCACCCACTGCACGTGCACCACCAGTAGTAATACAAAATATTTTATTTGTATTAATGGCTTGATTTTTGAAATAATTTAGAAATGCAGTCAGATGTCCTGTCCTGTAGATGTATTGGTAAGAGGAATAATCAAAAACACATGATTCTTCGTAAATACGATCATTGTCCCAGTATCTTGCAACAATTGCTAGGTGCGCCATGTCATTCACTTGAGTACTTTCATCGATAGGGGTCACTGAATGCAGCAGCTTTTTGTAATCTAACTTTCTGTGTTATAATTATGTTTTCAGCTATATCAGTTACACGTCTCTCAACTGATCATGCAGAAGTTGGTATTTCTTGAATTCGAGACAGTATTTATTCAGCGTTTGCTTGATCACTGAACAAAAGTTTTGCACTTCTCAGAAAATCTTTTTTGATAAATTCTCCGGCTGTAAAAGGTTTACCTTTCTCAGCTTTACATTGAGCAATTGTCTAACTACATTATTTAGCTTCATTGTTGGTTCCAAGCATTTGAACAAAACCAGAAGTGCTTTTTTTGTAACTAGAAATAGCCCTTTTTATGACTTGCCTTTTATCAACAAAATTTTTTCGAAGATCGCGCTTTGACAGTTGCATTTCAGATGATTGCAACAACGGTGAAAAAATATCAATGTTAATTTATTGATGCATTTGGGCAAGTCTATGTCTGAATTGTCTGTGTGTTTTGGGTTCTGTTTCTTTTTCTTTTGTGTGTTCAGGCGACTACTTGCCATTTTTGTCTTTCGTCGTCCCTATCCGCGCAAGGTATGTCTGAGTGCTCCGAACAGGGGAGGGGCAAATCTTGTAGAGCTTTTTGGCGTTGTCCTATTCATAACGTTGTTGCGTTTTTGGTGGTGGGGACCGGGGTTGATGCTGTTGTTTTTGCTGCTGCCCGTGCTGCTGCGATTAGTGTTGCTGCTACTGTTATTCTTGATTTTGTAGCCACGATGGTCACCTGCCTCTGTTGGTGCTGTTGCTATTGTTGCTGTGGTGGTGGTGTTGATGATGTTGGCAAAATTGAGAGGCTCCTTTCTCTAATTTGTTGTGGGCAATAGAAGAATTTTAGATGATTTGTGTTCCCACACAGATGATACCGAAACCATCAGCTTTCAAAGGCCACGTGGAGGTTGGTGCCAACGTGTGAATTTATGATATCTGGAATTGTGTCCAGACATTGGCTGTCCATTTTCACCCACAATTTTAGGCCTTGACCCGAATAGTTTTGTTTGTAAAGTTTCCGCATCTGTAAGATGCTCGTTTTGACCTATATGTCCAAGAGGACATCTACCACCAAGAATCAGCCGTCTATTTCTGGTGGTGTGTCTTCTTTTTTAGGGTCAAAGTGGATTGATTCCTTGCCTCCTCTTCATTTTTCTGTTATGTTTTTGTTGGTGCTGATGGTTGTGATGCTGTTGTTGTTGCTACTACTGCTGCTGCTGCTGCTGTCTTTGCATTGTTTCTCAAAAATATTAACAAGCGGAGGTGACAAAACGTCAAAACGGATGATGTAAGAACCTTTATTGCCTCGATTTGGGAAGCCAGGCTGAACTTTTTCTTTTTAAAATATAAATTTGTAGCTTTTAAAACTCAAACTTCACCTTTAAGAGGCGAATTCTGGCCACCGCAGCTAGCCCCGCTTACAGCGAGGTGGGTTCTGTCGTCAATAAAATTTTGAAAATAGACATTGGAACAACAAATTCTAAAGAAAACTTAGAGCTCCGAACAACTAGTCTCCAAAACCGGACACAGATAAGAATAATAATAACAATAAAGAAACGGAAAAACTTTCAAAATACAAAGACCTAGAAATAGAGGTAACCATAATGTGTAATCTAAAAACAGAAACAATTCCTATCATAGTAGGTGCATTAGGCATGATAAAAAAATATTCAGACAAATACATAACAAAAACACCAGGACTTACAAACACATATAACATACAGAAAATTGCACTACGCAGAACACTTTCAATATAATAACCATCAGAGCATCACAACAAATCACAGCACATACCCAAGGCATACAGAGCTGCGCTCGGTAGTGAAGTAAAAGCACGCTATAAAAATAAAACTACTGAATGATAATGATAATATAATAATAATAATAATAATAATAATAATAATAATAATAATAATAATAATAATAATAATAACAACAATAATAATAAATAATGGTAACAATAATAATAATAATAATAATAATAATAATAATAATAATAATAATAATAACGACACAAAACAAACGACACAAAAACTTATCAATAGCCTGGATAGACTATAAAAAGGCTTTTGATAGCCTACCACATAGCTGGATTAGGAAATGCCTTGAAATGTATAAGATAGCACCAACTCTGCGAAACTTCTTGACTGTAAGTATGAGATCATGGAGAACCACACTAACTCTGAACAGTGACAGTGAATCCCTAAATGCTGGTGATGTAAAAATTTCGTGTGGCATTTTCCAGGGTGACTCACTGTCACCACTCCTCTTTTGTTTATCCTTAATACCTCTCTCAAAGCTGCTCAATGACGCGCAGTACGGGTATAAAATGTTTGATAAAAATATAAATCATCTCGTTTACATGGATGATTTAAAGCTTTTTGCAAAAAATGATCAACAACTCAAGGGCTTACTAGCGATAGTCAAACAATTCAGTGACGACATCAGAATGCAATTCGGCCTCGATAAATGTGCAAAGGCTACCTTTATCAAAGGAAAAATGACAGAAACATCTAACGTTAACCTTGACCAACAGAATGTCATAAAAGAACTAGACCCAGCGGAGAGCTACAAGTACCTAGGGGTAATTGAAGGGAACGGAATAAGGCATTCAGAGATGAAGGAAAGGATCAGGAGAGAATGCTATCGAAGAGTGAGAGCAATACTCAAGACAGAGTTGAATGCAAGAAACAGGATCGAAGCAATCAATGCATTAGCTATACCAGTCGTGACTTACAGTTTCAATATTGTTAACTGGTCAATTACTGAAATATGTCAGCTCGACAGAAAAATAAGGAAACTGTTGACAATGCATAGAATGCACCACCCTAAGGCAGATACAGAACGACTCTATCTGCCAAGAAAAGAGGGAGGCCGTGGTCTTTTGCAACTGGCAATAACAATGAAGATTGCTACAATTGGCCTAGACACCTACCTGAAAAACTCTGAGGGCTGGATGTTAAAACTTGTCTCAAAACATGAAAACAAGAAAACATCATACTCAGTCACAAAACAGGCAAAGGAATATCTAAGTGAATTCCGAATACAACCAATTTCGGAATTAGAGATAGACATACAAGAAACAAGCACAGAAAAAGCTAGGCGCATGAAAACCCGTGCCAAAACTGCGGCCTTAGATATTCTGAATAATAAATGGCAAGAAAAACCTCTCTACGGCAAATACCCAAAGAGAGCGAATAATGCAGATATCGACAAAGCCCTGACCCATCAATGGCTAATGGCCTCTGGCTTAAAATCTGAAACAGAGGGGTTTATCATAGCAGCTCAAGATCAATGCCTACCAACAAGAAACTACCAGGCCAACATATTAAAGATCAGAAGCAGTCCAACGTGTCGTGTATGCAAGCAACAAAATGAAACCATTGACCATGTGGTCTCCAAGTGCAGTCTTCTAGCGCCTACAGAGTATCTCAACAGGCACGATAGAGCTGCACAATATATTCACTGGGTAATCTGTAAAAACTGGATTTGCCCCATGAAAAAAACTGGTGGAACACAAACCACCCCCAGTGCTTGAAAATGACCACATCTCACTCCTCTGGAACTTCACCATTCAAACTGACAGGAAGATAGATGCAAATAGGCCAGACATCATATTGAAAGACTTCAAACAAAGAACATGCCTCCTCATTGATATGACTGTCCCAATCGATATAACGTATCTGTCAGGACCTACCAAAAACTGAGCAAATATAAAGATCTTGAAATAGAAATCAGCAAAATGTGGAAGCTGAAGACTAAAACAATACCTGTTGTCATAGGTGCCCTGGGAATGATAGCAAAAGGGGCTGATAGCTACCTAACTCAGATACCAGGGAACCCAAAAATGGCAGAAGTCAAAAAGATAGTGCTCATGGGAACTGCTCATATCCTACGCAAAATACTCTCTATGTAACCTCAAGGTTTAAAAAACAACCATAATTTTCGGTTTAAAAAAAAAAAAAAAAAAAAAAAAACTTTTTTTTTTTTTAGACATTCATTAGTACAACATCCCCACCCCCCAAATATATGGCACACTAGGCATAACAACAACATGAACTTCCAACCCTGTTGTCTCTTGAGGTCTCTGGGTGAGACTTGGAGCCAACTTGTACAAATATAAAGCAAAAGTCAAACATAGAATAATAATAATAATAATAATAATAATAATAATAAAATGCCCTGATGCAGTACCAGGCAGTGGCTCTCATGGCTTCTGATCTTAACTGATTGGAAGTGTTATCATGTACATTGTTTTGTCTTGGTATAAAAGATGGGCTACAGCAAATATTCTGCTCAATACCAGAGATTTGCTTGTCAGTTGTTTGACCTTAACCAGTTGAGCATGTCCCTTAGTGAGTGACGATATGTGCATCTCTGATCACGAGCAGAAGTAGTAGGGGAGCTTCATAGACATGTGTTGAGAGAAATTCTTTGGGGCTTGAATAATTCACCTCTGGAAACAAGGGTGTTTTGTTCAACATCCTTAAACAACCCTTATTCAGGGACCTTTTGAGCGGGATGGGTTACTCGACCAGAAGAAAATTCTAACTGGGCTCCACCTGCAAGGTCATGTGCTGTTTATCTTGATATGAGATCACCATGTCGCGCACATATGGTTGTGATGCATGTGCCTGGTGCACCTTTATCAGACAGGTAGTCATGATGTGTATACTGGGTATCGTATATTTTACCCCAGTGTCACTTTGATGGCATGCACTGCTCTCTCACTCAATAATATTAATGATGATGATGATGATGATGGTGATGATGATATTAAAAATAATAATGATAATAATAATAATAAAATAAAAATAATTATAATGATCATAATAATAATAGTTGAAGTAGTAGTAGTAGTAGAGTAGTAGTAGTAGTAGTAGTAGTAGTAGTAGTAGTTGATATAAAGTGAGATGATGTTGTGACGGTGTTGATGGCAAGTTGGTCAGTTGTGTTAAGTTCTTGAATGTAAAGGAAGGCTATTTTAATGTTAAGCAAAAACAACAAAATTAGAAATATCTGATATATATTATATATATATATGTGTGTGTGTGTGTGTGTGTGTATATATATACATACAGGGAGAATTCACAAAAAAAGAAACAAAAGACGAAGTCAGGTGGTGTAGAAGGCAACCTGATGTATTAGTATAACGCTCGGGAAGTGAAAAAGTTTTTAACGTTTCGAGCCTACGCTCTTCCACAGAAAGAAACACGGAAAGAAATAGGGAGAGAATAAAAGAAAAAAAGTGGCTAGCGATCTATTAATACATACATGCATACATACATACATACATACATACATACATACATACATACATACATACATACATAGTACATACATGCATACATATAAAGAGAGAGAGAGAGAGAGAGAGAGAGTTTGAAGTGATGTACAGATATATAGTTATCGATAATGGAAGCAACCGCTAAAATGTAAATAGAACTTAAATGCATAAAAAATTATAATCATCCAACGTTTTGAATACCTTATTATTCTCTCTCTCTCCTCTCTCTCTCTATATATATATATATATATATATATATATATATATATATGTATCTATATATATATGTGTGTGTGTGTGTGTGTGTGTGTGTATGTGTGTAAGGGGAGAGAGATGTATAAATTGTTAGATAAATAGATATTAGTGTATATGTAATTTTCTGAGCTTTTTAATTTGTTTTGCTGTCAATGTTTCTTTTGTTGTTGTTGTTTCCTTATCCACTTTCTTTATTTTCTTGTGTCTATTTGTGTCCCCAAATAAATTTGCTTTGTTTGATGTAGGTCCATTTGTTCACTAGCAGTATTGCCCGGCTCGTGCGCTCGTGCGTTCTATGCACGCGCGAATTAAGCTAAACTTGGTTTTAAAATCAAGCATTTAATGCCCTCTATTTTTGCACTTATGTGTTCCATTTCCTCAATAGGAAGTACGTATAAGTGTTTCATAAATTTTTGTTGATCAAATAATTGCATTGTTGAATTATTCTTTTAGAACAGTATTTCTCAACGAGGATATCAGAGGAGAGTTTCAGGGAGTCGCTGGCGATATATTGTGATGATCAAAAATCCGACCTGCTAAAATTTGGTTAGTGATTCAAACTGCAGACTCAACGCAAAATGGTCATATTTAATTCAAAGCGTTAAAAATGTTATGAAAACAATTGGCATGAGTTCACAAAGTCCAAACGATTAATACGAAAAAACCCTCCAGGCTACATCCCGAAAATTCATTTCTTAGACGAATTTCTACAATGTATGTGTGTAAAAACACCAGGACTTACAAACACATATAACATACAGAAAAATGCACTACTAGGCACTGCACACAGCCTACCCAGAACACTTTCAATACAGTAGCCATCAATACAGTAGTCATCGTTTTTATATCTTGATTATTTATTTTTCATGCAATTTACGCATGCTTGCATGCGTGGTGAACACAGTTCACGTCAAACAGCTGACTGAGTAAAGTTCACTATTCAATGCATGGGATAAGGCTTAAACAAACACATTATCGATTTTTGCACTTGCGAGATGAATTTCGGAACAGAAATAGCGCAGTTCAATTTTCATTCGCCTAAACTTTAAGTGACCCATTTTTGGTGGTTCTACGATTTGTTGGCTAGGAGGAGATTTGCCGGGAAGTTAAACACGCAGGTACACACACAGATACACAGAGAGACACACAAGTTGAGTTTTATATATATAGATTTACGTTCATGCGTTATTCTTGTTTTCAGTAAAAAAAAGATTAAGTAAAATGAAATCATGAAAGTGTATTTGAGGAAAAATTTGTATGAACGCTTCTAAAACTGGGGTAAGGAAAAATCCTTCGTTACAATACAGTTGCTTGTGGGGTCCCATCGGATTTAACGACCCAACCGGGTTTACAACCACTGCGTATTTAGGGTCTACGAAACTCATGGTTCACTAGTTTTGTAAATATATTAGACCCCACCCCCGAAGATGGTTACAGATGTGTGTAGGAGTGCGTTTGTGTTTGTGTGTGTGTGTTTGGTGTTTTCTTTGATATTATTACGCGTTAAAGCTATAATATTTTTATAAATTTCTTCACACTAATTTATCGAAATTTAATTTTTTAGCTTTAAATATCCAATCACGAAAACAAAAATATATTTGTCATGTGGACCAGGTGTGAATTTTAGTTGCTTCGGAGAATCTGCAATTTGAAGTTAATAACATTGAAATCTCTGACATTTCCTATTTTCTTCTTTTACAGATAAATCTACGCCTGGCAATATGTTTCACCACGTAGTATCATATAGACGGTCTCTTGTGTTGATACTGTGTACGATATTGTTTTTGGAGACTCAAGCTGATTCAGATATATGCAAGATATGTACTTGCAATTCACTTACAACGAGAATAAATTGTGCACGTCGCAATTTACTATCAATTCCACAACCAATTCCGACGAATGTTGAATATTTGTAAGTATTTGACACTTTCTACGTATTTTCCACATCCAATATTTTAAATTCTCATTGATATGTTCTCAGCTAATCGCTTATGCTGTTCATCTCACAGCTTTAAGCACAATCTTATGTTAGAGTAAAACAAATTGATATGTTACCTGCTGTGAAGTCAAATAAACTGTTTCTTACCATATTGAATTTATAATATATAACATCGCATACACAGAGATTGGATATGACTAGTATCTGACTTTGATTTCATTTGTCTGAACTTATCAAATCTTACGGTATATTCAATGAACGGACAGTATAAAAACTTTAGTGCTAAGAAAACGTGTATTCCACATAGTTATATTATATCATTAATTAGTTGAATTGTTGCTTATTATTACAGTAATATGATATAATATCAGTTGATCGTGTCACAGAATAATTGTTAATTATTTTTTTTGTTAATTTTATAATAGAATATGCAGCGAGCTATCAGAATCGTTGTGCACGCCAGACAAAATGTTGAGCGGTATTTCGTTCGTCTTTACGTTTCGATTTTAAATTCTGTCGAGGTTGACTTTGTTTTTCATTCTTTTGGAGTCGGTAAAATAAATAGCAATTTATCTCTGAGATCAATGTAAAGGACTTGTCCCTTTCCCAAAATTTCAGGTTTGTTCCTATGGAAGAAATTATTATTTTTATAATTAAAAATGAAACAGATGGATTAAACAACAGATAATGACGAGATCCGCTTAAATGCAAATTCTTAAAATACCTAAGTGAAGAAATCAAAATAGTGTTATTTTAACAAATTATGAGGAATTTATTTTTGATAGAATGTCATCAGTAAAATTTACCCTATCATGAACACAATAAACCTTATTACAAAATTATGGAAGGTTAATTGAAGTTTCGGCTGATTGATGTATCTCCGTTCACCTGAAAACTTACGTAATTTTTAAGTAAATTATTAAAATTTAACATCTCAAGAAATGGAATAGAATAAAAAAGAGTAATTATTTGATACATAAATCATAACAAATACTCTGTTGGAACACATTGCTCTTCCAGGTGATTATTTCCAGTTAATTGGCTTGCATCATTGCATTAATCACCTTAAACTTTCAGTTTTAATCAAATATTCTAATACTAAAGTGGATCAATTCATTCGATCAGATCTATTTCTCAAAACATTTGGAACGTTTTGACAAAATGAGAAATCCTAATGTAAAATAAAGAGAAAAGTTTCAATAATGGAATTCCTAAATCTCGTATAACTCAAGATGTTGAATAGTAAAGTTGAAGTTCTGTTTAATAAGTTAGATATTTTCATCGTTCATAACTTGAGCGAGGTTTGGCACAGATCATTTGACTGTCTAGCAGAATACATTGCGTTCTGACACACGGCAATCTGACTTCAAGTTCCGCTAAGGTCAACCTTGCGTCATTCATTTCCGAGATCAATAAAAACTTATAACAGTTCAATGAACAAATGCAACTATGAGGACCTCGAATAAGACACCTTGCAGTATATTGTGCAGTTGTTTGTGATCTGAGTTAAAATCACACACTTTTTATTTTACCGATTTTGAAAAAAGGATCAGACACGTTTTATAACTCCTGCAAGATCTCCAATACTTGTGAGGCAGATATCATTAATATTCCGTTTGAGCTGTTGCAGGTCAACCTTTACAGGAATAATGAAGAGGGATGCTACTTAGGGGATGAAGGATTTAGCATAGGTAGTTAATAATGGGAACAAACTGAGGTTTAATACAAGAAAAAGAAGCAAAGGACTAAAAAAAGACGAAAAAACTAAGGCAATGTATGTAATTACATCCCTTTTTTAAATAACACCCTAAGCCAGTTAAATCACCATGTAAGGTTGTTCTCCTTTGTAGCACATGACTCAAAATTATATCAGGGTTTCCCCACTCTACCTTCACCAGTTCTATTAATAAATCCCTTTCTATTTCTGTTATGTTTTCCTTTCTAGTCTATTATTTCAGTCTTGAAGTTTTGGGGGTTTATTTTTGTGAAGAACTTTTATGCATCAATTATGCAAAGGAAAGGAGTTTACTTTTGCAAAGATAAATTACTTTTGACAGCAAAGTGTAATAACAAATAGAATGCTCATTGGACAGAAACAAGATATTTATAAATAAAGCTGACTTCTGAGATGATAAAAATATCTTCCACTGAAAACTGATGTTGCAACGAAGGCTTTGTAAATCTAATTCAAATCACAAATATTTTGAACATCCATTCTTTTCTCATATTTTGTGTGTTTTTCATTCATACTTTACGCGGTGACTTAAATCTGTTTTATATCTTATATAATAAAATATCCGTAAATGCAAACAGAACCTTCGTGAAGAAGAAAAGGAAGCTTACAAACTGAAGAATGACAATTCAATCATCCTAAAAGAAACCGATTAGGGAAGGGTGAAAGCAGTCACGGACCAAAACTACTATAAAGATAAAATATTGGAAACAGACTAATCCTGCTACAAGGAAGAACCAAGACACGCGGAGAAAGTAATAGTGAATACACTCAAAAGTCTGATAAATGAGTACCAACGTTCGTTCACAGATAAAGAGAAAGATTATTTATGCAGCTCTGTAATGAAAGAGAGTAATTTCTATGGATCACCCAAGATCTGCGAATGCTCCAAAATGCAAGGATCAGCATATAAAAATACTAAGACTTACTGACATCAAATTGAGACCAACAGTTGCTGGACCTTGAGCCCCAACACAACAACTGAGCCATCTTTTGGATATACTCCTCAAACCGTTGTGCCCATTAATGCCCAGCTATACCCGAGACGATATGGATTTCATCAAACACATTCCACCCACTGTCCCAGAACGTACTATACTTAAAAGATTTGACTAATCTTTGTACAAATACATCACACTTTGGGCCTGGAAGCAATCAAACACTGGGTAGAAAAACATAGCGGACGGATGGACGAACGCTTCAAAACACATTTCCAAAGACACACGCCGGGAACTAGAAGACAACACCTTTAGATTCGATAATAAACTATATCGACAGGTAAAAAGAACACCACTACCGGGACGAGGTTCGCACACATACTCGCACCCAGAGGTAGATATACATATGTGTGTATATTTCTGAGCATATATGTGTGTATGTGCGTATATGTGCGTGTATGTGTGTGGATGTGTGTGTTGGTACATAGAGAGGCGAAGCGGATACTCGAGGTTGTGCAAGTCAAGTAAGAAATAAACATGAAACTGCTGCCACATTAAGATATTCTTCTCCTCCTGCATCTTCTGCTTCTTCCTCTTGTTCTTCTTCTTCTTCTTCGTCTTCTTCTTCTTCTTCTCCGTCTTCTTCTCCGTCTTCTTCTTCTTCTTCTTCTCCGTCTTCTTCTTCTTCTTCTCCTTTGTCTTCTTCTTCTTCTTCTTCTTCTTCTTCTTCTTCTTCTTCTTCTTCTTCTTCTTCTTCTTCTTCTTCGTTATCTTTCTTCTTCTTTTTCTTCCTTTCATTCTGAAGTCAAAGTGTTTGATATCGTATCACAAATATTTTCCATATAATCTATTTTACTCTTTCTTTACTGCTATAGATATCTGCAATGGAACAACATTGAAACCATCAAAGAAGGTGCATTCACGGGGCTTTCAAATTTAAAAGAATTGTAAGTTCGTTCAGTTTCTTGATACTATTTTCCGAAAGTAATAATTGATGCTGATATTTAAGCTCACAAATGTATAAAATTTCTGACTGCACCAAACAAAATCAATTCGAATTTGTAGAATGAACAAGATTTAGGGAGATAAAAAGAGAATAGGTGAGATGGAGACAATGTGAGAGAAAGTGAAATAATAGGAAAAATATAATGTTCCTTTATTGTAGTTGCTTTGTTTCAATTCGCATCTCAATAACTCAGTTTTGTTCCCCAAATTTCAATGATTTTGATATGAATTTGTATTAGAAATGGTAACGTTTGTGAGTTTACATGTTTGCATCAGATATTTTTAGCTGAAGTATATGTGTATGTTCATATATAAGTGTAGTTCTGTGTGAAATGTGACTATATTATTCCTTTATTTTATATTTTGCATCTTCCTCCATTTCTTATTTCAATATTCTCCTTCGTGTTTCGATATTATCACACAATTTCGAATTTTATCATTCACTTCACGTTATTTATGTAATAGAGCAACTGAAGTGGAAGCGGAAAATATATAATCGAATAATATAGTCACATACATTCTATCTTTAAACCTGAAATACTTACTGTACTTGTAAGCTGGAATATTTGGCCTGATACAATTAAACTGCTGATATATTTCTTGTAAGCGTGTGTTTTCTAATATTCTTGTGACAATGAAGCGATATGAAATAAATAATCTCTCTCACCATATGTCCACAAGGGTGAGTGGGAATATGTGTGATGTGAGTGTGCATACCGCATTCCGTCGTTGATACTATGAATATAAGAATGCGAATGAGTGCGTTTGAATATGTTGATTTCTGGTTCCGTATATTCCATGATTTTTCAGCCATGTCTTCTCGCCCAAAATTTATCGATCTATCCTTGAATTATTTCCTGATATTTCGAAAACATTTTAAGGGTCGTCTTGAAGACCATGATTTTTAATGTATCTTCTTCTTCTTCTTCTTCTTCTTCTTCTTCTTCTTCTTCTTCTTCTTCTTCTTCTTCTTCTTCTTTCTTCTTCTTCTTCTTCTTCTTCTTCTTTTTCTTCTTCTTCTTCTTCTTCTTCTTCACCTTCTTCTTCTTCTTCTTCTTCTTCTTCTCCTCCTCCTCCTCCTCCTTCTTCTTCTTCTTCTTCTTCTCCTTCTCCTTCTTCTTCTTCTTGGTCTTCTTCTTCTCCTTCTTCTTCTTCTTCTCTTCTTCTTTCTTCGTCTTCTTCTTCTTTCCTACTTCATCTTCTTCATGTTCCTCTACTCCTTCGTCGTCTTCTTCTTCTTCTTCCTCTTATTTTTCTCCTTCTTCTCTTCTTCTTCTTCTTCTTCTTCCTTTTCTTTGTCTTCTACTTCTACTTCCTCTTCTTCTTCTTCTTCTTCTTCTCTCTATCTTCTTCTTCTGCTTCTTCTTCTTCTTCTTCTTCTTCTTCTTCTTTTTCTTCTTTTTTTCTTCTCTGTACTTTCTGCTTCCTCACTTGTCTCCCTCTTTTCCATTCTCTGCCAATTCTTCCTGCTCTTCCTGCTCTTTCTGCTGCTACACCCAGCTCCCTCCCCTCAGTCATCCCTTCCTTTGTCCTCCTCCTAACATCCCCGCCTATCCACCTCCTCGTCAATTCTCCTTCCTCTTCTTCTTCTTCTAATTCTTCTTCTTCTTCTCCTTCTCCTTCTCCTTTCTAGTTCTTCTTCTTCTTCTTCTTCTTCGTAATCTTTCTTCTTTTTCTTCCTTTCATTCTGAAGTCACAGTGTTTGATGTCGTATCACAAATATTTTCCATATAATCTATTTTACTCTTTCTTTACTGCGACAGAGTTCTTGGTGCCAACAACATTGAAACCATCAAAGAAGGTGCATTCACGGGGCTTTCAAATTTAAAAGAATTGTAAGTTCGTTCAGTTTCTTGATACTATTTTCCGAAAGTAATAATTGATGCTGATATATAAGCTCACAAATGTATAAAATTTCTGACTGCACCAAACAAAATCAATTCGAATTTGTAGAATGAACAAGATTTAGGAAGATACAAAGAGGATATGAGAGAGCGAGACACTGTGAAATAAAGGGAGAGAATTTGAGAGAGAAAATGAAATAATAGGAAAAATATAATGTTCCTTTATTGTAGTTGCTTTGTTTCAATTCGCATCTAAATAACTCATTTTTGTTCCCCAATTTCAATGATTTTGATATGAATTTGTATTAGAAATGGTAACGTTTGTGAGTTTACGTGTTTGCATCAAATATTTTAAGCTGAAGTATATGTGTATGTTCATATATAAGTGTAGTTCTGTGTGAAATGTGACTATATGTTTCGATATTATCATTCAACTTCGAATTTTGTCATTCACTTCACGTTATTTATGTAATAGAGCAACTGAAGTGGAAGCGGAAAATATATAATCGAATAATATAGTCACATACATTCTATCTGTAAACCTGAAATACTTACTGTACTTGTAAGCTGGAATATTTGGCCTGATACAATTAAAATGCTGATATATTTCTTGTAAGCGTGTGTTTTCTAATATTCTTGTGACAATGAAGCGATATGAAATAAATAATCTCTCTCACCATATGTCCACAAGGGTGAGTGGGAATATGTGTGATGTGAGTGTGCATAGCGCATTCCGTCGTTGATACTATGAATATAAGAATGTGTATGAGTGCATTTGAATATGTTGATTTCTGATTCCGTATATTCCCTGATTTTTCAGCCATGTCTTCTCGCCCAAAATTTATCGATCTATCCTTGAATTATTTCCTGATATTTTAAGAACATTTTCAGTTGCGTCTTCAACACCATGATTTTCAATGTGCCTTCTTCTTCTTCTTCTTCTCCTTCCTCTTCTCCTTCTTCATTTTCTTCTTTTAATTCTCTTCCACCTCCTCTCCGCCCCTCCTCCTCCTTTTTCTTCTTGTAATTCTCCCCCTCTGTTCCTTTTTCTTCTCCTTCTTCTTCTCATCCTCGTCCTCATTCATTTTCTTTTTCTTCTTCTTCTCTCTTCTACTTCTTTTTTCTTTTTTTTCTTCTTCTTCTTCTTCTTCTTCTTCTTCTTCTCCTTCTTCTTCTTCCACTTCTTCTTCTACGTCTTCTTCTTCTTCTTTTTCTTCTTGCAATTCTTCTTCTTCCACTCCAGCTCCTCATCTTCCTTCTTCTTCTTCTTTATGTTCTTATTCTTCGGCCTCTCCTCCTGCTGCTCCTTTTCTTCTTCTTCTTCTTCTTCTTCTTCTTCTTCTTCTTCTTCTTCTACTTCTTATTCTTATTCTCTTCCTACGTCTTCTACCTCTTTTCCTCGTCCTCCTTCTTATTCATTTTTTCTGCTTCTACTTCTTCTTTTTCTTTTCTTCTTCTTTTTCTTCTTCCCCCTCCTCCTCCTCTTCTTGTTTTTCTTCTACTCCTACTTCTTCCACTTCATCCCCCTCCTCCTCCTTTTTCCTCTTCCTTCTTCTTCTATTCCTTTTTCCTCTTGTTTTTCTACTTCTTCCTATTTTTCTTGTTCTGCTTTTTATTCAAATCTTCTTTTTCTTCCTCTTCTTCTTTTTTTCCTCCTTCTTTTTTCTTCTTCTCTTTCTTCTACTTCATTTTTTTCTCCTTCTACTTCTTTATCTACTTCTCCTCCTCCTTTTTTCTTCTTCTTATCCTCTTCTTTTTGTTATTCTCTTCTCCTCCTC
>NC_043021.1:23331386-23371386 GCF_006345805.1 Octopus sinensis | reverse complement strand
CTAGCCCTACCGCTCCACATCCTCCTTCTTTTTCTTCTTCGTTTTCGTCTTCTTTTTTCTTCTTTTTATCTACTTTCTACTTCTTCGACTTCTCCTCCTCCTCCTTCTCTTCCTTCTTCTTAGCTTCTTTGTTTGTTATTCTCTTCCTCCTTCTCCTACACCTCCTATTTCCCACCCTCCTGCATCTCCTTGTCCTCCCCCGTCCTCATCTTTCTTCTTCTCCTCCCATCCTCTTCCTCCAACTCCTCCTTCTTCCACATCTTCTCCTCCTCGTTTTCCTCCTAATCTTCTTCTTTTCCCCTTCCCCACCTCCCCTTCCTTGTCTTCTTCTTCTCCTCAATCTCTTTCCTGTTCCTCTTCTTCTCTTATTATTTTCCTATAATTTTGTCCCTTTTTATAAGGAACAATATTGAATATGTTATCGCAATTCACACTATGTCAATCTAACCAATATTGTTTCCTGCTTCAGACGTCTTTCCTACAATAAAATTTCAACGATTGAAAAAGAGATGTTTGAAGGCCTTCACAACTTAGAGAAATTGTAAGTTCTTTCAATGTTGTCGTTTATACATGAGGAATATACTATGTCTTTAAATTTAATATCCCCTTATTTCCATGTTTTCTCACTCTCTATTACTGTAAATCATATTCAGTTCTCATATTCGTCTTATATTTATTTGATTGAGTCTGAACATGTCAATGACTGTCAGTTGATAATTGTCTGCATAAAAATGTTATTCCTGAAAATATATATGTGTATGTTCATATGTATGTCTGTATCTGCACTATTAATATAAGTTTTAGCTACTATTTTCTTACACATTGTTCTGTTGATTCTGAGGTTCCGTGTGGTTATTTATCCACACTTCCACCGAGATAATTTTTTGTTATTGTTGTTGTTGTTGTTTTGTTCTTCTTCTTGTAATTATCTTTTCAGCCCTCCTCCTCCACCTCCTTCTCCTCCTTTTTCTTCTTCTTCTTATTATTATTGCAATTCTCCTCCTCAACCTCCCCTCTTCGTCCTACTCATCCTCCTTTTTCTTCAATTTCTTCTTTCTCTTCTTCTATTTTTCTTCTACTTCATCTTCTTCGTCTTCTTCTTTCCTTCTTCATCTCCTACATGTTCCTCTTCTTCTTCGGCGTCTTCTTCTTCTTCTTCTTCCTCTTCTTCTTCTTCTACTTCATCATCTTCTTCTTCTTCTTGTTACTTTTCTTCGTGTTCTACTTCATCTTTGTCTTCTTCTTTGCCTTCTTTTTTCTTCTTATTTTTCTACTTATTTGTATTCTTCTTCTGTTTTTCTTCTTCTTCCGCTTTTTCTTCTTCTTCTTCTTCTTTTTCTTCTCCTTCTTTTTCTTCTCTGTACTTTCTGCTTCGTCACTGGTCTCCCTCTTTTCCATTCTCTGCCAATTCTTCCTCTTATTCTCATTCTCATGCTCTTCCTGCTCCTTCTGCTTCTACCCCCAGCTGCCGCTCCTCAGTCATCCATTCCTTGGTCCTCCTCCTAACCTCCCCACCACACCTTCTCTTCCGCCCCCTCCACCTCCTGCCCAATTCTCCTTCTTCTACTTTCTTCTTCTACTCCTCTTCTTCTTCTTCTTCTTCCTCCTCCTCCTGCTTCTACTTCTTCTTTTTCTTCGTTATCTTTCTTCTTTTTCTTCCTTTCATTCTAAAGTCACAGTGTTTGATGTCGTGTCACAAATATTTTCCATATAATCTATTTTACTCTTTCTTTACTGCTATAGAGATCTGTCCAAGAACAAGATTTCAACCATCAAAGACGGTACATTCAAGGGGCTTTCGAATTTAAAAGAATTGTAAGTTCTTCAGTTACTTGATACTATTATCCGAAAGTAATAATTGATGCTGATATATAAGCTCACAAATGTATAACATTTCAGACTGCCCCGAACAAAATCAATTCAAATTTGTAGAATGAACAAGATTTAGGAATATGCAAAGAGAATATGAGAGAGCGAGACAATGTGAAAGAAAGAGAGAGAATTTGAGAGAGAAATTGAAATAATAGGAAGAATATAATGTTCCTTTATTGTAGTTGCTTTGTTTCAATTCGCATCTCAATAACTCATTTTTGTTCCACAAATCTCAATGATTTTGATATGAATTTGTATTAGAAATGCTAACGTTTGTGAGTTTACATGTTTGCATCAAATATTTTTAGCTGAAGTATATGTGTATGTTCATATATAAGTGTAGTTCTGAGTGAAGTGTGACTATATTATTTCTTTATTTTATATTTTGCATCTTCCTCCATTTCTTATTTCAATATTCTCCTTCGTGTTTCGATATTATCACACAACTTCGAATTTTGTCATTCACTTCACGTTATTTATGTAATAGAGCAACTGAAGTGGAAGCGGAAAATATATATTCGAATAATATAGTCATATACATTCTATCTTTAAACCTGAAATACTTACTGTACTTGTAAGCTGGAATATTTGGCCTGATACAATTAAACTGCTGATATATTTCTTGTAAGCGTGTGTTTTCTAATATTCTTGTGACAATGAAGCGATATGAAATAAATAATCTCTCTCACCATATTTCCACAAGTTTGATTGGGAATATGTGTGATGTGAGTGTGCATAGCGCATTCCGTCGTTGATACTATGAATATGAGAATGTGTATGAGTGCATTTGAATATGTTGATTTCTGATTCCGTATATTCCCTGATTTTTCAGCCATGTCTTCTCGCCCAAAATTTATCGATCTATCCTTGAATTATTTCCTGATATTTTGAGAACATTCTCAGTTTCATCTTAAACACCATGATTTTCAATGTGTCTTCTTCTTCGTCTTCTTCTTCTTCTTCTTCTTCTTTTCTTCTTCTTCTTCTTCTTCTTCGTCCTCTTCTTCTTCTTCCTCTCCTGCTATTCCTCCTCCTCCTTCTCCTTCATCTTCTTTTTAATCTTCACCTTCTTCTTCTTCCTACTCCTCTCCTCTGCTCCTCCTTTTTCTTCTCTTCTTCTTCTTCTTCTTCTTCTTCTTTTGTTCTTCTTCTCCTCCACCTCCTCTTCCTTCTTCTACTTTTTCCCGCTGCTCCTTTTTCATTTTCTTCTTGTAATTCTCTTCCTCCTCCTCTCCCTCCCACTCCTCCTCCTTCTTCATCTTGTAATTCTCGTCCACCCCCCCTCACCGGTCCTGCTTCTTTTTATCTTCTTCTAATTTTTGCTCCTCGTCTTCCTCCTTCTTATTCGTTTTCTTCTAAATCTCTTTCTTCTATTTCTTTTTTTCTTCTTCTACTTCTTCTCCTCCCCCTTCATTCTCCTCCTTTTACTTGTGCATCCACTTCCTCCGTCTCCTTCTTTCTTCTTCTTATGTAATTCTCCCCCTCCCCTCCCCCACCTCCTTTTCCTTCTTCTTCTTCTCTTCTTATTCTTCTTGTAATTCTCCCTCCCCATCCTCATGCTTCTCAATTTTCTTCTCCTTCTTTTTCTTCTTCTTCTTCTTCTTCTTTTTCTTCTATTCCTTCTTCTTCTTCTTCTTCTTCTTCCACTTTCTACTTCTTCTACTACTACTCATCATCCTTCTTCTTCCTATCTTCTCCTTTTTGTTATTCTCCTCCTCCTTCTCCTCCTCCTCGTCCTCCTCGTCCTCCTCCTTCATCATCTTCTCCTTCTTCTTTTCTCCTTTTCTTCTTCTTCTTCTCCTTTTCTTCTTCGTCTTCTCCTTTTCTTCTTCATTTCGTATTATTTTCCTATAATTTTGTCCCTTTTCATAAAGAACAATATTGAATATGTTATCGCAATTCACACTATGTCAATCTAACCAATATTGTTTCCTGCTTCAGAAATCTTGGCAACAATAAAATTTCAAGGATTGAAAAGGAGATGTTTCAAGGCCTTCACAACTTAGAGGAATTGTAAGTTCATTCAATGTTGTCGTTTATACATGAGGAATATACTATGTCTTTAAATTTAATATCCCCTTATTTCCATGTTTTCTCACTCTCTATTACTGTAAATCATATTCAGTTCTCATATTCGTCTTATATTTATTTGATTGAGTCTGAACATGTCAATGACTGTCAGTTGATAATTGTCTGCATAAAAATGTTATTCCTGAAAATATATGTGTATGTTCATATGTATGTCTGTATCTGCACTATTAATATAAGTTTTAGCTACTATTTTCTTACACATTGTTCTCTTGATTCTGTGGTGCCGTGTGGTTATTTATCCACACTTCCACCGAGATAATTTTTTGTTATTGTTGTTTTGTTCTTCTTCTTGTAATTATCTTTTCAGCCCTCCTCCTCCACATCCTTCTCCTCCTTTTTCTTCTACTTCTTATTATTATTGCAATTCTCCTCCTCAACCTCCCATCTTCGTCCTACTCATCCTCCTTTTTCTTCAATTTCTTCTTTCTCTTCTATTTTTCTTCTACTTCATCTTCTTCGTCTTCTTCTTTCCTTCTTCATCTCCTACATATTCCTCTTCTTCTTCGTCGTCTTCTTCTTCTTCTTCTTCTTCTTCTTCTACTTCATCATCTTCTTCTTCTTGTTACTTTTCTTCGTGTTCTACTTCATCTTTGTCTTCTTCTTTGCCTTCTTTTTTCTTCTTATTTTTCTACTTATTTGTATTCTTCTTCTGTTTTTCTTCTTCTTCCCCTTTTTCTTCTTCTTCTTCTTCTTTTTCTTCTTCTTTTTCTTCTCTGTACTTTCTGGTTCGTCACTGGTCTCCCTCTTTTCCATTCTCTGCCAATTCTTCCTCTTATTCTCATTCTCATGCTCTTCCTGCTCCTTCTGCTTCTACCCCCAGCTGCCGCTCCTCAGTCATCCATTCCTTGGTCCTCCTCCTAACCTCCCCACCACACCTTCTCTTCCGCCCCCTCCACCTCCTGCCCAATTCTCCTTCTTCTACTTCTTCTTCTACTCCTCCTCTTCTTCTTCTTCTTCTCCTCCTCCTGCTTCTACTTCTTCTTTTTCTTCGTTATCTTTCTTCTTTTTCTTCCTTTCATTCTGAAGTCACAGTGTTTGATGTCGTGTCACAAATATTTTCCATATAATCTATTTTACTCTTTCTTTACTGCTATAGAGATCTGTCCAAGAACAAGATTTCAACCATCAAAGACGGTACATTCAAGGGGCTTTCGAATTTAAAAGAATTGTAAGTTCTTCAGTTACTTGATACTATTTTCCGAAAGTAATAATTGATGCTGATATATAAGCTCACAAATGTATAACATTTCAGACTGCCCCGAACAAAATCAATTCAAATTTGTAGAATGAACAAGATTTAGGAATATGCAAAGAGAATATGAGAGAGCGAGACAATGTGAAAGAAAGAGAGAGAATTTGAGAGAGAAATTGAAATAATAGGAAGAATATAATGTTCCTTTATTGTAGTTGCTTGTTTCAATTCGCATCTCAATAACTCATTTTTGTTCCCCAAATCTCAATGATTTTGATATGAATTTGTATTAGAAATGCTAATGTTTGTGAGTTTACATGTTTGCATCAAATATTTTTAGCTGAAGTATATGTGTATGTTCATATATAAGTGTAGTTCTGAGTGAAATGTGACTATATTATTTCTTTATTTTATATTTTGCATCTTCCTCCATTTCTTATTTCAATATTCTCCTTCGTGTTTCGATATTATCACACAACTTCGAATTTTGTCATTCACTTCACGTTATTTATGTAATAGAGCAACTGAAGTGGAAGCGGAAAATATATATTCGAATAATATAGTCACATACATTCTATCTTTAAACCTGAAATACTTACTGTACTTGTAAGCTGGAATATTTGCCCTGATACAATTAAACTGCTGATATATTTCTTGTAAGCGTGTGTTTTCTAATATTTTTGTGACAATGAAGCGATATGAAATAAATAATCTCTCTCACCATATTTCCACAAGTGTGATTGGGAATATGTGTGATGTGAGTGTGCATACCGCATTCCGTCGTTGATACTATGAATATAAGAATGCGAATGAGTGCATTTGAATATGTTGATTTCTGATTCCGTATATTCCCTGATTTTTCAGCCATGTCTTCTCGCCCAAAATTTATCGATCTATCCTTGAATTATTTCCTGATATTTTGAGAACATTTTCAGTTTCATCTTAAACACCATGATTTTCAATGTGTCTTCTTCTTCTTCTTCTTCTTCTTCTTCTTCTTTTCTTCTTCTTCTTCTTCTTCTTCTTCTTCTTCTCTCCTGCTATTCCTCCTCCTCCTTCTCCTGCTATTCCTCCTCCTCCTTCTCCTTCATCTTCTTTTTTTTCTTCACCTTCTTCTTCTTCCTACTCCTCTCCTCCTGCTCCTCCTTTTTCTTCTCTTCTTCTTCTTCTTCTTTTGTTCTTCTTCTCCTCCTCCTCCTCCCCTTCTTCTACTTTTTCCCGCTGCTCCTTTTTCATTTTCTTCTTGTAATTCTCTTCCTCCTCCTCTCCCTCCCGCTCCTCCTCCTTCTTTATCTTGTAATTC
The DNA here is from genome assembly GCF_006345805.1 of Octopus sinensis. Lineage (NCBI taxonomy): Eukaryota > Metazoa > Mollusca > Cephalopoda > Octopoda > Octopodidae > Octopus > Octopus sinensis. The sequence goes on along the minus strand of NC_043021.1, from coordinate 23,364,928 downwards.
TCTTCCACCCCCCCTCACCGATCCTGCTTCTTTTTATCTTCTTCTACATTTTCCTCCACGTCTTCCTCCTTCTTATTCGTTTTCTTCTTCATCTCTTTCTTCTACTTCTTTTTTCTTCTACTTCTTCTCCTCCCCCTTCATTCTCCTCCTTTTACTTGTGCATCCACTTCCTCTGTCTCCTTCTTCTTCTTCTTGTAATTCTCATCCTCCCCTCCCCCACCTCCTTTTGCTTCTTCTACTTCTTCTTCTTCTTCTTCTTCTTCTTCTTCTTCTTCTTATTTTTCTTGTAATTCTCCCTCCCCATCCTCATGCTTCTCCTTTTTCTTCTCCTTCTTTTTCTTCTCCTTCTTTTTCTTCTTCTTCTTCTTCTTCTTTTTCTTCTATTCCTTCTTCTTCTTCTTCTTCTTCTTCCACTTTCTACTTCTTCTACTACTACTCATCATCCTTCTTCTTCCTATCTTCTCCTTTTTGTTATTCTCCTCCTCCTTCTCCTCCTCCTCGTCCTCCTCGTCCTCCTCCTTCATCATCTTCTCCTTCTTCTTTTCTCCTTCTTCTTCTTCTTCTTCTTCTTCTTCTTCGCCTTCTCCTTTTCTTCTTCATTTCGTATTATTTTCCTATAATTTTGTCCCCTTTCATAAAGAACAATATTGAATATTTGGCCGCCTGGAATATTCCCCGCCTCTCCACCTCCTTCGCCTCCTCCACCTCCTCGTCAATCTCCTTCCTCTTCTTCTTCTTCTTCTTCTTCTTCTTCTTCTTCTAATTCTTCTTCTTCTTCTCCTTCTCCTTCTCCTTTCTAGTTCTTCTTCTTTATCTTCTTCTTCTTCTACATTCTCTTCGTCTTCTTCTTCTTCTTCTTCTTCTTCTTCTTCTTTTTCTTCTTCGTTATCTTTCTTCTTTTTCTTCCTTTCATTCTGAAGTCACAGTGTTTGATGTCGTATCACAAATACTTTCCATATAATCTATTTTACTCTTTCTTTATTGCTATAGATATCTGAGATGGAACAACATTTCAACCATCAAAGAAGGTGTATTCACGGGGCTTTCGAATTTAGAGACATTGTAAGTTCGTTCAGTTTCTTGATACTATTATCCGAAAGTAATAATTGATGCTGATACATAAGCTCACAAATGTATAAAACTTCAGACTGCACCGAACAAAATCAATTCAAATTTGTAGAATGAATACGATTTAGGAAGATACAAAGAGAATATGAGAGAGCGAGACAATGTGAAAGAAAGAGAGAGAATTTGAGAGAGAAAATGAAAATATAGGAAAAATATAATGTTCCTTTATTGTACTTGCTTTGTTTCAATTCGCATCTCAATAACTCATTTTTGTTCCCCAAATTTCAATGATTTTGATATGAATTTGTATTAGAAATGGTAACCTTTCTGAGTTTACATGTTTGCATCAAATATTTTTAGCTGAAGTATATGTGTATGTTCATATATAAGTGTAGTTCTGAGTGAAGTGTGACTATATTATTTCTTTATTTTATATTTTGCATCTTCCTCCATTTCTTATTGGAATATTCTCCTTCGTGTTTCGATATTATCACACAACTTCGAATTTTGTCATTCACTTCATGTCTCCACCCCCTCCCCTCCACTTTTTAATCTTCTACATATTCTTCTTCTCCTATACCCTATGTTCCTCCTCCTATTTTCCTCTCCCTTCTGCACATCCATATCCTCCCCCTTCCTCATCCTTCTTCTTCTCCCCTCCTCCTTCTCCTCCTACTCCTCCTTCTTCTACTTCTTCCCCCCCACCCCTTCCTCCTTGACTTCTTCCTTTCCCCTTCTCCCTCCTCCCCTTCTTCTTTATTTTCTCTTCTACTCAATCTCTTTCCTGTTCCTCTTCCTCTCGTATTATTTTCCTATAATTTTGTCCCTTTTCATAAAGAACAATATTGAATATGTTATCGCAATTCACACTATGTCAATCTAACCAATATTGTTTCCTGCTTCAGACGTCTTTCCAACAATAAAATTTCAAGGATTGAAAAAGAGATGTTTCAAGGCCTTCACAACTTAGAGAAATTGTAAGTTCTTTCAATGTTGTCGTTTATACATGAGGAATATACTATGTCTTTAAATTTAATATCCCCTTATTTCCATGTTTTCTCACTCTCTATTACTGTAAATCATATTCAGTTCTCATATTCGTGTTATATTTATTTGATTGAGTCTGAACATGTCAATGACTGTCAGTTGATAATTGTCTGCATAAAAATGTTATTCCTGAAAATATATATGTGTATGTTCATATGTATGTATGTATCTGCACTATTAATATAAGTTTTAGCTACTATTTTCTTACACATTGTTCTGTTGATTCTTATTTATCCACACTTCCACCGAGATCATTTTTTGTTTATTGTGGTGTTGTTTATCTTCTTCTTGTAATTCTCCTATTCCCCTCCTCCTCCACCTCCTTCTCATTTTTCTTCTTTTTATTGCAATTCTCCTCCTCAACCTCCCCTCTTCGTCCTACTCATCCTCCTTCTTCTTCAATTTCTTCGTTCTCTTCTATTTTTCTTCTTCTTCATCTTCTTCGTCTTCTTCTCTTTCCTTCTTCATCTTCTTCATGTTCCTCTTCTTCTTCTTCTTCTTCTTCTTCTTTTCTTTGTCTTCTTCTTCTTCTTCCTCTTCTTCTTCTTCTTCTTCTTCTTCCTTTTCTTTGTCTTCTTCTTCTTTTACTCCCTCTTCTTCTTCTGTATCTTATTCTTCTTCTTCTTCCTTTTTTGTCTTCTTCTTTTACCTCCTCCTCTTCTTCTTCTTTTTCTTCTCCCTCTTATTCTTCTTCTTCTTCTTCCTCTTCTTCTTCTTCTTCTTTTTCTTCTTCTTTTTCTTCTCTGTACTCTCTGCTTCGTCACTGGTCTCCCTCTTTTCCATTCTCTGCCAATTCTTCCTCTTATTCTCAGTCTCCTGCTCTTCCTGCTCCTTCTGCTGCAACCCCAGCTGCCCCTCCACAGTCATCCCTTCCTTTGTCCTACTCCTAACATCCCCGCCTCTCCACATCCTCCGCCTCCTCCACCACTCCGCCTCTTCCACCTCCTCCGCCTCCTCCACCTCCTCGTCAATTCTCCTTCCTCTTCCTCTTCTTCTTCTTTTTCTTCTTCTTCTACTTCTTCTTCTTCTTCTCCTTCTCCTTCTCCTTTCTAGTCTTCTTCTTTTATTCTTCTTCTTCTACATTCTCTTCGTCTCTTCTTCTTTCTTCTGCTTCTTCTTCTTCTTTTTCTTCTTCGTTATCTTTCTTCTTTTTCTTCCTTTCATTCTGAAGTCACAGTGTTTGATGTCGTATCACAAATACTTTCCATAATCTATTTTACTCTTTCTTTATTGCTATAGATATCTGAGATGGAACAACATTTCAACCATCAAAGAAGAGGTGTATTCACGGGGCTTTCGAATTTAGAGACATTGTAAGTTCGTTCAGTTTCTTGATACTATTACGAAAGTAATAATTGATGCTGATACATAAGCTCACAAATGTATAAAACTTCAGACTGCACCGAACCGAACAAAATCAATTCAAATTGTAGAATGAATACGATTTAGGAAGATACAAAGAGAATATGAGAGAGCGAGACAATGTGAAAGAAAGAGAGAGAATTTGAGAGAGAAAATGAAAATATAGGAAAAATATAATGTTCCTTTATTGTACTTGCTTTGTTCAATTCGCATCTCAATAACTCATTTTTGTTCCCAAAATTTCAATGATTTTGATATGAATTTGTATTAGAAATGGTAACCTTTCTGAGTTTACATGTTTGCATCAAATATTTTTAGCTGAAGTATATGTGTATGTTCATATATAAGTGTAGTTCTGAGTGAAGTGTGACTATATTATTTCTTTATTTTATATTTTGCATCTTCCTCCATTTCTTATTTGAATATTCTCCTTCGTGTTTCGATATTATCACACAACTTCGAATTTTGTCATTCACTTCATGTCTCCACCCCTCCCCCTCCACTTTTTAATCTTCTACATATTCTTCTTCTCCTATACCCTATGTTCCTCCTCCTATTTTCCTCTCCCTTCTGCACATCCATATCCTCCCCCTTCCTCATCCTTCTTCTTCTCCCCTCCTCCTTCTCCTCCTACTCCTCCTTCTTCTACTTCTTCCCCCCCCACCCCTTCCTCCTTGACTTCTTCCTTTCCCCTTCTCCCTCCTCCCCTTCTTCTTTATTTTCTCTTCTACTCAATCTCTTTCCTGTTCCTCTTCCTCTCGTATTATTTTCCTATAATTTTGTCCCTTTTCATAAAGAACAATATTGAATATGTTATCGCAATTCACACTATGTCAATCTAACCAATATTGTTTCCTGCTTCAGATATCTTTCCAACAATAAAATTTCAAGGATTGAAAAAGAGCTGTTTCAAGGCCTTCACAACTTAGAGAAATTGTAAGTTCTTTCAATGTTGTCGTTTATACATGAGGAATATACTATGTCTTTAAATTTAATATCCCCTTATTTCCATGTTTTCTCACTCTCTATTACTGTAAATCATATTCAGTTCTCATATTCGTGTTATATTAATTTGATTGAGTCTGAACATGTCAATGACTGTCAGTTGATAATTGTCTGCATAAAATGTATCCTGAAAATATATATGTGTATGTTCATATGTATGTCTGTATCTGCACTATTAATATAAGTTTTAGCTACTATTTTCTTACACATTGTTCTGTTGATTCTGAGGTCCGTGTGGTTATTTATCCACACTTCCACCGAGATCATTTTTTTGTTATTGTTGTTGTTGTTTTATTCTTCTTCTTGTAATTCTCCTATTCCCCCTCCTCCTCCACCTCCTTCTCATTTTTCTTCTTCTTCTTATTGCAATTCTCCTCCTCAACCTCCCCTCTTCGTCCTACTCATCCTCCTTCTTCTTCAATTTCTTCGTTCTCTTCTATTTTTCTTCTTCTTCATCTTCTTCGTCTTCTTCTTCTTTCCTTCTTCATCTTCTTCATGTTCCTCTTCTTCTTCTTCTTCTTCTTCTTCCTTTTCTTTGTCTTCTTCTTCTTCTTCTCTTCTTCTTCTTCTTCTTCTTCTTCTTCTTTTCTTTGTCTTCTTCTTCTTTTACTCCCTCTTCTTCTTCTGTATCTTATTCTTCTTCTTCTTCCTTTTTTGTCTTCTTCTTTTACCTCCTCCTCTTCTTCTTCTTTTTCTTCTCCCTCTTATTCTTCTTCTTCTTCTTCCTCTTCTTCTTCTTCTTCTTCTTTTTCTTCTTCTTTTTCTTCTCTGTACTCTCTGCTTCGTCACTGGTCTCCCTCTTTTCCATTCTCTGCCAATTCTTCCTCTTATTCTCAGTCTCCTGCTCTTCCTGCTCCTTCTGCTGCAACCCCCAGCTGCCCCTCCACAGTCATCCCTTCCTTTGTCCTACTCCTAACATCCCCGCCTCTCCACATCCTCCGCCTCCTCCACCACTCCGCCTCTTCCACCTCCTCCGCCTCCTCCACCTCCTCGTCAATTCTCCTTCCTCTTCCTCTTCTTCTTCTTTTTCTTCTTCTTCTACTTCTTCTTCTTCTTCTCCTACTCAACCTCCTCCTCCTCCTCCTTCTTCCCCTTCTTCTTCTTCTTCTTCTTCTTCTTCGTTATCTTTCTTCTTTTCTTCCTTTCATTCAGATGTCACAGTGTTTGATGTCGTATCACAAATATTTTCCGTATAATCTATTTTACTCTTTCTTTACTGCTATAGATATCTTGACAACGACAACATTGCAACCATCAAAGAAGGTGCATTCACGGGGCTGGAATATTTGGCCTGATACAATTAAACTGCTGATATATTTCTTGTAAGCGTGTGTTTTCTAATATTCTTGTGACAATGAAGCGATATGAAATAAATAATCTCTCTCACCATATTTCCACAAGGGTTAGTGGGAATATGTGTGATGTGAGTGTGCATAGCGCATTCCGTCGTTGATACTATGAATATAAGAATGTGAATGATTTCATTTGAATATGTTGATTTCTGATTCCGTATATTCCCTGATTTTTCAGCTATGTCTTCTCGCCCAAAATTTATCGATCTATCCTTGAATTATTTCCTGATATTTTGAGAACATTTTCAGTTTCAACATGAACGCCATGATTTTCAATGTGTCTTCTTCTTCTTCTTCTTTTTGTTCTTCTTTTTGTTGTTGTTGTTGTTCTTCTTCTTATCTTCTTATCTTCTTCTTCTTCTTCTTCTTCTTTTACTTCTTCTTCTTCTTCTTCTTCTTTCTTCCTCTGCCTATCCTCCTGCACCTCCTCCTGCTCCTTCTTTTTCTTCTATTCATCTTCTTCTTCTACTTTTACTTCTACTTCTGCTTCTTCTTCTTCTTCTTCTTCTTCTTCTACTACTTCTCCTTCTTCCTCCTCCTCTCCTCCTTCTCCCTCCTTCTCTCCTCCTTCTCTCCTCCTTCTCCTCCTCGTCCTTCTTTTTCTTTTATTCTTCTTCTACTCCTCCACCTCCTCATCCCCCTACTACTCTTTTTTCTATTTTTTTCTTCATCTTCATCTTCATTTTCTTTTCATAATTCTCTTCCTATCAATCTCCCTCGATCTCCTCTCCTTTCTCTTCTTGTTATTCTCCTCCTGACACATTCCTGTCCCCCTACTGCTCCGTTTTCTTCTTCTTCTTCTACTTTCCCTCCTCGTCTTCCTCCTTCTTTCCTTTTTCTTCATCTTCTCTTTCTTCAACTTCATTTTTTCTTTAACTACTTCATCTACTTTTCCTCCTCCTTTTCTTCTTCTTATCTTCTTCTTCTTTTACTTCTACTTCTCCTTCCCCCTTCAACCACCTCCTCCTCCCCTTTTTCCTCCTCTTCCTTCTGCTACTTCTTCTGTTTTTTCTTCTTCTTTTTCTTCTCCTTCCTCTTCTTCTTCTTCTTCTTCTTCCTATTCTTTTTCTCCTTCTTCTTCTACTTTTTTCTTCTTCGCCTCCTCTTCCTCCTTCTTCATATGTTTTTCTTTTACTTCTTCGTTTTCTTCTACTACTTCTTCTTCTTGTAATTCTCCCTCTCCCTCCTCTTCATCATCATCCTTCTTCTTCTTCTTTTCTCTCATTCTTCTTCTTTTTTTCTTCTTCTTCTGTCTTTCAATACTTTTTCGGTTTTCATCTTGAACACCTTCATTTTCCATGTCTTCTTCTTCTTCTTCTTCTTTTTCTTCTACTTCTCCTCCTCCTCCTCCTTCTTCTCCTTCTTCTTCCTCGTTATCTTTCTTCTTTTTCTTCCTTTCATTCTGAAGTCACATTGTTTGATGTCGCATCACAAATATTTTCCATATAATCTATTTTACTCTTTCTTTACTGCTATAGAGCCTTGTACGAGAACAACATTTCAACAATCAAAGAAGGTGCATTCACGGGGCTTTCGAATTTAAAAGAATTGTAAGTTCGTTCAGTTTCTTGATACTATTTTCCGAAAGTAATAATTGATGCTGATATATAAGCTCACAAATGTATAAAATTTCAGACTGCATCGAACAAAATCAATTCAAATTTGTTGAATGAACACGATTTAGGAAGATACAAAGAGAATATGAGAGAGCGAGACACTGTGAAAGAAAGAGAGAGCATTTGAGAGAGAAAGTGAAATAATGTGCATTTGAATATGTTGATTTCTGATTCCGTATATTCCCTGATTTTTCAGCTATGTCATCTCGCCCAAAATTTATCGATCTATCCTTGAAATATTTCCTGATATCTTGAGAACAATTTCAGTTTCGTCTTGAACAACATGATTTTCAAAGTGTCATCTTCTTCTTCTTCTCCTTCACCTTCTTCATCTTCTTCTTCTTCTTCTTTTCTTCTTCTTCTTCTTCTTCTTCTTCTTCTTCTTCTTCTTCCCTACTTCTCCTCGTCCTCCTTCTCCTTTGTCCTCTTCTTCTTCCCCTTCCTGCTACTCCTCCGCCTCCACCTATTTTCCTCTTCTTCCTTCTTCTCCTTCTTTTTCTTTTTTCTCCTTCTTTTTTGATGCTTCTTCTTCTTCTTCTTCATTTTCCGCTTCTTCTTCTCCTTTACTTCTTTTTCTTCTTCTTCTTCTTCTTCTTCTTCTTCTTCTCCTCCCCCTTCTCCCCCTTCTACTTCTTCTTTTCCTTCCTCCACTTTTTAATCTTCTATATCTTCTTATACTCTACCTCTGCACCTCCTCCTATTCCCCCCCCCTGCTGCATCTCCTTGTCCTTCCCTGTCCTCATCCTTATTCACCTCCCCTCCTCTTCCTCCTCCAACTCCTCCTTTTTCTACCTCTTGTCCCCCCTCCACTTCCTCCTTGTCTTCTCCGTTTCCCCTTCCCCACCTCCCCTTCCTTGTCTTCTTCTTCTCCTCAATCTCTTTCCTGTTCCTCTTCCTCTCGTATTATTTTCCTATAATTTTGTCCCTTTTTATAAGGAACAATATTGAATATGTTATCGCAATTCACACTATGTTAATCTAACCAATATTGTTTCCTGCTTCAGACGTCTTTCCTACAATAAAATTTCAAGGATTGAAAAAGAGATGTTTGAAGGCCTTCACAACTTAGAGAAATTGTAAGTTCTTTCAATGTTGTCGTTTATACATGAGGAATATACAATGTCTTTAAATTTAATATCCCCTTATTTCCATGTTTTCTCACTCTCTATTACTGTAAATCATATTCAGTTCTCATATTCGTCTTATATTTATTTGATTGAGTCTGAACATGTCAATGACTGTCAGTTGATAATTGTCTGCATAAAAATGTTATTCCTGAAAATATATATGTGTATGTTCATATGTATGTCTGTATCTGCACTATTAATATAAGTTTTAGCTACTATTTTCTTACACATTGTTCTGTTGATTCTGTGGTGCCGTGTGGTTATTTATCCACACCTCAACCGAAAAATTTTTTTGTTTTTGTTGTTGTTGTTTTTGTTCTTCTTCTTGTAATTCTCCTTGTTCTTCTTCTTCTCCTTCTCCTTCTTTTCCTTTTCTTCTTCTTCACCTCCTCCTCCTCCTTTTTCTCCTTCTTCTTCTTCTTCCTTTTCTTCTTTTTCTGCTTCTTCTTCTTTTTCTCCTTCTCCTCCTCCTTTTTCTTTTTCTCCTCCTCCTCCCCCTCCTTCTTCTTCTTTTCTTCTTCTTCTTCTTCTCCTTTTTCTTCTTTTTCTCCTTCTCCTCCCCTTCTTCTTTTTCTCCTCCTCATTCTTCTTCATTTTCTTCTTCCTTTTCATCGTCTTCTCCTTCTTCTTCTTCTTCGTCTCCTCCTCCTCCCCCTCCTTCTTCTTCTCCTTCTTCTTATTCTTCTTATTCTTCGTCTCCTCCTTCTTCTTCATCTTCTCTTTCCTGTTCTTCTTCTTCTTCTTCTCTTCTTTTCTTCTTCTCTTTCTTGTTATTCTTCTTGTTCTTGTTCTTCTTGTTCTTCTTCTTCTTCCCTTATTCGTTATACTACCATATAAATTCTTTATAAATAAAGTTATTTATCCGCATTTCCATTAGATTAATTTCTTCCTCTTCTCCTTCTTCTTTTTCTTCTTCTTTCTTCTTCTTTTTCTTTTCTTCTTTTTCTTCTTCTTCTTCTTCTTTTTCTCCTTCTTTTTCTTCTTTATCTTCTTCTTCTTTCTTCTTCTTCTTCTTCTTTTCTTCTTTTCTTCTTTTTCTTTCGTCTTATTCTTCTCTTCTCTTCTCTTCTTCTTCTTCTTCTTCTTTATTCTTTTCTTCTTCTTTCTTCTTCTCTTTTCTTCTTCTCCTTCTTATTCTTCTTCTTCTTCTTTCTTCTCTTCTTCTTCTTCTCCCTTTCTTCCTCTCCTCTTCTTTTCTCTATTCTCTTCTTCTTCTTCTTTCTTCTTCTCTTTCTTCTTTCTTCTCCTTCTTCTTCTTCTCTTTTCTTCTTCTCCTTCTCCTTAGATTCTCTCTCTTCTTCTTCTTCTTCTCCTCCTTATTCTTCTCTTCTTCTACTTCTCTTCTCTTCTATTCTTCTTCCTTCTTCTTCTTCTCCTCCTATTCTCCTCTTCTTTTTATTCTCTTCTTCTTCTCCTTCTTTTCTCTTCTTCTCCTTCTTCTTCTTCTTCTTTTCTTCTTCTTCTTCTTTTTCTTCTTCTTCTTCTTCTTCTTCTCCTTCTTCTTCTTCTTCTTCTTTTTTTCTCCTTCTTTTTCTTCTTTTTCTTCTTCTTCTTCTTTCTCTTCTTCTTCTTCTTTTTATCTTCTTTCTCTTCTTATTCTTTCTTCCTTCTTCTTCTTCTTTTCTTCTTTTCTTCTTTTTCTTTCGTCTTATTCTTCTCTTCTCTTCTCTTCTTCTTCTTCTTCTTCTTTATTCTTTTCTTCTTCTTTCTTCTTCTCTTTTCTTCTTCTCCTTCTTATTCTTCTTCTTCTTCTTTCTTCTCTTCTTCTTCTTCTCCCTTTCTTCCTCTCCTCTTCTTTTCTCTATTCTCTTCTTCTTCTTCTTTCTTCTTCTCTTTCTTCTTTCTTCTCCTTCTTCTTCTTCTCTTTTCTTCTTCTCCTTCTCCTTAGATTCTCTCTCTTCTTCTTCTTCTTCTCCTCCTTATTCTTCTCTTCTTCTACTTCTCTTCTCTTCTATTCTTCTTCCTTCTTCTTCTTCTCCTCCTATTCTCCTCTTCTTTTTATTCTCTTCTTCTTCTCCTTCTTTTCTCTTCTTCTCCTTCTTCTTCTTCTTCTTATTCTTCTTCTTCTTCTTCTTCTTCTTCTTTCTTCTTCTTTTTCTTCTTCTTCTCCTTCTTCTTCTATGTTAGCACTGAGGACATCCTCAATAAAATGAGTATTTTGGTCACTCCAAGTTCTTCACATGTTGTGTAGTGGACACTAAGGACTTGGTTCCCTCTACCCATCTATTGACATCGATTTTGCTGGAGTATAATGTAATGAGATTGTCTGTGAAATGTGAAGTGAGGTCAACACGCGTGATCCGTGTCTCGTTCTTAGACTATATATTCTACCCCACCAGATCACACATTCTTAGACCACCCACCATCACTTCAGCAGTAAATAAATACACCACTGAGCGCTGGTGTGGCTGGATCCTACCCACCCAACTCCCTGAGAACAACAATTAGAAGGAAGAAATGATTGCACAGGCAGTAGGAGCTAGCGTAAGAACCACCTTGAAGAACCACAGACTAAAGTATCACTAGTTTAGTTTAGTTTAGTCTCAAAAAGCAAAAGCAAGGCCATGTAGGGGGACAGGGCGTTATGTACAGGGAGGGTGGTCATACAAAGAGTTCAGGCTATTTCTGGTCAAGAGAGACTTTGAACCGAGCGGTCGTCGGCATCTTCACTATCTCGTCCGGCAGCTAATTCCACGGATCCGCAACCCGGACGGAGAAAGCCTCTCTCCTTCGATTGAGATGAAATCCTCGTAGATAGAGCTTTTCGGAGTGACCCTGCAGCCGACGCTCTGGAGCAGGAGTGAAGAACAGCTCTTTCGAGAGTTTACACTTTCCGCTTATGATGTAGTGACCAAGAATGAGATCACCACGGCGTCATCGTTTTTCGAGAGAACAAAGGTCGTGCGTCTTCGGCCTTCCTTCATAAGACAAATGCTTGAAACTATACATGTAAGTTCAAGGTGCAGCCATTTGTGTCGGTGTATCTGGAGATATTGCCGGCCTCTTCATGACCTGGTGGATCAGAAAACCTAAGCAATCCTTGGCAAAACAATCCACAACTCTTCTAATTTACTGTAGGTATATATATGGCATTAATATCACAGTTAAGACCAGCTCTAGTAACGGTAATGTAGAAACTGAGAGGAACATAATGGAGAGCATCCAGCAAGTAGCCAACTCCATCCACCAAAGTATCAAGGTGACTATAGATTATCCCACCCGGCACCCCAACATTTGACACCCCGTCCTTGTTACTGAACTGCACTTAGAGACTGAACAACAGAGTGCAGCTCTTCCACTCCTATTACATGATTTAATTAGTAATTCAGCTCTCAACCTAATTAATTGCATCGTTTTGGCAATGATGATCGAGATGTAAGCTACATTTGGAGCTGAAATAATTGGAAATTGATTCTTTAAAATATTTATTTCAAAGTTTTCGAGGTAAAAAATGGCAGCGTAAGGCAAAAAAGTGACTTTGAATCAAAATATCTCAGTTATTTCCAAAGGAAATGTGTAGATTAATCAAATTTAAAAGAACGTCTTCATGGGGAAGACTCTTTTAGTAAAAATCCCGTTATAAAAATCAACCAAGAAAAAAGCAGTGTGGCTTTTAGCGACGTAGAATTGGTAACAATTAAATCCACGTCGAAGTGTTCTAATGCTTCTGATATTTGTTTGCCAATGATTTCCAATAAAGTTTGATGAGCTATCCTTGTTCTTCATTGTCTTCCGAAGTGTTCAAATTGTAAAGTCATTTTATAGGTACCTAGTATATATCTTCTACCAAAAGGTGACCATTGTTTTATGAACTTTGAATAGGATTCTGATAGTTATGCACTGGTCTGAAGATGGTCAATGTTATTGCAATAATTAATATTCTATTTTTTTGAAAGCCTTTTTTTATCAATTACACTGCTACTGGAGTATGTACTTTTACTATTCCTTGTTTCAGTTTGCGGCCATGCTGGAGTACTACCTTCAAGCGTTTACTCGAACAAATCATCCTTAGTACTGAATTTTTAAAATCTGGCACTTAATCAGTCGGATACCTTTTGAGGAATCACTAAGTTACGGGGGATGTAAACAAACCAATATTGGTTATCAAGCGTTGGTGGGGATAAACACAAAGACAAGCACACGCATATATATATATATATATAATATATATATATATATATATATACGAAGGGAATCCACACAGTTTCCTGCTGCAAATTCACTCACAACGCTTAGTTGACCCAAGGTTATAGTTAATGTTATTTGTCCAAGGTGCCACACAGTTGGACTAAAGAATCCATGGATGTGAGATGTAATTTTCCTGCCACAGAACCTTGCCTGTATGGAGGATGATATTTCTACCATAGATGAGAATGTTGACTAAAACCCATATTGTGCACATAAGAAAGTCTCCTTATTATTTTTTTTATTTTTGTATTTTATTCCCTTCCGTCTTTTGCTGTTTTGTTATTAGGTTTTCTTTTAGGATAATTAAGTTAGATTGAAGGAACCTATTCTTGTTCAAACAACACTTCCCACAGAACTATAAAGCGAAATAAACAATTATAGTGTGTAATATCAGCATTTACCCTGTTAATGTTGACTGAAACGCAATTTAGTACTGAACAGGAAAAACATATTTATTTACTTTTACTTATTTTAAAGTGTGTAATATTTGTCTCTTTTTCAGATATTTGAACAGCAACCCAATAGAAAAATATGAAGATGGCGCTTTCTTATTCCTTCCCAGCATAGTTAAAATGTAAGCAAACAAGTTCTTTTGGGTTATAGGAAAATGAAAATAATAAAATGAGGTCATAAAATTCTCAATTCCTCGTTAAATGTTGTTGGTAATAAACAACAATGAGTTGATTTAAATTTCAGTGGATCAACATGATTTCCGAGCACTGTGTTTTATTATCGAAAAGATTATGTTCAAATATCAGAAGGTTGGTTTGATCTAGTTTACCCCATGTTTATAAATACTCATAATTAACTGGAGTCGAGAGAGTGGCCTACATACAAACCTTCATGCACACATATATAAATTTTCCTGTGTGTGTATGCGTATGTGCATATATAAGCATACACACACACACACATATATATATATTGTTATTACTTATTATATCCTTATGACAACGGAGTTATCAGAAGGAAGAAGAACCACAAAAATTCCATTCAAATATTTCTGATGATTGCTGTATTTGCCTCTGTTTTTCTACCACGAAGCCATTTGGTAATTTGGTAATCAAGGGGCTAAAATATTCTTTCTACGATAAGCACAAGGCCTGCAATTTTGTGGCTGGGGGCTTGTCGATTACATCCACCCTAGTGCTCGGCTGGTACTTAATTCATCGACCCCAAAAAGATGAAAGGCAAAATCGTCCTCCAAATTTTGAACTCAGAACATGAAAAGAGAACACCCTGTAACTAAAGGGCCGATTAATACGCAGTATTACTGTATCGCAAGATTTTGTGATTTGCCAATCTGATTCAATGTGTATGATATCTCCATTCTTCTGTGTTAATACACACACACACACACACACACACACATGTATATATACACGTGTGTGTGGAGAGGTAAAGAAAGAGGGAAATTTAACACAATCCTATCCCTATTAAAGCTTAACCACACTGCTTGGAATGGAGAACCTTTAAGGGAGACAATAGTAGTAGTAAAACTAACAACGTTTGCGCAGTATTAGAGGTTGGGAGGTATACAAGCAGATCTATTTCAAAATTGTATTTATCAGAACATTATAGAATTGCATTACGATGTAGCAAAATTCCTAAAAGGTTCAGAATATTCTCTTCTGAAAATCATATTCAATAAAGGAAGTGCGAGGAGAGAAAATATTTCCAATACCTACAATTTCAGATATATCTGCTATAATTTCCACTTATATTTAGAATGCTTATAAAGCTAAATCTCTCATGTCAAATATAACTGGTATTTTACTCAGCAATATTTCGCAGCTTCGCAATACCTATCAACTTTCGCCACAGCACTTATATGACAATACCGTTTGCCAACAGTAGCTCGTATGCCACTTATATCTTGTAGCTGGTAATCTCTATATTGCAGGTTAGCTATATTTAGTAGATTTATCCATATCTTGTATGTCATCTCTTCAAACATATCATCAAAATCTATCATAGCATATCATCTATATCTAGAATATCCTCTAAATCTAGTATGCCATTTATATATTCTCTAACCACATCCTACCTAATTTTATTTGGTATCTGTTATTTTCAATTATCATTTTCTCATTTCTCCTCTCTAATAAATTTACTGCAGTATGTAGTACAGAATGGTGGCAATGGCTTACATTCATACCCCCCCTCTCTCTCTCTCTCTCTCTCTCTCTCTCTGTAACTCTAACTTTACTTTCTACTACCATATTCATGCTTGAATGTGTATGAAGATGTCTATGATTGCATGTGAAGGGTCAAATGAGAAGCTTAAACCTTCTTTCATTCATTTTCCCTCTAATTTCTACTCAGACATAAGACAATTGAACTGAGAGGTTTTTGGCTTTAGGGATTATCGGATGACCTCCTCATCAATGGATTATTTGGTTTTGGTCAATACACAGCAAATGAGACAGACCAATGAGGCAGCGAGAGCCTGGTCTTATGCAACAATGATCAGGCTTTCAGTGGTACGCTTCAAATCACTTCGCTCAAGCCATGCCCACGATGCTGTATTATCCTTAACATCCTGTTTATTCCTTTCAAACTGTCCATGCATTCTCATTTAAAGAAGGTCTTCTTTTCTCTTCTCCTAAGCACTTTGGATTATCCTACTCTTCCTCCTCCTCCTCCTCCCCCTCCCCTCCTCCTCCTCCTCCTCATCACCATCATCATCATCATCATCATCATCATTATCATCATCATTATCATCATCATCATCATCATATCATCATCATCACAACCATCATCATCATAATCATCACCATCATAATCATCATCATCATCATTATCATCACCATCACCATCATAATCATCACCATCATAATCATCATCATCATCATCATCATCATCATCATCATCATCATATGAAAACTCACAGCTTACTTTTCTGGGTTTGATGGAAAGTGTTACTTGTTTACTGTTTATACTTCAAGAACCCTACGAAGAATTCTTGCGTTCCAAGCAATACTGATTTCTTTTAGGTGTTCTACCTTCACACTTGTACCAATTGTTTTCAGTCATGCTGGGAGTTGAGTGCTAATACTTCCAAATGTACCAATTACTACTGGTATCACCTCTACTCTCTTCATTGTCAACAACCTTCTATTTCTCACTTCAAATAGTCATGATTGTTTAATTATTATTATTATTATTGTTGTTGTTGTTGTTGTTGTTGTTTTCGTTGTATTTTTGTTGATGTTGTTGCTGTTGTTCTTGCTGTTGCTCTTTTTTAAAAACACTGAAAATATTGTATAATAGCCATCTCAATATGGCTAACCACTGACGGTGGGTGTTACTGTAGCTTGTAGCCCCAGGAGATCATCGTCTCCAACTGGCTTTAGGCACACTATATGTGCCCTTATGGTATTTGCAAAGGGAGGTCATCCCTCTCTCATAAGCCTAAGTGATACGCACGGACCGCAGTTTCGAGGTATTTGCCTCTTGTCAACGCACGGTAATCACCGGTTTACGATCGTAAACCGGTGAATACCCTGCGCTGACGATGATCTCCTGGGGTTAAAAGCTATAGTAACACCCACCCTTTGTGGTTAGCAACATTGAGATTTATTATTGACTGAAAATATTCAAATTGATATATCAAAATTGAATATTAATTTTCCCCTTCTTAATTAGGAGTATTACTATACATGTCTGTACCGCTGAAGCTATAAAATGTACAACACTGTAATCTCTCAGTTTCTGCGCTGGTACGTCTCTAGTTTTAAAACCAGTTGCTACATAGAATAAACACGACCTTCTTAGCGCCAAAGCCGCCCGTCTAAATGAGTTTTCTCAGATAAAGCGGCGCAAGATCCCTACCACCAAATTCCCGACACTAAAATGTCCCTAAACTACAATAAAATAGAATCGTTTCAAGTGGCTAGTAATCTTATTTAAAGGTACTTTATTATTCAATATCTAAGCTAAACGAGAATAGAACCTTAGTGCTTCCACTTTCTACTAGAAACCATTTCGCAATATTGATGTTATTAACAACACTTATAAAACTGAATGTCATAGCGTTTATAAACCTGCTCAAATTTTATCATCTTTGTTTCTTGTCAAATCACATAGGAATTTCTCTGTTGATCTGAAACGCATTCAGAGTTCTCTTTATCATTACAGTTACCTCGAATACAATAAGCTTATGAAGTGTGGATGTCACTTGCCAGCCTTCGTTAAGTATATTAAAGAAGTCTATAACAGAACTGTTGCTGTCTTTGGCACGTGTCTTGAAGGCTCAGGGAAACGAATACCTATACTGGATTATTCGCAATGTCAAAGTAAGTAAAATTCTCATTTCTTCTTTTCTTTTATTATTAATACTAAGAAAATCCGGGTTATTCTCTGAAGCTTACAATATCATGTCTTATGAAAGGGAAACTATAGATAAAGATATGAGGAATAAACGTTTTACCATTCGCACGCTTTACATTCACATCTTCTCTCCAACGAACTTATAGATTCAACTGTATCACACAAACCATCAACAGCACACACACACACACACACACACAACAAAATGTCGCTAACAACCATAACTGGTTGATAGGTTAACCAAACGGTTAATCAAACATTCATTTAGTTAATTCGTTAACAAATTGTTAACAAAGTGACGAATAATGAAGTGAAATAGAACCAGTACGTGTGTTTTTTATTGGCTTAATGACCCTCCCGAGATACAAAAAAATGTTCCAGTATTCGATCCCCAGAAGAGGACAACTTGGTAACAAAGCCAAACACACTATCTTCAGTTTGGGTTTCGTGCCCATTCTCATCTGTTGTCATGAATATTGGCTAACGACTGAAAGAGTCTGATCTCAAACAGAAGCGGCCGAAATGGGATTCCTCCGAAAAAACTGGAGTAGCTTTACTCGACACAGTGTGTACCTTGGAGATGAGGGAGTCTCTCCAGATCAGGTCGGTACTTTTCCGTATTGTGCCACTACATTTCCGGTAATGCGGACATGCGATTAGGATGTCACATGACAAAATCGCAAGATCGATTCTTTAAAATGATGAAAAACAGCAGGGAATGTAGAGGTAGACCAAAAAGAGATGGCTAGAAAATATCCATAGCCTCATTTGGTCATGCTTGAGAATTCAATCAGTATGCCTATTGGCAGTTGCCTCTGATAGTACCCTATGCAGGAGGTACCTGAGGCACCAGATGTCCTCATGACCCTCCCAGGAATAATGAGCGTTGAAGATGGTAGATGGATGGATATACAGAGTGTCGGTATTAAATATAACGATTTTATGTCCCATTATATTAAGGAAGACGTAGTGTATTGGTAAGCAAAGGCGTTAGAGAGCACAAAGTTGTAGCTGAGAAAAAAGCTGATATGGCGGACTGGAAGCCATCTAAATATTCTTTGCTACTCTAGGCACAAGGCATGAAATTTGGTGGGGAGAGGGCCAGTCGATTGGATCGACCCTAGTACGCAACTGCTACCCCGAAAGGATAAAAGCAAAGTCGACCTCTGTGGAATTTGAACACAGAACGTGAAAAAACAGACGAAATACTGCTAAGCTTTGCGCCCGGTGTGTTAACGTTTCTGCCAGCTTGCCGCCTTGAAAGCCATCTAAATATTGGAAGAGAGAAACCTGTATTCATGATAATTCATGACGGTTACCACAATTCAGACACCATCACTGCTGTTCAATGCTCTGGGAACACTGTAAAGTCAGCAAGACGTGACATGGACAGTTGCAGTAGAATCTATAGGATAAAAATCGAATAAGAGAGAAAAGTTGCTTCAGAAGATCAAATACCAAGACAAGAAAGGGCAAAATGCAGGCAAAACATTCAGTAATGTAAATTGTCTGAAAAAGATGGCACACTTCATGAAGGTCAAATAATGTAAACTGTACAAGCAAAGGGTTGGTACACATGGGTTAAGTGAGAGACAGAAAATGGCTGACGAAAGAAGGAGAGAAGAGCAAAAGTGGTTTTATTCGAAGAAGAGTGAACACGAATGGAAAGGGAGAGAAGAAGGGTGCGGTATGTGTGCGTATAGGGGAGGTAAACTGTTAGTAGGAGCCAAGCAGTAGTGGGAGGAAAAAGGAGGAGGAGGAGGGGGAGAGAGAGAAGTGAGTGGTTTAGAGATACAAAGCAAAACGTTGGGTGCAAAAGTGAATGTGTGAGGGCAGCACTTGTGAGTATGGGTATGTGTGTGTGAGTGTGTGTATGTGTTTGAAGAGTGAGTGTGCGGGAATATGTATGAGTCTATGTACGAGTGTGTATGCATTTGTATGTGTGTGTCAAATGTAGAATATCCAATGGGACAAAGTTGTGTGTATGTGTGTGTGTGGTGTGTGTTTGTCTTTGTGTGTAATAAAGTGTGCAGAGAGTAACTGTGCTACCGAAGTGAGATGTGTAAGTAGAAACTGTGGTCTAGCGTGTGAAGTGTGTATAAAGTGTAAATGTGGGCGGAGGGACAAATAATGTGAGGATGTGGGTTGGTAAGAGTGATGCTGCGGAGGAGAGAGAGGAAGAAAACGAAGTAGAGAGGTAAAGTATATATTTAGCGCTTAGCCAGGAAGACAGTCAATGCTCATGATCATTCAGAAGGCTGCTGTGATTGGTTGGGGGAAAGTAGGAAGATATCCTGAAACCAAAGACCAGCCTTGATTGTTTACAACAGAGAAGAATCCGGCATAAACAGCGAAGGTTCCAAATGACAGACTTAAAATGGAGTCCGATGAAGCACATCACTGGAGAAAATATATGAGTCAGTATGTATATGTATGTACATACGCACACACATACATACATACATTTTCACATACGGACATACATACATACATATATACGTACATACATACATACATACATACATACATACATACATACATACAGATATACATACATACATACGTACATACACATACATACGTACATACATACATACATACATACATACATACATACATACATACATACATACGTACATACGTACATACATACACACTCATGGATGCTAGAAGCCATTCAGCTTGGTAAATTTCCAGTGAGGCATAATCAAAGCCATAGCTGACCTGATTCCATTGTGAGCCACCATCATGAAATTAAACACAAAGAGTGACTATTATCACTGACAGAATACAATATCGCAAAGGCATATTCCAAGGGGACAACCTCGTTATGATGTTGTTTATACTTTCTGTAAATCTCATGTCATTCATGTTAAGGATATCTCATTGGTTCAAAAGGAAACAGAAATTACAAAATTGAACGCTGTTTCTTTGTGGATGACTTAAAAACTTTATGCAAAGAATATGGATGAGATGAAAAGGAGCTTTGACCAAGTTACAACATTCTCAAAAAATGTGGGGTTGGCGTTTGTTCAGGATAAATGTTATATGGTTGTGAAAAGGGCGAAAAATGTAAACCAGACTAGCAACATCGCCATCAATGACCTGACAGTTTCCCCTATATCTGAAGAGGAATGTTACAGATATCTAGGGGTGGTTGAAAATATATCTCATAACAGCACCTGTAAAAAAACAAGTGCTTTTTTACAGGTACCATTAACTTACAGGTGTCATTAAAGTATAAACAAAGAACATTACAGCTGAATAAATAAAATTTCGACCTCAGAAATCTATGCATTCAATAAAACATTGGCCCACAACGTGTTTGCTGTGCAAGTACTCATACTGACATTTGGGCTGTTTTATTGGACACTTGATGAGATCCGAGCTGTTTATGTGAAAACCCGGAAAATACTGACAAGTACACATAATTTCCACATAAACGGTGAAGTAGACCCCCTCTCCTTAAAACGAAAACAAGGTGGCAGGGGCTTAACATCGATGCAAAATGTCTTTGAATGTCGTATCATATCCTTTCGGTAACATCTTATAACCACAAATGTCAAAGTGCATCCTTTGACCAAGTTTGCATAATTCATATGACTTGGAAGGCAGCTCCTTGAGCAACATTCCTTATCTGATAACAGAATACATGCTCAAAGATGTCGCACGACTCTACCGCAACGTATCATTAGATGAACGGATGAGTATCTATAAACAGAAGACTATGCATGGATATGTTGGTAGAAAGTTCCGAGATGATGGCAATATTGATGTTGTTGAAATTCCAATGAAGGAGCCGTAGGTGTAGGATAGAAACTCTCTCCTTCTCTATTGCCAACAAATCTTGAAATAACAGTGAATAATGACATACATACATACATAATACATACATGTATTATTATGGCTGCCCCCTTGTTACCGAGTATGGCCATTGGACGAAGCTTAACTGTTACTGGTGCTGTGATCGAATGTGACTTTTTAGCCCAGCTAAATATCTACAATGTATTTTACAGGATTGGCAACTAAAACCTTTACATACATACATACATACATACATAATACAAACATACATACATACATACATAATACTTACATACATACATGCATACATTCATACATACTTACATACATACATACATACATACATACATAAATGTGTGTATATTGGAAAAAGCACAATATTAGTGATCATAATTTTTATTGTTTATCCAAATATTGTTTTGCTCACTTCACATATTATGGCCTTCTTCACATTCTATATGACATTGCAGCATAACTTAAATGAGATCTCTCATTAGGAGGTTCCCACTGCATCAATGGTTGCAACTTACAAATTTAATCCCTTTATTTGACTTGTTCAACGATTTTCACGTGTTTGTTACATCAGAATACTAAAAGGACAACAAGTGGCTTTCATGCTTCTCTCAGTTGAATTTGTGACATTATTGAAACGTTTCCGAATGAACATGAAAATAGGTTTATAGTCTTTGTTAATAATTTGCTTTATATGTCTAACATGTATTGATTTCAATACTAACACGCATACATTTGTTTTTACATCTGAAAGAAAATATTTCTTGTTATTGCTATGCATTGCATTATTTGGTTCATAAATACAGATATTACTTGTATTCTGTAGATTACTCGTTATTTCAACGGAATTTACAGTGTCAAACATGTTCAGGAATCATATGCAATGAAGAAGTGACAAGCTGTCCAGGAACAGAGGTAAACTGGAATATTACTTTCTCCTTTTCGTTAAAATATATCCACAACCGTCACTCGAAAGCCATTAAGCCACATAGATTGTACTATGCTTTCGCTAGTTTTTTTATGCGCCTGCGTAGACATACACACACCCTGTCGATCTTCTTATTCATGACTCAATGGGACGAGAAGGATGTGACGATTGAAGAGAGAAATAGATGAACATCACTAGGTTGGGACACATTTCACTTGATTAGACTGGGACAAAGTGAAATGAAGTGCCTTGTTCAAGGACGCAACGTTCTACCCTGTCCAGGAATCCCTATTCAAGAAACGAACACACGAACTTAGAGTGACCTTTCTCCGACAAACATGGCTGTCCTTAGAGTAGGATGTATGAATGTATGTGGCCAGAAGTCAACTTGGAATCAAGGTTCCTTGTCGAATGACCTCGGGTCACTAAACTTAGAGGGGTAACTGGAAGTCGGACCTGGCCCTACCAGTTCGCAAACATTACAGGGAGCGGATTGAATAAGTTAAGAAGCAAATGACAGTTTTCTTTCGTCTGGTGGCCATAGCAAAATAGGTTGTTTGATATACGAGGTTATGAAATATTCGAAACAGATTAAATCTTCCCTCACATCAAGTAGTACAATAAGCTCTCCAGAACATAATAGGTGGGGGTCATATTGTTTCACAGAAAGGTAAAACCTATAACTTTAAAACGCAGCTAAAACACAAATTAAAATTGTCAGACATATCTCTGAATACACAGTTGTACATTGGTGAAAGAAACACAAGAGAAACAATAAAAGACACCGGCAATGTCACAGATCAATGCTTCACATTACGAGAATATAGGAGAATAGAGCGTGACATAAGAGCATGGCTGCTATCTGTTGCCTGTTTTATTGTCTGTTTTGATCTCAGACCTTTCTGTTTTCCTGAAGCTGAGTTAGTTTATTTAACGATTCATTCATTTGCAATCACCGACTCCATTGGCTCTTTTGAAGACGCCAGCCTTCGGACACTATCATTGGTTATGTCTTCATGACATCCTCACTCAGTTTGGGAGATCCAATTTCCTTTCTAAAACTTTTCCAACATTGGAAGAAACAAGTTTCAATTTCAAACTAAGGCAATGCAAATCTTATTTCTAACTTCAATGTCTACATTTTCATTGCTTTTATTATTGTTAGGTGTTTGCGATTATTAATTGCGTTTTCGTGATGGATTCTTTTCTTTAAATATTCTTCTCCATTTCTGATATTTTTCGTTTTCAGAATGTCCCTTATTAAGTTAACAAGACCTTGGTTGTTTTCTCTCCAAATTTTATACTAATATACCGTATTTTCATATAAAATATACTTGCAAAATAAAACGAAGTTTCTCTTGTGTTCGTTTTATGTATTTTCTGTTTTATTTGCTTGGACTGAGGAGTTCAATCTGACAATTATATTTCATTTTCATCTTTGGGTAAAGGCATATTAGTTTCTCTTTTTGGTGAGTTTTGTACGCATGATTTTCCGTAAATTTTATATGAAAAATTCCTCTTGAGCATTCCTCCAGTAAGAAGAAATTTTAGAGAATTGATACATCTTTATTGGGATAATTTGACCTATTTTAAGTTTGGTGACGGGTGACAGTGCGATGCGGTTTTGCTAAAGACCGTGATCCGATGTCCATATCTACATATGATCAGAGAGCTTTGGACACTGTAAGCATTTAAAACATGATTTTTGAATACTAAATAGCAATAACTTTTACTTATGCTTTTAACTTTCAACAAATCGTCAACTCTTTTACGGTTTCATTTATTGCTTTTGGGTATTTTAAAGCAATGATTAAACTTTCTTGCATGGTAAACATCCCCAGTGGTGTTGTTTCTGTTGTTGTTGCTGTAATTAGCAGTAATCGTCCTAATAAATATTGTTGTTGTAGTGTATAATTTTCATATCTATTATTACAGCCTGTATGCCGATTCGCAATATCAATGAACGGTGCTAAACTGAAGACTGAAAGGTCCTGCAGCACATACAGAAAATGTGTTGAAGCTATGAGAAACAATACCCTTACATGCAATAAACGGACGAATGGCACGTCTTGTACTGGTTGTTGCGTCGGACACTTATGTAACAAGAATGATTTCATTGGTAAGTGTTATTTATTGTCTAATATAACACTAACAAGTTTATTACAAATTGATAGTTAATAAGAATATTTTATAGTAATTAATATACGGGAAAATATTTTGATGTGTGTTTACGTGTGTGTATATATATACTGTTTGCAATGCTCTCTCTCCCTCTCTCCCTCTCCCCCCCTCTCTCTCTCTCTAACACACACACACACTCACAGATGGAATCAAACACCACGACATGAAGGAAAAGAGTAAAAGAGAGCACTTTTGGCGAGTGAGCAAAATATTGGTTAGAAAGCTGAATGCCTGGAACATAATTTCGGCGATAAACTCGCACGCAGTCGCAGTAGTTCGGAATGATGCTGGAAAACTGAAGTGGACGGAGGAGAAGCTAAAGGAGTTGGACAGGAAGTCAAGAAAGGTCCTAACGATGTATGGAACCAATCATCCACGTGCAGGCATTGATAGCCGATACACGAAGAGAGCGACAGGAAGAAAGGGAATGATAAGTGTATATATATATATATATATATATATATATATAATTATTATTATTTGAGTGAATAAAATCCAAACTTACAAGGGAAAAATTAAATTTAGAAATACTAAATCAAATTTCACACAATATAAGATATATATAAAAAATTAAAATAAAAAAAAACAGCTTTTATCAATTCAAAATGAACAATTAAATTATACCATCTAGAAAATTACATATAATAGAAATATAAAAAATAAATAACAATTAAATGTCAATGCTTAAGTAAATTGCAAATAATAATAATAATAAAAACGTATATAATAGGTAGAATAAGAATAATATATATATATATATATATATATATATATATATATATAGTATTTTAAGTGTATATGTGATTATAAATGTATATTTTTATCTACGTATGTGGGTTTTATGTGCATCTATGACGTGTGTCTCATTTATAAACGCAGCGATTATTTTCTATATCAATCCATAGGATGGACCAAATCCCTCGTATTTCGTTTGATTTTTAAAAAGTTCAACGAATATAAAATCCCTGCTGAGAACATATCAAGAGCCGTGAGTAGATATCTGCCCTCTCTCTCTCTTTCTCCGTACACAGACGCGCGTGCGCGCACACATATGCACTGAACATGCGCACACATGCATACACATACACACTCACACGCACACATACACACACCCATGCATATTTTATAGAAGAAATGTGAAACGTCAAATAAATAGTGAGGTTTCATGAAATTCAGACAATCAACTCCATTTACTGATAGTAAACTATTACATAAAACTTTCTTTTTTAACTTACTGAATTTTTGCTGGTCAATAAAAAGACTGTTCTATCCACTATTTTGTCTTTATATATTCCGTCTTATAATTTCCGATTCTGACAGTAAATAAAATCCTACTCAAATATTCACTAATCTTGTGTTTACACACAGACACACACAGACACACACAGACACAGACACAGACACACACAAACACACACACACACACACACTCACACACACACACACACATACACACACACACATAAGAACATATGTAATCACACACTTCCTTTTGGTAATATTTTTCTTCTCAACATTTTCATTTTCCTTTCTGAAAAAGAGATATGCTCGGAACATTAAAAACCCTCTCATTTCCCCACTTTACCGAGTGTCAAGCTAATATATTTATACATAATTATATTCTCAAACGCAGGATAATGCTAATAGTATAGCATGAACAGGATAACGTATTCACCTGTTGCCGAAAACTCTGTCGGCGGCCAGATTACGCGTCTTATAAAGCTAGATGTATATAGCCTAACTTTGCAGAAGTATTTGTCGTTCGCGCAGTTTAGCTTAATGGTAAAGCACTTGAAGCGTAATCACAGGGGTGTGAGGTGTAGTCACATAGCTGGCTGACGACAGATTTATCTGCAAATTATGGATATTTCATGCGGTTCACGTTATATCATTAGCATTATCCTGCGTTTCAGAATAAGATTTTTTCTTTATTTTTCAATACATCTCAACGCTTTTAAATCAAACTCAGTTTCTTTCATTTAATGTATGTATATATATATATATATATATATACATCCGGCTTTTGCAGATTGAGCATGACCTTTCAACCGTGACGGGAACATTTAGAGTTGAAGACTGTGGGTAAGCAAATGCTTCTAACACATTTATTCAAATTTATTTGCTTTTGTTCCAAACATTCGATTTTATCGCATGTACTATACGTCACAATAGTCAACAGTGTTGTACTTGTGACCCACAATATACTAATTCATACATTCAATGAAATGTTTAAGTGTTTTATCCATGTTTTATTATACAAAGGACAAACAAACCCATATAAAGATACAGAGAGAACTGTATATATATATATGTATATATATATATATATATATATATATATATATATATATATATATATATATATATATATATATATAAATATATATATGTATATACTTTTGATAGGTTTCGGCCATTATTGGCCCAGGCCATGTCTAACTTAATAGCACCACCTGGTGAAGTCTTTCAAGTCAGAATTTGGGCACTATGGCCCACTCAAGTAGAGAGTTATTGTTTACAGAGACATATCCGGGGTGTAGGGGGTTTATCCGGGATTTCTTGAAGGAATCTGTCCAAAGACTTCTTGAACCCTATAGGGTCAGTTTCTGTTTTAATGTGTTTTGGTGTAATGTTAAAGAGAGCGGGGCCAATTGAGGTGAAATAATTGTGCCGTATTGTTGTTATGAGATGAGAGTGCGATTTTTGTTTTGGCGGATGGCACGGGGCCCAAGCCTTGGATGTACCTTAAAGGTGATGCCAACATCATTTGGGCAATGCTGATGGAATATTTTCCACATCATGCAGATGATGTAGCGCTCACGACGACGTTGGAGAGAATAGAGTTTTAGCTTTTCTAGTCGACCCCAATAGTCGAGGCCTGTCATGCCATCTATTTTTTGTGATTGCCCTTTGAGGTGCTTCAACTTTTATGATACCTTGTATTGTGTGGGGAGACCACAGTGGACAACAGTATTCAAGGTGGGGTCGGGCAAAAGTGGAGAAGAGAAGGATAATGGTGTGGATATCTCTCGACTGGAAAGTTCTGAGAATCCAGGAACACATTCTGCGGGCCATGTCAACTTTGGTGTTTATATGAGTGGCCCAGCTTACGCTGTTGTCCACAATTACTCCCAAGTCTCTGATGTTGTTGGACGCCGCGAGAGTTTCACCTGAAGGAAGGGAGTATGGGAGTTTCAGGGCATCCTCTTTTCCAAAGTGGATTAGCTCAAATTTATCCTCGTTCAGCAGCATATTGTTTTTTTCTGCCCATTGGATAACAGCCAGTAGATCTGACTGAAGGCATGTCCGGTCACTCACCTCATTTATGACCTTCTGTAGCTTGGAGTCATCTGCAAAGATTTTTATGTTGCTGTGCTTGATGATGTCATTAATGTCATTAATGTAAATGATGAAAAGAAGTGGGCCCAGCACAGTGCCTTGCGGAACGCCACTACTGACTTTGGCTGGGCTTGATTTTACCCCTTCAACTACAACATGTTGAGATCTGTCTGTCAGGAAACACTTAATCCATTTCAGTAACTTTCCAGAGACACCAATGTTGGATAGTTTTTTCAATAGGATCTTGTGATCGACCCTGTCGAAGGCCTTACTGAAATCAAGGTAGATGACATCGGTGTTGGAGCCCTCTCCCAAAGCTCTCAAAATGTCCTCAAAGTGATGCAGGAGCTGCGTTAGGCAGTCCCTTCCATTACGGAACCCATGTTGGTTGGAGATCAGCCGTCTGTTGCTTTCCAGAAATTGGGTTATTCGAGATCTCACCACCCTCTCAAATACCTTGATGATATGAGAGGTGAGTGAGATCGGACGGTAATTCACTGCAAGGGACTTGTTTCCCTTTTTGAAAACTGGGACAACAGACTGGGACAGAAGGTTTTTTGGAATATAGCCAGCATCCAGTGAGTTTCTCCACAGATTAGCAAGGGGAGATGCAAGTTGGTGTCGACACACCTTCAGGACACAAGCAGGGAACCTATCGGGGCCTACTGCTGAATTGTGTTTTATTTCGTTTATCGCCGCTAAGACATCAGGGGCACTAAACGTTATGTCCGATATAGTGTGTTGGGGGTTGACATCACTGATACAGCCCAGATCGGCCATATCAGGATTGCTGAAAACAGAGCAGTATTGTTTCTGCAGTATCTCGGCCATGGATTTGGCATTATCTTGGAGAGTGCCAGTTTCGTCAATTAGAGGGCCTACAGTGGAGACAGTGACCCTGCGTTCCTCGCAAATGAAAAGAACACTTTGGGGTTGAGTTTGATTTTTTCAATGGCCCACTTCTCCTCAGCTGATCTTTGGTTATTGATGAGAGTC
This sequence comes from Octopus sinensis, assembly GCF_006345805.1. NCBI lineage: Eukaryota > Metazoa > Mollusca > Cephalopoda > Octopoda > Octopodidae > Octopus > Octopus sinensis. The sequence continues at coordinate 23,336,571 of NC_043021.1, read as the reverse complement.
TTCATGCATTGTTGGAGGTTATTTTTGGATTCAAGCAGTGCGATAGCCGTCGAATGTGTGTGTTGCTGTTGGCAGTACTTTAGTTTGTTAATTTTTTTGTTTGTTCTTTTTATTTTTCTGATAATGGTTTTTCTGTTTTGGGGGATTCTGCACTTTTTGTTCACAGGTCTTGGTGGGGAGTGTTTTGCACATATGTCTGTGACGGTGTCTACAAAGATCTGCCAAGATGTTTTATGGTTGGTGGAGATGTGTGTATGTGTAAAGGACCAGTCAACATTTGATAGCTCGTTCCTGATTGCATCCCAGTTGGCTTTATGGAGATCCATGTTATCAAATGGGTGGGCTGGAGGAAGGTCACTAGGATTAGCTTTCGGCTGGTGGAATTTCATGTTACAGAGAACCATGTCATGGTCTGAAAGAAGGGTTTTTTCCACTGTAACGTTATGTATAGTGTTAGTGTGGTTACTAAACACTAGGTCCAAAATGTTCTGATGTCTTGTTGGTGCAAGGACAAGTTGGGACAAGAAAAACTCATTCGTAAAGTCGAAAAGTGACTCTGCTGCTTCTTTGTCAGCGGTTGAGGCGGGAGTGCTTGGTTTCAAACAGTTTGTAGTCCAGTCAACACAGGGTAGATTAAAGTTTCCCATCATGAGTATGTTGCTAGAATGGCACTGTTGAATAAAGCACTTAATGCTGTTGAGGCATTCTTTAAAGCACAGTATGGGTGTTTGGGGCGGCCTATAGAGCCCAATTACTGTCAGGTCATTGGCTTTGTTGTGCACGGTGACTGATTCACAGTAGCCGTTGGAGAATATACTATTTCCATCTGCCGTAAATGAATCATGCAGGAAAATGGCAGTTCCACCCTTCCTCCTGCCGATACGATCCGCGCGGATGGTTGTGAAATTCTTCACTCTCACTTCGGCTTCCAAGTGGGAGTTGTCAAGGTGGGTCTCAGTGAGAATGAAGAAAGGGATGTGTGTGAATGGTTACCAACCCAGTCTTCAATGAATTGGACCTTCCATTTTTGTGCATTGATGGAAGGGCTGACACCTTGTGCATTGAGTAGGAATGTGGAGGTTAGTGTAGTGGCTGGTTTTGACTGTTGCAGGGGCTTGGATTTTGTGTGTGTTAGTGGCAGCAATGTGGGGAATTGGTGCACTGGGGTAATAGCATAGGATGGTGTTGAGTGATGGCTAGAATGTTTTTGTGTATCTCTTTTGCCATGTTCAACATGGCTAAAAAAGAATTTTCTTGCTTAGGGAGCAGTTTTTGGCTGGAGGTGTGGTTGCACTGTTGGATAGGGTTGTAGTTTCCACTTTTGTGTTGTGTTTTGTGTCTTCCTGAAAAGACTGGACCAGCATTACTGCAGCATGGGGTGTTTCTATTTTTATTGTTATTCAGGTTGTGTGTTGGCTTGAAGCCCCGTTTCTGTTTGTGCGTCGGGTCCCTGGAAGATGAGTGAAGGGACAGTCACTCAGTAGACATGTTCTCTCACGTTGGGAATACCGGCAGATTTTGGGACTCCGAGTTGTGTGTGTTTTGAATTTCGATTTACTATTGGTGGTGTTGATGTTATTGTGGGATGCGTGCTTTGGCCTTGGCCGGTAGTGCGTCTAGTGCCGGGTAGATGCGTGAAGATGCAGTCACTATTTGTGCAGACTCTCTGGCGCAGTGAATAGCGGCATATTTGGGGATTTCTTGTTTGAGCCGTGGGGGGCGCATTCTGCTTCCTATGTTTCTTTAAGTTTTTGTTACTGCAGTAGTATTGAGGTGGTGATGTGGGGGAAGAGGGCAGTGGTTTCTTATTTGGTTTTCTGTTGGTATTTTTGGTGATAGAAGACGATGGTGGCAGCGGTGGTGATGATGATGATGATAATTGTGGTGGTTGCTGTGAGAGCGGTGAAAAGATACTGGCATTTAGTGAATCGTCTAGTAAGCTAGAGTTGAGGAGTGGCTGTTGTTCTTGTTGCTGTGGCTGTTGTTGTTGTTGTTGTGCCTGACCGATGTCAGGGTCAGCCATTGTGCTGGGAACCAGGAGTGGCTCATTCTGTTGTTGTTGTTGTTGTGGCTGCTGATTTTCTAGCTGTTGCTGTTCTTGAACTGTGAAAATATGAAGAAGCTTTTCATAATGGCCTTTTGTCAGTTTGAAAGATACTTCGATATGTTTCAGTTTGCTATGAATCTGTTTGACGGATCGTGTGTTGACCACTTGTGATGTTTTTTCGGCAATCTCATTCAAACACAAAACATTTAGATTTTCTGTTTGGGAAAGAGAGAACCAAGTGTTTATTAAAACATCAATTTCGTTATCAGACCAATTTCGTCTGTTGCAGGCCTGCAAGTTAGTCATGTTTGTTTTTCTTTTGTTTGTTTTCCTTTTGATTTTTGAAAATATATATATTCTTTCTTGGGAGTTAAAGAAGTGTATATATATATATAAATGTTCTCTCTTAAGGGTGTGAGTTTTTGATTATTTGGTTGTTTGAGGATATTAAAAGAAAAACAGGCGGCAAGTTGGCAGAAACATTAGCACATTGGACAAAATGCATAGCAGCATTTTATTCACCTTTATGTTCTGAGTTCAAATTCCACCAAGGTAGACTTTGACTTTCATCCTTTCAGGGTCAATAAATTAACTATCAGTGAAACACTGGGGTCATTGTAATTGACTAATCATCCTTCGCCAAATTTCAGGCCTTCTGCCTTTAGTAGAAGTTATCATTATTATTACTATTATTATTATTATTATTATTATTATTATTATTATTATTATTATTATTATTATTATTATTATTATTATTATTATTATTACTACTATTAATATTATTATTATTATTATTATCATCATCATTATTATTATTATTATTATTATTATTATTCTATGTTTGACTTTTGCTTTATATTTGTACAAGTTGGCTCCAAGTCTCACCCAGAGACCTCAAGAGACAACAGGGTTGGAAGTTCATGTTGTTGTTATGCCTAGTGTGCCATATATTTGGGGGGTGGGGATGTTGTACTAATGAATGTCTAAAAAAAAAAGTTTTTTTTTTTTTTTTTTTTTTAAACCGAAAATTATGTTTGTTTTAAACCTTGAGATTACATAGAGAGTATTTTGCGTAGGATATGAGCAGTTCCCATGAGCACTATCTTTTGAACTTCTGCCATTTTTGGGTTTCCTGGTATCTGAGTTAGGTAGCTATCAGCCCCTTTTGCTATCATTCCCAGGGCACCTATGACAACAGGTATTGTTTTAGTCTTCAGCTTCCACATTTTGCTGATTTCTATTTCAAGATCTTTATATTTGCTCAGTTTTTGGTAGGTCTTGACAGATACGTTTATATCGATTGGGACAGTCATATCAATGAGGAGGCATGTTCTTTGTTTGAAGTTTATCAATATGATGTCTGGCCTATTTGCATCTATCTTCCTGTCAGTTTGAATGGTGAAGTTCCAGAGGAGTGAGATGTGGTCATTTTCAAGCACTGGGGTGGTTTGTGTTCCCACCAGTTTTTTTCATGGGGCAAATCCAGGTTTTTACAGATTACCCAGTGAATATATTGTGCAGCTCTATCGTGCCTGTTGAGATACTCTGTAGGCGCTAGAAGACTGCACTTGGAGACCACATGGTCAATGGTTTCATTTTGTTGCTTGCATACACGACACGTTGGACTGCTTCTGATCTTTAATATGTTGGCCTGGTAGTTTCTTGTTGGGAGGCATTGATCTTGAGCTGCTATGATAAACCCCTCTGTTTCAGATTTTAAGCCAGAGGCCATTAGCCATTGATGGGTCAGGGCTTTGTCGATATCTGCATTATTCGCTCTCTTTGGGTATTTGCCATAGAGAGGTTTTTCTTGCCATTTATTATTCAGAATATCTAAGGCCGCAGTTTTGGCACGGGTTTTCATGCGCCTAGCTTTTTCTGTGCTTGTTTCTTGTATATCTATCTCTAATTCCGAAATTGGTTGTATTCGGAATTCACTTAGATATTCCTTTGCCTGTTTTGTGACTGAGTATGATGCTTTCTTGTTTTCATGTTTTGAGACAAGTTTTAGCATCCAGTCCTCAGAGTTTTTCAGGTAGGTGTCTAGGCCAATTGTAGCAATCTTCATTGTTATTGCCAGTTGCAAAAGACCACGGCCTCCCTCTTTTCTTGGCAGATAGAGTCGTTCTGTATCTGCCTTAGGGTGGTGCATTCTATGCATTGTCAACAGTTTCCTTATTTTTCTGTCGAGCTGACATATTTCAGTAATTGACCAGTTAACAATATTGAAACTGTAAGTCACGACTGGTATAGCTAATGCATTGATTGCTTCGATCCTGTTTCTTGCATTCAGCTCTGTCTTGAGTATTGCTCTCACTCTTCGATAGCATTCTCTCCTGATCCTTTCCTTCATCTCTGAATGCCTTATTCCGTTCCCTTCAATTATCCCTAGGTACTTGTAGCTCTCCGCTGGGTCTAGTTCTTTTATGACATTCTGTTGGTCAAGGTTAACGTTAGATGTTTCTGTCATTTTTCCTTTGATAAAGGTAGCCTTTGCACATTTATCGAGGCCGAATTGCATTCTGATGTCGTCACTGAATTGTTTGACTATCGCTAGTAAGCCCTTGAGTTGTTGATCATTTTTTGCAAAAAGCTTTAAATCATCCATGTAAACGAGATGATTTATATTTTTATCAAACATTTTATACCCGTACTGCGCATCATTGAGCAGCTTTGAGAGAGGTATTAAGGATAAACAAAAGAGGAGTGGTGACAGTGAGTCACCCTGGAAAATGCCACACGAAATTTTTACATCACCAGCATTTAGGGATTCACTGTCACTGTTCAGAGTTAGTGTGGTTCTCCATGATCTCATACTTACAGTCAAGAAGTTTCGCAGAGTTGGTGCTATCTTATACATTTCAAGGCATTTCCTAATCCAGCTATGTGGTAGGCTATCAAAAGCCTTTTTATAGTCTATCCAGGCTATTGATAAGTTTTTGTGTCGTTTGTGACAATCTTCTAAGATCATCTTATTGATGAGTAGTTGGTCTTTACAGCCGTAGGATCCACGTTTACATCCTTTCTGTTCATTAGGGAATATGCTGCTGTCTGTTAAAAAACTATAGGTATATTCCGTCAGGACAGATGTTAGTGTTTTGTACATAGTTGTTAAGCAGGTTATGGGTCTATAGTTTT